>NW_022987605.1:731445-1243945 GCF_902827165.1 Trematomus bernacchii
TTATTATTATAATCCTGTGTATACATTTTGTAAATAGTACAATATCTCCAGGGCGCATAACTGCACTTTACAAGCCAGGAAAGGTGCCAGAATCCTGGGCATACATTTTGTTAATAGTGCAACACCTCCAGGGCGCATAACTGCACTTTAAAACGTAGGTTAAGAAATTTAGTAGTACTGTTATAGTAGCAGTAGTACGTGTAAATAGTTTATGTTTTAGCCTCTCTGTACTGTCAACTGTGTTTTTTGTTCAAATAAAATAAAAAAAAAAAAAAAAACAATAACCTTGATGGTTACCAGGGGCAGAAAAAGTGCCACTTTCCATCAGCACCGGGGAGGCACTCTCCTTGGTGCTGAACCCTGTGATGAGCGCTCAAGTGTTGGCGGAGGAGGTGTAAGCCAGAGGAGGGTGAACAAAAGTTAAAGTGTTTGAACCTCCAGCCCAGAAGGGGGGGTGATGCCGTGAAGAAAGCCGAATATGGATGCTGATGGGCGGACACAGAAGCACCATAAAACCACCCCCTTGTAAGGTCACCAGGGGCACGAGAATACCCTCCAGCCCAGAAGGGGGGGTGATTGCCCGTGAAGAAGGCCGAATATGGATGCTGATGGGCGGACACAGAAGCACCATAAAACCACCCCCTTGTAAGGTCACCAGGGGCACGAGAATACCCTCCAGCCAGAAGGGGGGTGGTGATGCCGTGAAGAAGGCCCAATATGGATGCTGATGGGCGGACACAGAAGCACCATAAAACCACCCCCTTGTAAGGTCACCAGGGGCACGAGAATACCCTCCACAGAAGGGGGGGGTGATGCCGTGAAGAAGGCCCAATATGGATGCTGATGGGCGGACACAGAAGCACCATAAAACCACCCCCTTTGTAAGGTCACCAGGGGCACGAGGTTCTGGTGGGGTTGAATACCTGTGTTTAGTCCGTGGGGGAGTGCTTAACTGTGGGGGCCCGGGGACTCAGGGTGTGCAAGGTTATGGAGGTCCCACTGTTAGGGGCCCATGCTGGAGGTAATTAGTCCGTCCTTGGGCTCTGTGAGCGGGCAAAAAGAGGTGATTTCCCCCTGGTCTCTGCTGGAGGTGCAGAGTCCCACTGTTAGGGGCCCATGCTGGAGGTAATTAGTCCGTCCTTCGGGGCTCTGTGAGCGGGCAATGAGAGGTGATTTTCCCGGTCTCCGCCCTGGAGGTGTGAAATAAACAGAGTCCCCCTGTTAGGGACTGGTGCTGGAGGTCTCTAGTCCGTCCTTCGGTGCTCTGTGAGCGGGCAAAAAGAGGTGATTTCCCCCTGGTCTCTGCTGGAGGTGCAGAGTCCCACTGTTAGGGGCCCATGCTGGAGGTAATTAGTCCGTCCTTGGGGCTCTGTGAGCGGGCAGAGAGAGGTGATTTCCCCCTGGTCTCTGCTGGAGCTGTGAAAGAAACAGAGTCCCACTGTTATGGGGACATGCTGGAGGTAATTAGTCCGTCCTTGGGGCTCTGTGAGGGGGCAGAGAGAGGTGATTTTCCCCTGGTCTCTGCTGGAGCTGTGAAAGAAACAGAGTCCCACTGTTATGGGGACATGCTGGAGGTAATTAGTCCGTCCTTGGGGCTCTGTGAGGGGGCAGAGAGAGGTGATTTCCCCCTGGTCTCTGCTGGAGGTGCAGAGTCCCACTGTTAGGGGCCCATGCTGGAGGTAATTAGTCCGTCCTTGGGGCTCTGTGAGCGGGCAGAGAGAGGTGATTTTCCCGGTCTCCGCCCTGGAGGTGTGAAATAAACAGAGTCCCCCTGTTAGGGACTGGTGCTGGAGGTCTCTAGTCCGTCCTTCGGTGCTCTGTGAGCGGGCAAAAAGAGGTGATTTCCCCCTGGTCTCTGCTGGAGGTGCAGAGTCCCACTGTTAGGGGCCCATGCTGGAGGTAATTAGTCCGTCCTTGGGGCTCTGTGAGGGGGCAGAGAGAGGTGATTTTCCCCCTGGTCTCTGCTGGAGCTGTGAAAGAAACAGAGTCCCACTGTTATGGGGACATGCTGGAGGTAATTAGTCCGTCCTTGGGGCTCTGTGAGGGGGCAGAGAGAGGTGATTTCCCCCTGGTCTCTCCTGGAGGTGTGAAATAAACAGAGTGCTACATTTTGTAAATAGTGCAATATCTCCAGGGCGCATAACTGCACTTTACAAGCCAGAAATAATGTTTAAATGGTCGGGGAAAGTATTTTTAAATGTCTGGAAGAGAGTTTTAGACAGTCATTTTGCACGAAATCATTTAACATAGACGCTCTCCTGAAAATGCACAGAATATGTGCTTTTTCAGGAGACCGTCAATGTTAAATGATTTCGTGCAAAATGACTGGCTAAAACCTCGGAATAAGTGTTTGAAAAGCGGGGAAAAGTTGTTTAAAATAGTCTGATACCTCCAGGGCGCATCACCAAAAATGTACAAGCCAGGGAAGATGCCTGAATCCCGGATACTTTAGGTCTGTCACTTAGGGTGACCGCACCACTCCGACGCTCCCGAGAGTGGACGTCCATTGTTTGTAAGGCACCTAAGAGGGATAAGGGTCACCCCTTATATAAAATGTTACTTTTTTGATAAGGGTCCCCCCTTATATCAAATGTAAATGTTTTGATAAGGGTCCCCCCTTATATACAAATGTTACTTATTTGATAAGGCTCCCCCCTTATGTAAAATGTAAATGTTTTGATAAGGGTCCCCCCTTATATAAAATGTAAGTTTTTTGATAAGGGTCCCCCCTTATATACAAATGTTACTTTTTTGATAAGGGTCCCCCCTTATGTAAAATGTAAATGTTTTGATAAGGGTCCCCCCTTATATACAAATGTTACTTATTTGATAAGGGTCCCCCCTTATGTAAAATGTAAATGTTTTGATAAGGGTCCCCCCTTATATAAAATGTAAATGTTTTGATAAGGGTCGCCCCTTATATACAAATGTAACTCTTTTGATAAGGGTCCCCCCTTATATAAAATGTAAATGTTTTGATAAGGGTCCCCCCTTATATAAAATGTAAGTTTTTTGATAAGGGTCCCCCCTTATGTACAAATGTTACTTTTTTGATAAGGGTCCCCCCTTATGTAAAATGTAAATGTTTTGATAAGGGTCCCCCCTTATATCAAATGTTACTTTTTTGGTAAGGGTCCCCCCTTATATAAAATGTAAATGTTTTGATAAGGGTCCCCCCTTATATGCTAATGTAACTTTTTTGATAAGGGTCCCCCCTTATATCAAATTTAAATGTTTTGATAAGGGTCCCCCCTTATGTAAAATGTAAATGTTTTGATAAGGGTCCCCCCTTATATACAAATGTTACTTTTTTGATAAGGGTCCCCCCTTATGTAAAATGTAAATGTTTTGATAAGGGTCCCCCCTTATATCAAATATTACTTTTTTGATAAGGGTCCCCCCTTATATACAAATTTAACTTTTTTGATAAGGGTCCCCCCTTATATAAAATGTAAATGTTTTGATAAGGGTCCCCCCTTATATGCTAATGTAACTTTTTTGATAAGGGTCCCCCCTTATATCAAATTTAAATGTTTTGATAAGGGTCCCCTTATATGCTAATGTGACTTTTTTGATAAGGGTCCCCCCTTATGTCAAATTTAAATGTTTTGATAATTGTCCCCCCTTATAAAAAATGTTACTTTTTTGATAAGGGTCCCCCCTTATATAAGTTGATAAGTTATAAAATGTAACTTTTTTTACAAGGGTCCTCCCTTATATACTAATGTAACTTTTTTGATAAGGGTCCCCCCTTATGTAAAATGTTACTTTTTTGATAAGGGTCCCCCCTTATGTAAAATGTAAATGTTTTGATAAGGGTCCCCCCTTATGTAAAATGTATATGTTTTGATAAGGGTCCCCCCTTATATCAAATGTTACTTTTTTGATAAGGGTCCCCCCTTATATACAAATTTAACTTTTTTGATAAGGGTCCCCCCTTATTTAAAATGTAAATGTTTTGATAAGGGTCCCCCCTTATATGCTAATGTAACTTTTTTGATAAGGGTCCCCCTTATATCAAATTTAAATGTTTTGATAAGGGTCCCCCCTTATATCAAATGTTACTTTTTTGGTAAGGGTCCCCCCTTATATAAAATGTAAATGTTTTGATAAGGGTCCCCCCTTATATGCTAATGTAACTTTTTTGATAAGGGTCCCCCCTTATATCAAATTTAAATGTTTTGATAAGGGTCCCCCCTTATGTAAAATGTAAATGTTTTGATAAGGGTCCCCCCTTATATAAAATGTAAGTTTTTTGATAAGGGTCCCCCCTTATATACAAATGTTACTTTTTTGATAAGGGTCCCCCCTTATGTAAAATGTAAATGTTTTGATAAGGGTCCCCCCTTATGTAAAATGTAAATGTTTTGATAAGGGTCACCCCTTATATCAAATGTTACTTTTTTGATAAGGGTCCCCCCTTATATAAAATGTAAATGTTTTGATAAGGGTCCCCCCTTATATACAAATGTTACTTATTTGATAAGGGTCCCCCCTTATGTAAAATGTAAATGTTTTGATAAGGGTCCCCCCTTATATAAAATGTAAATGTTTTGATAAGGGTCGCCCCTTATATACAAATGTAACTTTTTTGATAAGGGTCCCCCCTTATATAAAATGTAAATGTTTTGATAAGGGTCCCCCCTTATATACAAATTCAACTTTTTTGATAAGGGTCCCCCCTTATATAAAATGTAAATGTTTTGATAAGGGTCCCTATTTTGGGGCACTTTTTTACATTTTCACCCCTATTCCCTGGTTCTCAAAATACTTTAAGTTTGACAATGTGACCCTGGAGGAATGCAAGGAGAGTTTGCTGGGGACTCTACCCGCATTACGAGACACTATTTTGGGGCACTTTTTTACATTTTCACCCCTATTCCCTGGTTCTCCAAATACTTTAAGTTTGACAATGTAACCCTGGAGGAATGCAAGGGCAGTCGACAGGGGACTCTTGCGGGCTCATGAAGCACTACCTTATCGAAACATTTACATTTTACATAAGGGGGGACCCTTATCAAAACATTTACATTTGATATAAGGGGGGACCCTTATCAAAACATTTACATTTTACATATGGGGGGACCCTTATCAAAAAAGTTACATTAGTATATAAGGGAGGACCCTTGTAAAAAAAGTTACATTTGATAACTTATCAACTTATATAAGGGGGGACCCTTATCAAAAAACTTACATTTTATATAAGGGGGGACCCTTATCAAAAAAGTTACATTAGCATATAAGGGGGGACCCTTATCAAAAAAGTAACATTTGTATATAAGGGGGGACCCTTATCAAAAAAGTAACATTTGTATATAAGGGGGGAGCCCTATCAATAAACTTACATTTTATATATATATTATAAAATGTAAATGTTTTGATAAGGGTCCCCCCTTATATAAAATGTAAGTTTATTGATAAGGGTCCCCCTTATATACAAATGTAAATGTTTTGATAAGGGTCCCCCCTTATGTAAAATGTAAATGTTTTGATAAGGGTCCCCCCTTATATCAAATATTACTTTTTTGATAAGGGTCCCCCCTTATATACAAATTTAACTTTTTTGATAAGGGTCCCCCCTTATATAAAATGTAAATGTTTTGATAAGGGTCCCCCCTTATATGCTAATGTAACTTTTTTGATAAGGGTCCCCCCTTATATCAAATTTAAATGTTTTAATAAGGGTCCCCTTATATGCTAATGTGACTTTTTTGATAAGGGTCCCCCCTTATATACAAATGTTACTTTTTTGATAAGGGTCCCCCCTTATGTCAAATTTAAATGTTTTGATAAGTGTCCCCCCTTATAAAAAATGTTACTTTTTTGATAAGGGTCCCCCCTTATATAAGTTGATAAGTTATAAAATGTAACTTTTTTTACAAGGGTCCTCCCTTATATACTAATGTAACTTTTTTGATAAGGGTCCCCCCTTATGTAAAATGTTACTTTTTTGATAAGGGTCCCCCCTTATGTAAAATGTAAATTTTTTGATAAGGGTCCCCCCTTATGTAAAATGTATATGTTTTGATAAGGGTCCCCCCTTATATCAAATGTTACTTTTTTGATAAGGGTCCCCCCTTATATACAAATTTAACTTTTTTGATAAGGGTCCCCCCTTATTTAAAATGTAAATGTTTTGATAAGGGTCCCCCCTTATATCAAATGTAAATGTTTTGATAAGGGTCCCCCCTTATGTAAAATGTAAATGTTTCGATAAGGTAGTGCTTCATGAGCCCGCAAGAGTCCCCTGTCGACTGCCCTTGCATTCCTCCAGGGTTACATTGTCAAACTTAAAGTATTTGGAGAACCAGGGAATAGGGGTGAAAATGTAAAAAAGTGCCCCAAAATAGTGTCTCGTAATGCGGGTAGAGTCCCCAGCAAACTCTCCTTGCATTCCTCCAGGGTCACATTGTCAAACTTAAAGTATTTTGAGAACCAGGGAATAGGGGTGAAAATGTAAAAAAGTGCCCCAAAATAGTGTCTTGTAATACGGGTAGAGTCCCCCGCAAACTCTCCTTGCATTCCTCCAGGGTCACATTGTCAAACTTAAAGTATTTGGAGAACCAGGCTGGGGAGTCTTCAGGCACAAAATAAGGCTGACCCAGAGTGCATGGTGAGCGGACACTTCACCTCCGCGATTGGAAACAGCCGTTTTTTTTCTGAGTGCACCCAAAAACTGGGTTTCCGATTTCGTGCAGACGGTAGTCTGAAAAGTATGGATGAATCTTTTTGACAGGGAAGGGGAAATGATGCCCTGGGACCTTTTCCCCTTCCCCGTTGCAGCAAACAACGGAGAAGGGGGAAAAACGGCCCGAAGCCCCAAACAGTTGAGCCCCTTCTCCGTTGGCACTCTGTCATTTTTTTGACAATTTTTCAAAACTTCATTTTTGATTATTTTAAGATATAATTAACCGTTTTCTTCACTTTTCTTTGCTTTCCACGGGTGGGGGCGCATGGCAGGCCGCCTATGAGCACCCAAATTCGGCCTGGATCATCCAGGATTTGTGGGCTAAGCTCCATAAACTGACTAAATCACCCAGAGAGGTCACCTTTCTAGCCCAAAAATATATAATACAAATACATTTAAATAGTAAAAAGTGCAATTGTGCTCTGCATTACCCGGAATTTGATTTTCATAGCCCCATGATAGTGATTAAAAATCATTTTCATGGGAAAAAGTGTTAAAACACCTGATTAAAGCATATGCAGGACCCCAGTGAGCTCCAGACTATGTGCATTGTGTTGGGGAACCATCACCTCCTTGTTGCCTTCACTGTTTCCCTGATTAGTTTCCTCATAGGCACACCAAAGCATTTTCATTTTGGACTATAGGGGGCGCCAAAAACACCACCAATTTATAACTCAAGAGCGGATGGACGCATTTTTTAAAAATTGTTTACACATACTCTGGGGGTGACTACAAACTAAGATTTAAAGTGTCGCAACAAATGCAGAATGTGGGCGTGGCCTATACACATTTTTTAAATTGCGATAGCATAAAATGAGCATCGGACGCAAAACTTGGGACACACGTCACAGCCCACGACCCTTTCGAGAATGTAAAAAAAAAACGTAATATTTCAAAAAAACTGCTCACTAGTGTGATAGTCACATATAGTTTCTCAGAACTTCACGAATTTTGGCACACACATTCCTCATGGAATTGCGGACATATTACTAATTTGCTTCCATTAGCTGACAAAGTCGGCCATTTTGAAGAATGTGCGTTTTTCATGCATTTTAAGCACATTCTTGCGAACTCCTCCTAGGGGAATGATCGGAAAAATTCCAATCCAGGACAAGTTCAACCCCTATCCTATATGATGCTAAATTGCGGAGCACATTTTTGATAAATCAATCGTGGAGGTCGTAAGCTAACAGCGAATACACCAGTTTTGACGATTTACATGTCGCAAATGACTCCAAACTACTCCAAATTACTCAAATATAGTTTTTCCGACATTCACGAAACGCTGTATACACATTGCTATTATGATTGCACACATATTTCAAATAGCTTTTCATTAGCCCCGCCCCCCAGAAAGTCAGCCATTTTGAAAAATGTGCGTTTTTCATGCATTTTAAGCACATTTTTGCGAACTCCTCCTGGGGAAATGATCGGAAAAATTCCAATGCAGGACAGGTTCAGCCCCTAGCCAATGTCATGAAAAATTGCGGAGTACATTTTTGATATCTCAATCGGGGAGGTCGTAAGCTAGCAGCGAATACACCAGTTTTGACGATTTACATTACTCCAAACTACTCGCATATAGTTTTTCCGATATTCACGAAACGCTGTATCCACATTGCTATTATGATTGCACACACATTTCAAATTGCTTTTCATTAGCCCCGCCCCCCAGAAAGTCGGCCATTTTGAAATATTTGCGTTTTTCATGCATTTTAACCACATTTTTACTAATTCGTCATAGGGAAATGATCTGAAAAATTCCAATCTAGGACAACTTAAGCGCATATCCAATGTGATGCTAAATTGCGAAGAAAATTGTTGATAGCTCAATCGGGGAGGTCGTAAGCTAACAGCGAATACACCATTTTTGACGATTTACATTACTCCAAACTACTCGCATATAGTTTTTCCGATATTCACGAAACGCTGTATCCACATTGCTATTATGATTGCACACACATTTCAAATTGCTTTTCATTAGCCCCGCCCCCCAGAAAGTTGGCCATTTTGAAATATTTGCGTTTTTCATGCATTTTAACCACATTTTTGCTAATTCGTCATAGGGAAATGATCTGAAAAATTCCAATCTAGGACAACTTAAGCGCATATCCAATGTGATGCTAAATTGCGAAGAAAATTGTTGATAGCTCAATCGGGGAGGTCGTAAGCTAACAGCGAATACACCATTTTTGACGATTTACATTACTCCAAACTACTCGCATATAGTTTTTCCGATATTCACGAAACGCTGTATCCACATTGCTATTATGATTGCACACATTTTTCAAATTGCTTTTCATTAGCCCCGCCCCCCAGAAAGTCGGCCATTTTGAAATTTTTCGTTTTTCATGCATTTTAAGCACATTTTTGCAAACTCCTCTAAGGGAATGATCGGAAAAATTCCATTCCAGGACAAGTTCAGCCCCTATCCAATATGATGCTAAATGGCAGAGCACATTTTTGATAAATCAATCGTGGAGGTCGTAAGCTAACAGCGAATACACCATTTTTGACTATTTACATGTCGCAAATTACTCCAAACTACTCGCATATAGTTTTTCCGATATTCACGAAACGCTGTATACACATTGCTCTTATGAATCTGGACATATTTCAAATTGCCTTCCATTAGCCCCGCCCCCCAGAAAGTCGGCAATTTTCAAATATGTGCGTTTCTCATGCATTTTAAGCACATTTTTGCAAACTCCTCTTAGGGAAATGTTCGGAAAAATTCCAATCCAGGACAAGTTAAGCGCATATCCAATCACATGCTACATTGAGAAGGAATAGTCCTTCGCTCGAACGGGGAGCTCGTAGGCTAACGAAGAATGTAGAATTAATTTTTGACCATTTATATGTCAGATAAGCTACTGACACCTGCCTGTCTGCCTGGCACATCAACTCTCACACACACACACAAACAGACACACAAACACACACACACACACACACACACACACACACACACACACACACACACACACACACACACACACACACACACACACACACACACACACACACACACACACACACACACACACACACACACACATACACACACACACACTCACCTACTGTTTGTCCAACAACGCCCTTTGCTGGCGGCATATTCATTACAACAGACACCTATACACTCCCTAACCCTAACCCTAACCCTAACACTACTGTTTATTTGTAGATATCTCCTAAAGCCAACAAGTAAAGTGTGAAATGTAGGCCTGTTACATATATTATTGAACAATATATATTATACACACTGTTCTGCTTTCTGCGCTGACCTCAGCAGCTGTTCTCACTGTAAACATCGCGCCACAATGAAAGCAGTTGTATTAAACAAATAAATAGCCTAACATCCAGGGGAGATGTGATTAGTGAGTAAACAAACGGTAAAGAGCAGAAAGTCTGATGCACATTTGATCATCTTACATAACTTATAATCACAACGGGAACAGATTGCAGAGCTGTGCTTCGTTGACATAAGTCCAGCCATGCGTCACGCCTCTTTTAAACATCACTGTTGGCTGAAATCGACTCCGGAGAATACATCAGTGTACCCTCGGTTACGGCTCCTCCAGACAGCCTCCTCGATAATCGATCCTCGACGAGCCTTTAGAGAAATTTGTTTTCCTTCGAAAATGCGCCGACATCCGTTTCCGGGTTGCTGCCGGAGGACCTGGGAGTCTGGGACGCGAAAATTATAGAAATGACTAACGGCTCATTTCGGAGGACTCACGCGCGTCAGTTTGACGCCGGGACGACCGGCTGCCCTCCCCGACAGGCGCACGGACGCGAGGGCCCGCTCATCACTGCGCGCACTTCTGCGACCGCAGTTTTAATTATTATTATTATTATTATTATTATTATAGTTGCTGCAGTTGGTAAAAAAGCAGTTGGTTAAAAAACAAGATATTTCAGACATTACTGAGAATACTGAATCATTTCAGATTTTCAGATTTCTTTCTTTAAATTTTAGGATTTTTCACACAGAATCTTCTGACATTTTTATTTAATAGATAATCCCACATTTTTTATACATATTTGTTAATTTTTCAGGTAATTTTTGTTTTTACAACTTTTCGTACATTTTTCTAATGTTTTTTGTACATTTCGACAAATTACATTTTCAAAAATGTTTCTACCATGAATGCTTCAAAACGTCCTTAAAACACCACCAACGGTCCTCTTTAACCCCTCTAATTGTACCTTCTTTACCCCTCACAGTGGCAACGGCACGATGGGCGTCTTCAACATCGAGTGGCAGCGTTTCGAGCTTCTGTCGGAGTATCAGAGCGGAGATCTGACCTCGGTGGCGGTGATGAAGCGGGGGAAGAAGGTGATCTGCGGCTCCAGCGAAGGAACCATCTACATCTTCAACTGGAATGGATTCGGAGCAACGAGCGACCGATTCACCATCAAAGCTGAGTCCGTGGAGTGCATGGCGCCGATCACCGTCAACATCATGTGCATTCCGTGAGTCGTTGGGATTACTGGTGGTTTTTGGCCCCAGATATCTGTTTTGTTGGTTTTACTTGATCCATACTGGTCTTTTAATTATCAAAAATGGTCTTTTAATGGACCAAAGTAGTCTTCTAACTGGCGACGCTGCTTTAATCAGATTGTTTGATGATCTAATATGGTTTCTCAACACACTAAAATGGTAAAAATTGGCTTTTAATGGTTATATTTCGTCTTTAAACGGTGAGTCGTTGGGATTACTGGTTGATTTTGATCCCAGATTACTGTTACGTTGGTTTTTGTTGGTTCTAGTTGATCCATGATGGTGTTTTAGTAGTCCAATGGGCGTTTTTGTGGTCCAAGGTATTCTTTTAACTAACTATGCTGCTTTAATCTGATGTTTTAACGACCTAATATGGTTTCTAAACACTCGAAGATGGTAAAAATGTTCTTTTTATGGTCAAATATGGTCATTGTGAGGTAGGGGGGGGTGTGGTGGTGCAGCAGGTCTGTGAGGTAGGGGGGGTGTGGTGGTGCAGCAGGTCTGTGAGGTAGGGGGGGGTGTGGTGGTGCAGCAGGTCTGTGAGGTAAGGGGGGGTGTGGTGGTGCAGCAGGTCTGTGAGGTAGGGGGGTGTGGTGGTGCAGCAGGTCTGTGAGGTAGGGGGGTGTGTTGCAGCAGGTCTGTGAGGTAGGGGGGGTGTGGTGGTGCAGCAGGTCTGTGAGGTAAGGGGGGGTGTGGTGGTGCAGCAGGTCTGTGAGGTAGGGGGGGTGTGGTGGTGCAGCAGGTCTTTGAGGTAGGGGGGGGTGTGGTGGTGCAGCAGGTCTGTGAGGTAGGGGGGGTGTGGTGGTGCAGCAGGTCTGTGAGGTAGGGGGGGTGTGGTGGTGGCAATGCAGGTCTGTGAGGGAGGAGGGGGGTGTGGTGGTGCAGCAGGTCTGTGAGGCTAGGGGGGTGTGGTGGGTGCAGGCAGGTCTGTGAGGTTGGGGGGGGTTGGTGGTGCAGCAGGTCTGTGAGGCAGGGGGGGTGTGGTGGTGAGCACAGGTCTGTGAGGAGAGGGGGGTGTGGTGGGGGTGCATGCAAGGTCTGTGAGGTAGGGGGGTTGTGGTGGTGCCAGCAGGTCTGTGAGGTTAGGGGGGTGTGGTGGTGCAGCAGGTCTGTGAGGTGGTAGGGGGGTTGTGGTGGTGCTGCAGGTCTGGTGAGGCTAGGGGGGGTGGTGGTGGTGCAGCAGTTCTGTGAGGTAGGGGGGGTGTGGTGGTGCAGCAGGTCTGTGAGTAGGGGGGGTGTGGGTGGTGCAGCAGGTCCTGTGAGGTAGGGGGGGTGTGGTTGGTGACATGCAGGTGTGAGGTGTAGGGGGGTTGTGGGGTGGTGCAGCAGGTTCTGGTGAGGTAGGGGGGGGTGTGGTGGTGCAGCAGGTCTGTGAGGTAGGGGGGGGTGTCGGTTTGGTGCAGCAGGTTCTGTGAGGTAGGGGGTGTGTGGTGGTGAAGCAGGTCTGTGAGGTAGGGGGGGGGTGGTGGTGCAGCAGGTCTGTGAGGTAGGGGGGGTGTGGTGGTGCAGCAGGTCTGTAGGGGGGGTGTGTGGTGGTGCAGCAGGGTCTCGTGAGGTAGGGGGGTGGGGTGGTGGTGCAGCAGGTCTGTGAGGTAGGGGGTGGGGTGGTGGTGCAGCAGGTATGTGAGGTAGGGGGGGTGTGGTGGTGCAGCAGGTCTGTGAGGCAGGGGGGTGGTGGGTGGTGCAGCAGGTTCTGTGATGTAGGGGGGGGTGTGGTGGTGCAGCAAGGTCTGTGAGGGTTAGGGGGGGTGATGGTGGTGCATCAAGGTCTGATTGAGTGTAGGGGGGGGTGTGTGGTGCTGCAGGTCGTGAGGTAGAGGGTGTGTGGTGGTGCAGCAGGTCTGTGAGTAGGGGGTGTGTGGGTGGTGCATGCAGGTCTGTGAGGTAGGGGGGGTGTGTTGGTTGCAGCAGGTCTGTGAGGGAGGGGGGTGTGGTGGTGGCAGCAGGTCTGTGAGGGTAGGGGGTGTGGTGGTGCAGCAGGTCTGTGAGGTAGGGGGGTGTGGTGGTGCAGCAGGTCTGTGAGGTAGGGGGGTGGTGGTGCAGCAGGTCTGTGAGGTAGGGGGGGTGTGGTGGTGCAGCAGGTCTGTGCTTTGGATAAAAGCGTCTAACAAGTAACATGTAATGTAATATAAAGATTGATATGCACTGCAATAGATATACTCTATTGCAGTGCATATAAAGAAACAATTGTAATGCCTCCCTTCAATGGGTCCTTGGAGACCCTTTGGCATTGCCTTTGAGTCTTTTCTTATTGCTGGTACTTGAATACCACATTGTTTTTCTTTGCCTACAGGTATGGTTAAAGAAAGCTCTCCTCCTATAGGAACCTCTGTGTGTATTTTGCATGATATT
Organism: Trematomus bernacchii; assembly: GCF_902827165.1. Lineage (NCBI taxonomy): Eukaryota > Metazoa > Chordata > Actinopteri > Perciformes > Nototheniidae > Trematomus > Trematomus bernacchii. Next base: position 744,990 of record NW_022987605.1, read on the forward strand.
TCTGTTATCAAATGGAAATATATTCAATCTAATCTGTTGTGCTCCTACATATATATATATATATATTTGTAATGGTACAACTACTGTATAGTTGATATTGCCTGTTATTGATGATTTGTGTTGGAGGAGGGCTCTGTAGCAGGTGAATAAATATTCCCATCTGACCGAGCATCAGCAGTATTAGGGAGAGAGGTGCCTGCGCAGAGCCCAAAGGATATTAAAGGACAAACCAGTCTGACCACAGCCTCAAGAGAAACAGAAGCATCCCCTGCTGTGCGCGAGACTACAGAGCAGCTTCTTCACTTCCTAAACTTTACCTTTTTGTTTTTCTTATGCAGCAAAAAGGGACTGCAGCTGCTCTTTGTTTGCATAAACTTGTGTAATAAAATAAAATAGATTTGTTTCCTCATATTGGGGATTTTGTATTCATATCCAGCATAAGTCTAAGACTGTATCCCCTTGCTCAGGAAAACAACTTAAACATGTCTGAAAGGTTTTCATGTTGGAAAACTACAATAGATGACGTCTTGGTATTTACTGTGTTTTCTCATTTAGTAGATCTTTGATCTTTCAGCAAAGGAGGGAGAAGTACTCAGATGTTGTACTTGAATAAAAGTTGAAGTACTCAGATCTTCTTGAGTAAAAGTAGAAGTACCAGAGTGTAGGAATACTCTGTTACAGTAAAAGTCCTGCATTCAAAATGTTACTCAAGTAAAAGTAGAAAAGTATTCTCATCAAAATATAGTGAAAGTAGCGACAGTAAAAGTAGTCATTGTGCAGATTGGTCCATTTCAGAATAATATATATGATATGTTTTATAATGATTGATCATTAAAGTGTTCTCAAAGCTGGTAAAGGTGCAGCTAGTTTGAATGACTTTGTATACTGCAGGGTAGCTTGTGAATTTACTCCAGGTGGAACTAAAGTCTGATTTAACACTTGATTATATTTCACATCATTCATCCACATCTGTAAAGTGTACTGTGTTATAATGCTGATAAGCCTGTAGTGAGGGCATCGTCAAAACGTCAGCAGGACTGTTGCTCCAAAAGTGTATTCCAGAGAGAGATCTATGAATTATTGGAATCTCCTTCTGTACGTATGCACTTATAAGCAAATACACCAGCAGGACTCTCCCTTCTTTCAGTTTGTGTCTTTATGGTTGCACTTATTGTCGGTGCATTTGGATGTGGCATCAGACATCACATGACATGTAATGTAATACTGCTTTTTGGTTGCAATGTTGCATGTTCAGGTGACTTATTGTGTGTTTTCAAGTAAGCTTGTGAATATCTATTGAAAGTAAATAATTCATTTAAATTCAACACTGTGATTTAAATCATTTTAGTAAGTAATAGATTACAAATATCTTTCCAGAAAAAGTAACAGTTGATCATTTTTCCATGGCAGCAGTCTTTGGCCTGGAGTTCTCTTGTTCAGATTGTTGGTGTTTCCACTTCTTAAAGGGCACTAATGCCAACTTCAGTTCTGCCACAGCTGAAGAATGTCTTCTTGGTCCAGGAGAAGAAGCGCTTGAAGACGTTTTTCCTTTTTGTATCCTTCTTCTCCTTTGGCTCTGTGGAGCTAGCTGGTGCAGACTGAACCATGATATCACCAGGGGGTAGAATGAACACAGAAGCTGTACTGGTGTCACTCAAGCTGTGGAAATAAGACGTCTGTCGGTCATGAAGTAAGGCAGTTTCATCCCAGCTGACTAGGAACTCTGCTTTTAATAATGGGAAAATGTAGCCAAAATAAACATGGCTGACATAAGGAGAGTAAATAGTCTTACTTAGATTGGTGGTTCAATGTCGGGCTGCAGTCAGTTTGTGGAAGTGGAGGAAGGATAACCTCTTGTGGTAGTTTGGATGGTTTACCAACGCTGCTGAAAAATAAAAAAGATAGGGGCATTTATTTTAATGTGGTAAATTAAAGAACATGCTGATGATCATTAACCCAAATAAAAGCAGTGCTCTGTGTTAAGATTTACTAATGCTAATGGATAGTCTTAAAAACACTAGAATAAGGACTTACAAAGAGTTGCACTTGATGGTTGCTTCCGCAGGTCGGACAAAGATCACACCTGGTGATGGAGGTGATTTCAGGGTACCTGACTCCTGAGTTCCATTGCTATCAAAGGAAAATGTCACACTTTAATATTAATGACCAGAGGAAAGTAGTATCCAAGTATTAATATGTAATCTATGACAATCCCTTATTGCATTCTGATAAGTCTTTTTAGGACAAACTATATTATTATGACGAATCAAAAGGATCTATTGATGATTCGAGGTATCTTGTCATAGATGTTCTTGTCATAGGAGGAGGCGTTACGTAAATTCTCTATAAAAAGGTTATTTGTAATAGTCAGAATTCAGTATCTGTATATTTTGTAAGGCAGAAGATGGAGCCCCTTTGCAAGCTTACTTACTCAGAGTTACAGGGGAGTTGACCCCTTCTGATGAACGGATGCTGGAGCACTCCACTGGGTGTGATCCTCTTGATGGCACCCAGGTGTAGCATTGCCTTCAGCAGGTCAATGCACTCCTTCCTTTCATCAGCTTCCACGTCTCTCAGGTTTTTCTGATTCGGTTAAAATAAAAGGCAAATCCAGCAGTATTAAACGTTCCGACTCTTTAGAAGACCGTCAACTATTGTCCATGTTTCAACAGCTACTGCCCAATCTACACAAACACCTACCTTTTCCAAATCGTCCAGGCTGCGGAATAGGTAGCCCCTTTTGTCGCCGAGAGGTGTCGTAGTAAGCTCTTTTGGTGTCTAAAAGAAGGTTAAACGTGTTTAGATACCGCTAAATTATGTTATTAACTTCAAGAAAAGGTATTCCTAACTAGAGCAGAGAGTCTTATTGATGTCTCTTAGTGTTGTACCTTGAGTCTCCACCCGGAGGGTGACTCCGACAAAATTCTTCTAGAAGATGGTCTGGAGGAACACCCAGTAGCTCCACCATGCATCACACCTTTTATAAAACACAGAATCAAATATGCAACAGGATGCTACTTATTTCCGGCAGTTAAACTTCGATAAGATAGCACACCAAATGTTGTTTCAGGCAAAAGTGTTTCCAAAAGATCATGAATTGTTAGATCTTATGTTATTAATATTTAAGATGAACTGTTTCCTAGGAGGTGGCAGTGTGTCATGGTGCATTTAACAGCAGCCTGTGGAGCTTTGGGCTTGGTATCAAACCTCAATAAGTTTTGGTACTGAAATGAAATGTGGCAATAGCACAAAGTAACAAGACCTAAAAAGACAAACGTCTGATTCAATGTCTTCTTCTTTGATGACGTTTTCACAACGGTACTAGATCTTATAGGAGGAGAAAGGACATTAAGAAGTCAATCACTTACCACGTCATATTCACTGTTGCCTGGCACGAGTATGTTGCAGGACAAAATGAAAGCCGCCACGACACCGAGAGACCACATGTCGATGGTCTCGGGAAAATGGAAGCCCCAAATACATTTCTGGAGCCCTGAATATCAATCAAATGTAGAAAACAGGATGAGTGACACTGTCATATTTGAACAGATGCAGAAAGCTCTTAGCAGGAATACTGAGGATTCATATCTCTCACCTGCAGTGTGTTGTCTGGTGAATGTCTCCCTGCTTTGCTTTGGAGGAGGGAAAAGCTGATCCAAAGTCAATAAGCTTGACCCTGAGGGACTTTGCTTTGCGATCCACCACCATAATGTTGTCTAACTTTATGTCTACATGGATCACTTCGATCACTTCAGGGCTTTTAATGCTGTCACCATCTGTAAATCCAAATATCAGGCATGAAATTGACAGCTCTTTGACTCTAGTGTTGTGTGTGATGCTACAGTATCCATACCTGCTGGACGACGCTCCGGACTTCATGACGAGCCAGAGGGGAGAAGTCTCGCTCGTAGACAATGTAGTCAACCAGAGTCATATCGAGCATCTCGAAGGCCAGAGCAATTCTGTCGTCTCTCAGCGTGAACGAGTCAATGAAGCTCACAATGTTGTACTCTTTCATTATCTTCCACTTGAAGAAGTTCATTAGAGTCACCTGTAGATAACACAAATACGAGTGATGCTTAGAGGAAACAATAATAACATAAAGAGATCATTAAATATGAACGATGAATAAAGGGACCTACTTCATAGTTGCAGTATTCACTTCTGCAATTGACCTTTACAGCAACAGTCTCGTTTGTGTCCTTTTTGACACATTTGAAGACCTCTCCAAAACCTCCCTGGCCCTTCATTTCCAGTGGTTCATAGTTACTGGAGAACAGGTTGGGGGGTGGGTCGCTGTCAGACATGTTGTCAGATTGACGGTCAGTCCCTTTCATCATGAACAGGTTTTCTTAAAATGAAAGAGAAGGTCATCATCTCATGTCAAACACATACTTGGCTACATATCTACCTATCTAATCTAAAGCTTACATTTTGTATTAGAAATCTGAAAGGCTCTTATGACATTTTGGATTTCTGGAGGGTGAAAAACTAGTTTGAAGAGGTTTTTTCATTCAAGTAGGGCCACTATTTGGTGGAAAATACAATCTTTTTGAAATGTCCGACCTAAATGATTCCGGATGCTTTGTCCCTAAGATCTCACTTGCCTTGAAGATCTACATCCTAGCATGTATATTTAATGCAGGTTAAAGAAAATGACTCATTACCTAGGCATGACAGTTCATACTTTGCCTCGGAAAGAATAGTTTGTGGATGATAACGTTTGGGTTATTGTGCAAGTGGCTGTTTGAACAGTTGGTTAGTTGGATGATCTTGAAAAACGATTTCAAAAAGGACATTTTACCTTCCATAATGGTTTTAATAAAAAAAAACAGTTTGATCCACTAATAGTTTTAATTATTTATCATAACAAGCTCAAGAGCAAAATTCTAAATTCTAAATCTGATTGTGTAGCAGTGCTTCAATCTTTTTCCCATTTTACTCCATTATCACCTTGCGACACTCTGATGAAAAACTTTTGTTAATTCACATATATCAGAGAAGGAAATGTTTCCTGAAAGTAAACATTAATAATAATATGGGATATCAGTGAAAAGATTAGAGAAGAGTTCCGTTTGCAGAATATTGCATATATTTATATATCATATATATTATTTTCTTCATATATTTTCTTTGTTCTGTCTATGTACTTAATTTCCACAATTTCCTATAGTTTTTCTTTGTTTCTCTGTCCGAAATCTGTAGTTTCTATGATCACGCTTGCAGGAAATAATAAAGGCAGAATTTGTTGTTGATAATATTCGTGTATCTGTGTCATTTCAATCGCATCAAAACAAAAAATAGCTGACTGACTTTGTATTCAGGTTTTTAGAGGATCGTTAGGCGCTGTCAAACTATCTGGTATGTCAGCCAGCTACCGCTAGATGTCGCCCTTGTGTAGCATTTTGAACAAGGAAGCTTTTGAGGCGAAATCCCGTTGTATTAAGCTACACACTGAATACAGAGAAAACCCGGATGGTAAGTAATTTCCCTCCAACCTAAAGTAAATATTGAAGAGCTCTTTGTAGTAACACCCAGGAACCAACCACAAGGTTTATCATTAAACATTTGACAAAATGTAAATATTTAAATATAGACTTCATTATAATCTATATTAAGCGTATTTTGAGCATTAGGAAAAGCGCTATAAAAATCCAATGTATTATTATTATTATTATGTCAAAAGTATTTTACGCTTTTACAAGATGAAGCTATTTTAAAAAGAGAGTTCTAACAATGTTTTCTTAACTCTTGATAAGAATAGTCTTTATCATAGGCTACACTTTATTGAATACGTATTTATGTTTTGTTAAAACGTGTTTTATTTTGAAATTACAACACCGGAAACGAGGTATTTGTATAAACTCTGTCTTCACCACGGTCCAATCCTCCAGTGTCAGTTTGAGACAAACACAGCAGCAGGTCGCGACGTACCTGTCACCCTAGAGAACCGGGGTCTGAGAGCCGGAACCGAGCGGGAACCGAGCGGAGCCTTCACAAGTCTCCACTGAACCCTGAACTCTTCCTGTGTCTCCTTCTGTTTCTCCACCGAAAAGCGACAAGTGTTACTTTGGGATCCGGAGGGGAAAGGGTTGTGGAGTGTAGAGTATTTAAGCGACTGAGCTTTCAGTTTCCCCACTGTGTCTCTGCTCACCTGAACATGGCTTCCACCACCTGCACCAGGTTCACCGACGAGTACCAGCTCTACGAGGAGCTGGGGAAGTAAGTTCTCTGTATTTGTATGAATACATTTGTTATTTTGCCGGGTGCTTTCACTATTTGTGTTTAAATAAAGCCTAACCTCAGAGGAGACCTCCGCCTACCTGTTTGCACCTTGATATGCCCCGTGTGCGCGCGTGTGCACCACGTCACTCCAAATGTAATTCACATTTATTTAGATAAAGTTTAAATGAAGTTATAAAGCGCGCAAGCATTTTAAAAGTCTCCACATAAACCCCGCAGTAATGTTTTAAACTCTTCATTTGCTTGCATGTTTTGGTAAACGTTGTGAATCACTGAGTGCAGGGTGACGCCCATCAGAGTGTTGGAGAAACAATGCGTGCGCTTGTTTGACGCTGTAATTGAGAGAAAGTTGAATTAAAAAAAGAGAAGACGCAAGGATGAGCGCGTTGGAACGCATGCCGAATATAATGGCTGTTTGTTATAATTTCTTAATAATCTTAAATTATGTTTCAACAGTCCCTTCTCTCTGGCAACGTGTTAGACATGTTAACACAAGAAGTCCTTTGAGGGAATTTGGTGTGATTTTCAGCGGGAACAGGTCACCTGTGTGCTCTCAGTCCGCTGTAGGAGAAAGAAGCCTGCCTTAAAGAGACTATGATTTAGGCTTTTAAGAATCTGAATGTTTTTCTGAGTCATTTGGGCTGTGTGTGCCCGCCCTTTTGCAACCTGGATGAAAATAATGTGTGGTGCCTGCAGCCTCTTACAACACAACGTGCATTCCAACCTGAAGCGGTTCAGTTTCTCTTATGGATTCAAAGACTGTATTTTTTCTGTAAAATTAGGCTAAAGCTGCAATTCCCCATTACAGGTGTTTGCACTCTGTCATGAGTGAGCTTTGGGAAGTGTGCTTCTGCTTTTTGACTTATTTTATGTTAAATCATGTAGTTTGTTAAGTTAAGAGCAAAGATCATACCAAACACTATAAATCACAGGGTGTAATCTGAGCTGACCTATCAATCATTTATCACATTGACTAAATACAGTAGCGGTTCTAGAACATTTTACATGGGGTGGCAAAGGGGGGGCAAGAGGTCATGCCAGGGTGGCATGGGAGGGCGGACAGTACGTGGTATTTTATACTGTGTGTATATATAGCCTATTTATTGTTAAATCATGGCCTAACACAAGTGTTCTTAATGCACAAGAGAAACAAGGTGTTCAGACAAACAAACTAACATATAGTATAAAACAGCAGAAAATACTCATGATACCCTAGAACTCTGTTTACTGTAAGTACAGTAAGAGTACTTAGTTATACTTAAGTACACAAATGACATCACCCATCTCTTCAGAGAGCTAAAGGTGACCTGTGCAGCAACACATTTCAATATGTGTCAATACTAAGAGCTGCTATTGTGCTGCTGTGATGGAATATGTGAGGAGAATAAGAACATACCATGTGGTCCAGCTGGAGTCTCATCTGCCTCCTGACCCCTGCCTCTGGCCCTCTTTCTGACACTTCATCTGCATTCCTCACATACATGTCTTCTTCTTCACTAATGTCTTCATCTCCTCCTCTTCCTCCTGCTCTGACCCTCCTGGTCTCTTCAGTGAACTCTCTTTTCCTTTTCCTCTTCCTCTTACTGTTCGTCCTGATCACTTCTCAGTATGTATTCATTTGTTATTTTTGTAAAAAAATGTATTTTTTTACTAAATGTCTTTTTGTTGTTGTTGAATCACTCCAGCTACTCTGGCCTACAAGAGTCTACTTGTGAAAAGCACTGTTACAAATGCGTGTATAACTTTACACGTTAGGGCCATGTAGCTATTAAGTAGCATAATAAATATAAAATCAGAAAGTATTTATCAAACGCACACAGGCAGCTGTGTTTAGACCCAGTTTGACGGTAAAGGATGTATCCAGGTTTAATTTATCATTGCTGTGATGTGTAATTTACGTGGATGTAATAGTACCGCATAGTTTAGCAAATAAAAGTGATCGAACTCCCAGGCCCACCCAGTTTACTCATTGGCCCACCCTGAGAAAGCTTCGGTGTAATTTTTTAATTTATTAATTTTCTTATCTTTTTATTATTATTATAACAAAATGTATTCACCCATTGAGAAAATCCAAGTATTCAAAGTGAAATTCAAGTGAACAAATATCGAGTTGAATTAATGTTGTATGTGTTTTTTCCTCTGAACCAAACTCATTTACGGTAAAAACTGGTTGTTGGTTCCGGCGTGTGCCATAGTAACGTGAGAGGCAGAGAGCTGCCTGCAGGGACGCGCTTTTCTGTAAAATGTGCCGACATTTCCCCAGCCCAGGAGCTGAAGGTGCATTTACGAGGGATGGATTTGTAGATATCTCCCATCCCTAATGTTAGCGTTGTCCCACTTGATACAGCGTCTCAATTTTCTTCTTCAACTTTTAAGTTTGTTCTGGGAAGTTTTTTGAAGTTTGTGTTTGAGAACTGATCCTCAGTGTCCTAATTTAAATTGCTCCCATAAGTTTAATTTTGAATGAGTCATTTAAGTCCTCCATTAGCTCTCTTAAGAGTTATAAGGCTGGGGCTGACACATAGACAGATTCATGCTCACCTTCACGCAGACTACATACAGGCAACTCAAAGTTAGATGTTGACAGATTAGTTTCCGGAGCTCTGTCCAACGTAAAATAATGTCCAAATGGCATAAAATAGGCAATTGGAATAAATGAAAACCCCTGTGCTGGGCCCGATCTTGGTCTTAGTCCTACATTGATTACCTGCTGATCCGAGTATTTCTCATCTTATATGTACCTACATTTGGATTAAATATATATCGGACATCCTGAAATACAAGCTGTATATTCTAAATCTGAACCTTCATTTTTCAAAAACTTCAAGAACCAGAAAACGATTTTTTATACACTTAAATTATTGATTTTAAATGTTTTTGGTGGAGAAAGTGGCTGCTGAGAGCTCACAAACACGACAATAAACAAGATTAATTTAGTTCATTAAAGGTGGGGTAGGTAAGTTTGAGAAACCGGCTCGAGATACACTTTTTGTTATATTCCATGGAATGCTCTTAACATCCCGATAGCAATGAATATCTTAAGTGCTTTGACAAAAAATCCATAAAAAAATGTCATCTGTGGAAGCTGTAGTACTGTAAAAAGCATGACCAATCATTTTAGCCCGGCTAAAATAACTGGATGGCCTACCTGCCTGTCAGCCTTCCATCTGTGCACAAACTTATCTCGTGCCCTCATTGGTCATGTGCGCGTTCGTGTGTATTGGAGGAGGGGCTCTGTAAGGAAGTGGCAGATTTTCTCCGGTTGTGTATTTTCAAATTCTAGCGATCTCGAGCCGGTTTCTCAAACTTACCTACCCTACCTTTAAGTCAAATACAGAAGTCCTGTTAATTTGTTAATTATTCCTGTTAACTTAGTCCTAAAATACCAGTTTAATCTCATGTGTAGATATCCAGATAAGCCAATTCTATGTAATGGATTCACTTGGATGGATGGGGGGGGGGGGGAACACTGATGGGGGCAGAGGGCTGATCCACCTTCATTTATTAATAGAGGTATTACAAATGCTCCTGTTTAGCCTTAACGTTTTGCTAAGTAGCTGCAGATGCTTTAGGCTTAAACCAGTTTAAAGATTAAAATCAAGAGAAGAAGGAAATCCTTTGTTTACATGTCTCACTTGCAGCAGAGAATTCACAAAGTGCTTCATGATCAGAACAAATCCAGTTAGAAAGCTGGACCTGATAAAGGTCACAGTGCAACTGATACATACATATCAGCACCAGAATTCCTTTATTCCACAAACAGGGGGCTCATTTACATTGTTACAGCAAAGTATAGATAGAGGCGAAGAAAATGGAGCGCTATTATATAAAAAGGAATGAACATAGTATTTCATATTAAAATGTACAGAAGTACACATTCAAGTAGAAAGTGAGTCGCAGATAAAATGTAAAGAGGAAGAACAAAATACAAATCACCAAGCTGAGCTCTGAGCATGATGATCTGCTAGGGATGTAACGATATATCGAATATCGCGATATCGCGGTAAATAAATGTCTCAATACCGTCGTGAGACTGACAAAATCTACCGCGATTTAAAAAAAAAAAAAAAATATATATATATATATATATATATATATATATATATATATATATATATATATATATATATATATATATATATATATTTATTATAATTTTTTTTTTTAAACACATTTTTTTTTTTTAAACCTTTATTTAACCAGGTGGTCCCATTGTAGTGTTGCACGGTGTACCGATACTTGAAAGGTACCGCGATACCCTGCCGTTAAAAACGTTACGATTCCTCCGTTTCATTAGTATCGGTACTTTAAGAATGACGGGGAAAAGTACTCCGGTGAGAAAGCGCTGTTTTAATAAGAGCCGTGTGTGTTCAGCGCTCTGCTTCCACTCCCTGCACTGCAGCCGTGCCTGCAGTCCCTCCCTTCTCAAGCACGCTCTAAGTGCCTCCCCTCTCTCATGCACGCGCTAACATGCCAGAGCATGTGAGGAAACGAGAAGCATGGCTGCAAGTGGGAGTGCAACTGCCGCTGCGCCTCGGCTTGTTGACAAGAAAGACGCCAGAAGCGAAATTTGGAATTATTTGAGCTATATCTCTGACAGTGAGGGCAAGCCTACGGACACCACGAGGCCTGTCTGTAAGAAATGTTTTAGATCCCTGCAAACCAAGGGAGCCAACACATCAAACTTGGCTAAGCACCTCGCCGACCGGCATCCAGAGCTGTTTAAAGAATTTAAAGACAGACAGGTTAGCGAATGTGATAGATAACATAATTACATCATGCTCAAGCCCATGCCCTCAAATCTAAGTCAAACAAGTGTAATTTATTTTGTGACAAACGAACGTTTTGGTAGTTTGACGAGGCAATTAATGGCAATGATAACTGTCTAATATGGCTATCTTTTTAGCTAACTTACCAATGTGGCTAACATCTGCAATGTACATTTTGTCAATAATCATTTATATTACTGTACTATTACATGTTAATAAAATATAAAGTTAACTATCAAAGAAATCACATAAACTCAAGTATAAAGAAGAGACCATGTTGTAAGAAAACACTTAACAGATAAACTACAATTTTATTGATCATGAAAATAATAAAAGAAAAGTATTGAAAAATAATCGGAATCGCAATTCTTGACTTGGTATCGGTATCGACACCAAAATGTTGGTATCGTGACAACACTATCCCATTGAGATCATCGATCTCTTTTTCAAGAGAGACCTGTCCAACATGGCAGCAAGTAGGTTACAACATGAACATAAAACAACAGATAACACAAAAGGACATCGTATTTACAGGGCTACATTTACATACCTAGAGACATTGACAAGTACCAACAGTATATGTATATCTCGCCCTGTCAATAAGCCTCACCTTCTTGGCAAAAACTGTATTGTTTTTGAAGTGGTGGAGAGACAATGCACAGTTTTACCCACTGCTGTCACCCATGGACAAAGCATATCTCTCTGTCCCAGCAACATCAGCAAGAGAGTTTTTTCCACAGCAGGGGATATTGTAAATGCCCAAATATCCCAGCTTCTACCCGGAAATGTGGGCATGCTCATACTCCTAAAAACCTGTCTGATGATGCTGAGTGAGTGAGTTAGTGAGTTTGAGTTGAGTTACTTGAAAAACTAAAGTGAAACTTGATTTATTTTATTGCAGGGTTTGATTATTATATTGTTGACACTAAAATGCTGTACAAATCAGATTTATTAGTCAATAAAGAAAAAAAAATTCAAGTAAAAAAAAAAAAAATTTAAAATTTATTTTCTTCTTTTTTTTTCAATATCGTGATAAATATCGTACCGTGGACTTTTTATCGCGATATTATAGTACCGTGAGTTCCCTACCCTATGATCTGCACATTAAAACTGCAAGATTCTTTGTCCGATAATGTAAAAATGGCCCTTCTAATCCAATAATTCACAATTCAACGTCTTTCTGTTGCCCAAAAGTGTGAATGTTCTGGAATATCCTGCTGTATTGTGACAGATCTCTGACTCTTCCTTAGGGGGGCGTTCTCAGTGGTGAGACGGTGCATGAAGATTTCCACAGGCCAGGAATACGCTGCCAAATTAATCAATACCAAGAAGCTGTCAGCCAGGGGTGAGTACATGAAGCTGCTGACATGCAACATGTTAGCTCTGTTAGGTACAGTTTGCCCTGTGCAGTTCTTTTTATTTAGCCATGTCAGCCCTCAAATCAACTTCCTCTGTTAATGTTTTTGACTCTGCATGTTTTTATCGCCATCATTATCTATCTTCTGTCTGTAGTAGTGGGAGGTGGTCAGGTTATAATAGTAGCGGCCTTGCTAACCACATCTTATTCCTGTAGCTTGAATTCACTCTCGCCAACACCCTTTCTATCGCTTTCCATTTTTGTAACTCCACTCATCAAAGTGATAGCAACATGAAGAAAGACAGCTCTCTTTGTGACTCACTTTTTTTTTTTTTTTTATAAATAGAGACTTTGATTGTGCCTTTCCACTGCTTTTTTATTCTCTCAATCATTATCTGTGCTGTCAGGATGTTGCATTGCTGAATGATCCTAATGGCCAAACAACGCATATGCACACACAAAAGGAGATATGCTTGAAAAGGCATGTCATTGCACAACAGCAGCAGATGTAGGGTCTCACGGGGGAGGCAGGGGGTTTCCTCAGCATCAACAGCTGCGTGGAAAAAAGCAAAATGGGGGATTATAAACATGGAGTGTGTGGAGTATGTAGTGTTTAAAAAAGAGAAAATATAACATGTTTATGGAAAAGGAGTCCATGATTGATTCCAAGCCTGGGCCACTCACTCTCACCTGAAGGAAAATTAGAGTAAACTGAAAAGATGAGGGGGTAGGTGGTCTGTGTGTGAGAGGTCGTGAGAGTGCTCTGGGTCTGCTGTTTGTAGAAGGTGAATGCCAACTTTTTCACAAAGCAAGAAAAACAAATCTAGGTAGCATTTTGTTATTGTCGCATATTTCCACTTGCAATTCTAACGTAGGGATGCTAATTTGGATTTTCTTCGTGACCAGTTGCCCACCCTCATTAACAATCTGTCCAGCCACAATGATGACCCATTACTTGACAAGTTTAATGGTTCATGTATGGCCCGCTGCACTGTAGTTCTCCCATCCAGGAGAGTAAGCAGCCAGCACTGTGGAAAGACGTATTCAGGAAATCATCCATCCATCCATCCATCCATCTTCTCCCGCTTATCCGTGGTCGGGTCGCGGAGGTAGCAGTTCCAGCTCCCAGGCCAGCGAAGAGATATAATCCCTCCACCTGGTCCTAGGTCTACCCCTCGGTCTCCTCCCAGCTGGACGTGCCTGGAACACCTCCCTAGGGAGGCGCCCAGGTGGCATCCTTACTAGGTGCCCGAGCCACCTCAACTGGCTCCTTTCGACGCGAAGGAGGAGCGGTTCAACTCCGAGTCCCTCCCGGATGACTGAACTTCTCACCTTATCCCTAAGGGAGACGCCAGCCACCCTGCGGAGAAAACCCATCTCGGCCACTTGTATCCGCGATCTCGTTCTTTCGGTCATGACCCATCCTTCATGACCATAGGTGAGGGTAGGAACGGAAATGCCCCGGTAGACAGAGAGCTTTGCCTTCTGGCTCAGCTCTTTTTTCGTCACAACGGTGCGGTAAAGCGACTGCAGTACCGCTCCGCTGCTCCGATTCTCTCACTCGAGAACAAGACCCTGAGATACTTGAACTCCTTCACTTGGGGTAAGGACTCATTCCCTACTTGGAGTGGACAGTCCATCGGTTTCCTGCTGAGAACCATGGCCTCAGATTTGGAGGTGCTGATCCTCATCCCAGCCGCTTCACACTCTGTTGTGAACCGATCCAGTGAGAGATGAAGGTCGCAGACCGATGAAGCCATTAGAACCACATCATCTGCAAAAAGCAGTGGTGCAATCCTTAGTCCACCGAACTGCAGACCCCCTCCCCCATGAATACGCCTCAAAATCCTATCCATGAATGTTACAAACAGGATTGGTGACAAAGCGCAGCCCTGGCGGAGGCCAACCCTCACCTGAAATGGGTCCGACTTACTGCCGAGGACCCGGACACAGCTCTCGCTTTGGGAGTCCAGAGATTGGATGGCCCTGAGTAGAGACCCCATCACCCCATACTCCTGCAGCACCTCCCACATTAACTCCCTGGGAACCCGGTCATACGCCTTCTCCAAGTCTACAAAACACATGTAGACCGGATAAGCGTACTCCCAGGCCCCCTCCAGGATCCTTGCAAGATTAAAAAGGTATTCCGTCGTTCCACGACCAGGACGGAATCCGCATTGTTCCTCCTCAATCTGAGGTTCGACAATTGGCCTGACCCTCCTTTCGAGTACCTTTTTTAGAGTCAACTTTCCCGGGAAGGGAGTAATGTGATGCCTCTATAATTGGCACACACCCTCTGATCCCCCTTTTTGAAAAGGGGAACCGCCACTCCTTCGGTACTGTTTCCGACTTCCACGCAACGTTGATGAGACGTGTCAACCATGACAGTCCCTCAGCACCCAGAGCCTTCAGCATTTCGGATCTCAACCAACCCCCGGGGCTTTGCCACTGTGGAGTTGTTTGACGACCTCAGAGACCTCCCCCCGGGAAATTGGTGTTGATCCCCCGTCATACTCCAGCTCTGCCTCTACCATAGAGGGCGGAGTTGTCGGGTTCAGGAGTTCCTCAATGTGTTCCTTCCAACAACCTAACACTCCATCAGTTGAGGTCAACAGCGTCCCATCCTTACTGCACACAGCTTGGATGGTTCCCTGCTTCCCCCTGCTGAGGTGTCGGACAGTTTTCCAGAACAACTTTGGTGCCGCCCGAAAGTCCTTTTCCATGGCTTCTCCGAATTTCTCCCACACCCGCTGCTTTGCCTCGACCACGGCTGAGTCTGCTGCCCTCCGGGCCTGTCGGTACCGATGCGGAAATCATCTGCAGGTTAATTAAGAATAACTATTCGTTTTTAATAATAATCAATCACAATAGACAAATTCAATCAATCGAAACAGGTTTTAGAAAGTGTGATAGAAACAGGAAAGGAAATACATCTGCTTTAAAAATGCATTATGTGACATCATTGTAACTACAACTGTTTAAACAAATATATATATAAAAACATTATTTGATGCATGAATGTATTGAAATATACCATACTTTCAAACTACAAAATGTGGATTCCTGAAACACTAGCCTTACCTGCAACACGACTAGTGTGGAGGGAGGTGAGAGCTTATACTGTATACAGCAGCCTCTCCACTCTGATACAACAAGAGAAGAAGACTAACAAGCACATTTACCTTACATTTCCTGTTTATATAAATTGCACATTGTTTCTTTTTTTTTAATTTACATTTTATATAAATTATAGTAATATTTGTATATATAATATTCTTGAGTGAAGACGGCAGTAAAGCATGTGCAGCTGCTTCAGTAGAGACTGCTACTGAAGCAGCTGAGTGAAGGTCACGTTCACTGAGGGAAACCCCTGTGTGTGTGTGTGTGTGTGTGTGTGTGTGTGTGTGTGTGTGTGTGTGTGTGTGTGTGTGTGTGTGTGTGTGTGTGTGTGTGTGTGTGTGTGTGTGTGTGTGTGTGTGTGTGTGTGTGTGTGTGTGTGTGTGTGTGTGTGTGTGTGTGTGTGTGTGTGTGTGTGTGTGTGTGTGTGTGTGTGTGTGTGTGTGTGTGTGTGTGTGTGTGTGTGTGTGTGTGTGTGTGTGTGTGTGTGTGTGTGTGTGTGTGTGTGTGTGTGTGTGTGTGTGTGTGTGTGTGTGTGTGTGTGTGTGTGTGTGTGTGTGTGTGTGTGTGTGTGTGTGTGTGTGTGTGTGTGTGTGTGTGTGTGTGTGTGTGTGTTCTATTTGGAGAGGCTGTAAACTCTGGCTTCACACAAAGGCAGTATTTCTGGTACAGTGCAATTCCAAGGTAGAACGGCATGACTGTTCTACGGGTTAATTGTTTTAAAGTACAAAATCAGAAAGAGGTTTTGACAAACGTGTCTTGGCAATCTCTGCTTTTAAAAGGAAATCCACGATTATAATCAGATCCTGATCTGTTTGTGGGCATCTTTGGTTTTAGTAGATCTGCTTTAACAGATAGGAATGATATTTGTTGAACTTCTTGGTGTCACATATTCTGTGAGAATATATTTGAGCCGTCACTTGAAGTATGCCGACGGAATATTTGATAGGAAAAGCATATTGCAAGATCCCCCCATGGGAATCAGGAAGTGGGCCGTCGCTATGCAGATAAGACACAGCTTGGATTGAGAGCAGCATTGGTGTGACTCGTTCAGGTGAAACCTTCAATTTGATTGGATCCTGAGTGATCCAATTGTTGCTCATGTACCATTTTGTAATGTATTGAACGTTTGGTCTGGTGGATAAACCCACGTTTCTTTGGGCTGTTTTGAAGGGTATGAACATGTGGGCAATTATTTAATTTATTAGCTTTAAGTTTCCTACTTTTTTATTGTCTAACCGTAAACATATTTTAATCATGTTTGAAGTCACATAGTATAACCAATGTGTTGGAATTGCTTATCCTAAAACCCTCCCTTCAAAATAACTAAAACATTATCCAGATGTACTGAACTGAAAGCCTGTCTGTATGAGGGGAAACTAGGGCAGCTGTTAAACACAGACCTAGTGATGCTTGGACTCAGCCGAGTGGAAATTATCTCTTGACAAACCCTCCAGAATGTGGAGCAGCTAGCTATGGTTCAGGAGCCGTTCTGCTTCTAGAAAATACCCCGGGCCCCAGCCGCTCACCGTCAACCTTCATTCCCATGGAAACAAAAGAAATGGAGAGCTAAATATAGTATGTGGGGTAATAAAGACATCAGAGTATATCAGTCTTTGTGCTGTTAATTATGCAAGTGTTGCTGTCAGTGTCCTATGAATCACTTGCTCAGACATGTTCAGCTGAACAATAACGTCATTTACTGAATTTGAAACAGGCAATTTTTCGTGACGCTTCATTTACCAGCAGTGAGTCCTGTAACTCTTCCAGAGTAATGTTCACACACACCGGACTCTCCTGTGTTCACACACATGCTCAAACAGGCCTGATGTGAGTGTCTAAATGAAGGGCACACACCAGTGCGAGCGGTTGGCTTAGCAGATAATGTCAGGAGCTCAGCGTTATTTACACACTGAGCCCTGTGTGTGTGTGTGTGTGTGTGTGTGTGGTGGCTGACCCATATGGCCCGTGACTCTGAGGACCAGCTTCCTGCAGCGCTGTTGACACAAGCTTAAGGTGCTGTTTACACGGGAACGAAACGGGTTGTATCCGCTACTTTTCTCTTTCGTATAGCCCGTTCGTTCACACAAGGCCGTAGCGGAAACGCACCCCTAAAACGATAACGGGTCCCAAGGTGGATAGATCTGCCGACGGAACGCTCTGGGGGGCCAAACGGCTCCGTGTGTACGTCCTATACGAACATTTTCCTGATAACGATGAAGCCATAGCCCCACCTCTGCTGCTCACTGCTGTAGCATGGTCAGTAGCAGTAGCTACTGACCATGCTACAGATGTTAGTGCAAAATATACAGCTCCTCTACCACAACAAGTGGACATGGAGAACTACTGTACATGAACTACATTTTGCTAAATCCACCGAGCAGAATAAACAGAAGGGCAACCATGCTCGGGGGTCTTCTTCGCTGCTTTTGGTGTATTTTGTGGCGGAAGTACAGCGCCACTTACAGGCCCGGCATATGTACTACAGCGGGTCGAGCGGTCTCGTGTGAGGGGACACGTTTATTGAGCCGTATCCGTGTGAACGGAAGACTTTTTTGATATCGAATTCAATTTGTTTGCGTTCCCTTACTTTCTGTCGTTGACTGTGGGTTTTGCGAAGTGGATAGCTGTCAACATTCACATTCACTGAACATTAGGCACTGATAAGGTTCAAGGTTCTTTATTGTCAATCTGACATAGCTACAGAGTAATTATGCAGTTGAAAATCTTATGTCACAGGCTTCTCCAACAATGCAACATAATAACATAACATAATAACATAATAACAATAAGAGCAAGAGCAATACAAAAATAATAATAGTTATAAAAATGAAATAAAGTTATGATGTGGAATAGTGCAGTATGAGTCTATATACAAGTTATTGGAATGATATATATATATATATTAGGTATTAGATACATACTACTGAGTAGCAGTTGAATGTTTGAAGTTGTTTCAACAGTTCAATTTTTTAACAGTCTCACTGCCCGCGGGAAGAAACTGTCTCCGAATCTTCTTGTCCTTGCCAGGATGCTGCGGTAACGTCTGCCAGACGGCAACAGAAAGAACAGTTTGTGGCTGGGGTGATGGGGGTCTTTGATAATCCGTAGTGATTTCTTCCTGAGCCGCTGGGAGTAAAGGTCCTCCATGGATGGCAGCTCCGTCCTGGTGATGTGCTGTGCAGTTTTCACCACCCTCTGTAAAGCCTTACGATCGAGGTCGGTGCAGCTGCCGTACCAGGCCGTCATGCTGCCAGTGAGGATACTCTCTATCGTGCACCTGTAGAAGTTGCAGAGTATCCTGGAATCCATTTTGAACCTCCTCAACCTGCGGAGGAAGAAGAGCCGCTGTCGAGCTTTCTTAGTGATGGTGGTGGTGTGAAGAGACCATGTCAGGTCCTCAGTGATGTGGACCCCAAGGAACCTGAAGCTTTTGACTCTCTCCACCGTAGTCCCATTGATGGCGATGGGGGCGTGTCCCTCTCCCTGCTGCTTCCTGTAGTCCACAATCAGCTCCTTTGTTTTGCTGATGTTGAGATGGAGGTTGTTCTCCTGGCACCAAGATGTCAGGTTTTCGACCTCCTCTCTGTATGCCGTCTCGTCATCGTCTGTGATCTGGCCGATGACGGTCGTGTCATCAGCAAACTTCACGATGGTGTTGGAGCTGTGTGTGGCCACGCAGTCGTGGGTGAACAGGGAGTAGAGGAGAGGGCTGAGCACGCAGCCTTGAGGGGCACCGGTGTTGAGAATCAGGGTGGAGGATGTGATATTTCCCACCCGCACTGGCTGGGGTCTGCCCGTCAGGAAGTTCAGGATCCAGTCGCAGAGGGCGCTGTTGAGTCCGAGGTCTCTGAGCTTGATGGCCAGCTTGGAGGGCACAATGGTGTTGAATGCTGAACTGTAGTCAATGAACAGCATTCTCACATATGTGTTCCTCTTCTTCGGGTCCAGGTGTGAGAGGGCAGTGTGGAGGGTGAGGGCTATGGCGTCGTCTGTGGACCTGTTTGCTCTGTAGGCAAACTGCAGGGGGTCCAGAGATTCAGGGAGGGAGGAGGTGATGAATAATTTGACTAACCGCTCAAAGCACTTCATTATGATGGAGGTGAGTGCTACTGGGCGGTAGTCGTTGGGGCAGGTGATGATTGTCTTTTTGGGGACAGGAATGATGGTGGAGTGTTTAAGACCCTCTTGTTGTCTCTGCTCTGAGAGTGTTCCACCAGGGAAAACAACAGATGGAGTTTTGTTTTATCTCCTTGCATTTATTTTTACACAAGGACAAAACCTCACTGTTTCACCCTCTGTTATTGATTCAGCTGAGACTAAAGACACCTTTTTCTTTTACATTTAACTGGATTTGAAGTTGAATGCAACTCAGTGATGAGATTTGGAGTTGAAGTAATACAGTGAAGCTTAACAGTAGAGCAGTGAGGGAAGTGTATTTGTATTAATTCACCCCAGACTCCCTCTTCTTTTAAGTGATGCCCAGCTGCTCGCGGCAGTCTAAAAATATCTCATTAGAGTGACGCGAGGGAGCATGAAAAGCAGAAATCAGGCTGCCATGTTATAGAGCAGCTGTCAGCGGGTGTAGAGGACTCCCCACTCTTTGACAAAGGCCTCATTTCCCCATCAATCCACTGGAAGAAAAGGACTTATCCTTCCAGCTTTTCTTTTCTTTTCTAAAAATAAATGTCAGGGTGAATGAATAGAGGAAAACAAGTCAGGGAAAATCAACAGCATGAAATATGTATGATAAGATAAACACATGCTTTAGAATGGTAGCCATGTGTCACTCATAGTCTAGTTGCCAGCAGTGTGAACCCAGAAATGTTGAGTACCCCAAAGTTTTATGATAGAAATGTTTAGTATGGGCACATAGAAACTGCCGAATGCTCACCTGCATATGTTGGGCAATTTTTGGAAAAGGTTTTTAATCAGCAATAATTAGCATTATATTCTATGCAGGCAATAGTTGATGAAAAAGCCTTTTGGTTTGGACAGTTTTTGAGTGATTAGTGTAGTTATCAAGGATGCTGAATGCATTTCTGACCTTTTCAGTATCAAACAAGGCAGTTTTAATATTGGCCATATTTGTACCCTCTGTGGGCTGTTTTTGTCCCATAAAACAACAAAATCGAACCAAAATTAATCAAAATCAGCCCACCGGGTTCCAAATATTGCCAGTCTCTGGTTAAAACTGCAATTTCTGATCCTGAAAATATCAGAAATGGATTCAGCAACTGCACTCATCACTTAAATCTTAAGGTGCTGTTTACACGGGAACGAAACGGGTTGTATCCGCTACTTTTCTCTTTTCACACGAGGCCGTAACGGAACCGCGGAAACGGACCCCTAAAACGATAACGGGTCCCAACGTGGATAGATCTGCGGACGGAACGCTCTGCAGGGCCAAACGGCTCCGTGTGTACGTCCTATACGATCATTTTCCTGATGACGATGAAGCCATAGCCCCGCCTCTCCCCACCTCTGCTGCTCACTGCTGTAGCATGGTCAGTAGCTACTGCTACTGCTACTGACCATGCTACAGATGTTAGTGCAAAATCTACAGCTCCTCTACCACATCCATCAGCAACAAGTGGACATGGAGAACTACATGAACTACATGTTGCTAAATCCACCGCAGAGAATAAACAGAAGGGCAACCATGCTCGGGGGTCTTCTTCGCTGCTTTTGGTGTATTTTGTGGCGGAAGTACAGCGCCACTTACAGGCCCGGCATATGTACTACAGCGTCTCCAGCGGGTTGAGCGGTCTCGTATGAAGGGACACGTTTATTGAGCCGTATCCGTGTGAACGGAATACTTTTTTGATATTGAATTGGGTTTGTTTGCGTTCCCGTGTAAATGGGGTCAGCCCCCTTAGAGAATGTCATCATGTCTCCGTTACCCTTTAATTTATCTGTCTCTCTTGCCTAAAGTGTGTCCTCTGATCCTAACTGCTTCCATCAAAGATTTAAATCTTATTGCGCTTCATATTTAACATCGTTTCAGCATCATTAATTCATTAGTAAATCCCACCACGCAAGGGCTTCTTTGTGCGTCACCACACACCAACTGCACTCATCACTTAAATCACTCCAAAATTGTCCAAGCCATTTTTGAACTATTGTCCACATCCAGGGGTGTCCAAACTTTTTTCACTGAGGGCCACATACAGAAAATGACACATAACATTTGTTACATTTGTAACATAACACTTTGGGGTACTCAACATTTCCGGGTTCACTACAAGACTCTATGAGCTCAAAATAAGACTAGGGAAACACGGAAACAATAAAGATAACGATAACGGGTCCCGAGGTGGGTAGATCTGCAGACGCAACGCTCTCGGGGTGGGTGTTTTTCATCTGCTGGTGGACTACCGGGGAGATTTACAGCAGGAGCACACGCTTGCCTCGGGGAGGGAGAAAAAGAGCCAGGGCCCTGGCCCCTGCCTCTCCCCACCTCTGCTGCTAAATCCATCGCGGAGAATAAACAGAAGGGCAACCATGGCAACCAGGGCCGTATCCACCATTCAGGTCACCGAGGTCCGGACCTCGGTCATTTTTTCCGAGCTGTGTATATTACTAAAGTTGTGAAATAACTGCACAAAAAGGGATTCTTTGTAGTACTTCCATTTACTGACGATGGGGGCGCTGCATAAATACGTAGCCTTGATTAAAGCAAACGGAAGAAGTCAACATATATCAACAAACCACCGCAGCCCGGACTTGTATCGGAGCAGCGGAGGAGTGATAAGGTATCTAGAGATCTGAGTCCAGTGGGCTGCTTGTGTTTCTGTTCATCAGAGGACTGTACTACGAAGCCGGTTCAACCTAACCTGGATATGTTTGAGTTAGCCGGTTGGCCTAATCCAAAACATACGCGCTCTCGCTAAACGGTCCTACGACGCAGGTTATCAAGTGGATCGCTCAAGCCAGCCGTGTCCTATCTAGTTAGGTGCGCGTTCACATAAAAGGGGCGGGGTTAGCAACATTTGACCAATCACAAACATGGAGAAGCGCACTGACAGCGCAGCGCGTCATACTTCCTGAATGAAAAGTGAACTATAATTAGACAAATATGAAGAAGTTAAACTTTAAACATCCATGACTTAAACACTTTATCCAGGATAAAAGCCACATAGCTGCACCTGCAAGGTGAATACAGCTGGTAAAAGAAAAGGTGTTTGAATGCGTACATTAACAGGTTTATGAAATCACTGCCCCGTCCAAGACACGAGTGGATCTGACTTTAATTACATTTGACTCGAGTGTTTCGTCAACTTAATGTGTTGCTTAAAATAATACTTCTGCATACAGTATGTGATACTGTGAGTGTTGCACGGCCAGATACGGCTCAAGAAGCTGACTCAAATAAGGAAATATATGATACATTATGATGTGATATGATATGAATGATAATGGGACACATGGACATCTGCACTCACAGTGCCGCGGACTGTACTTAATGTTACTCTGATCCGGTTACATGTTGTAGCAGATATTTAAGTAAGCTTTCTTAACGCTAATGTTATAATAGTCAGATTGCTCTGAAGATGGGAGGGGATATTCTATTAATTTTCACGTTCACACAGTCAGTTGATTTTTGCCGGCCGTCTTTCCTGCAACGGCAGTTTTTCTGTATTTCCTCTATCCTGTAATATGACTTGATAGCTTTAAACTCCGCACACTGAGCTCTGATTGGTCAGCAGGCGGTACTTTCACTGAGTTGATCTCTTAGCCTGCAACCTAACCTGCTCCGGACCAGGTTAGCCGCTCAGCATAAGTTACCATGGAGATCTAGCCCGCTAAAAAGAGAACCAGCATCGTAGGACCGGAAACCCAGAGTTTTCCCTGAATTTAGCCCGCTAAGCGAAAATCCGGCTTCGTAGTACAGGCCTCAGGACATCATATGACCAGCAGATCCTGTGTGAACGCTCTACGTTAGTCAGTGGACGTCCGACAACATGCACTCTAACTTATATTGCAGCTACAGGCTATACTTTGGTTTAAATTGCGTGAATAAACTAGCTAGAGAGCTAGTTAATTACATTCATCCAATGTCAGAAGGATTACCTTTTAACAAACGTTGTAATGCTTTTCTTTCATTTCAATTTGAGTAAAACATTGAAGATATAACATTGTATTGTTTTCTTTTTACACTGACTCAGATATAATGAAAAGACTACTTCAGTCGAAGCTCAGCTTTGGTAAGGAAGAGACAGGACAGGCAGAGAGAAAGAGAGAGAGAGAGAAAGTGATGGAAGTCAGGGAGGAACTGCAGGTACAGTCACACAAAAGAATGTAGGCTTAATAACCCCATATATCTATCTATCTATCTATCTATCTATCCATCCATCTATCTATCTATAACTTAGTCTTCATTTACAATATAGACAATAGGCATAAAAACAACATACATCTATTGCAGTTATGATGTCATAATAACATACAATTGTATAAAACACAATTTGCTTACATCTTTGTTCTCTCACAAAACAGATTTAAAAAAAAAAAGAATGCAAACAAACAAGTGAAATGAACTAAATTGCTGAATTGCTTTTAATTCACTGGCAGGAGCGACAAGTGAGAAGGAGCAGAAAGTGAACAACGAGGGAGAGATTGAACAAAGAGAAAGAGTAGAGGACAGAGAGAGTAATGAACAGGAAGAAGACGGAGAGACTAAAGAAGATGGAACAGAGGGGGCAGGTTATGGAAAGGAGAGAGACATGGAAAATGAATGTTGACAATGTTTTGTGATCATTTTAGCCTCTTCTGCATGTCCAGATCATTCATAGTAACAATTAACTGATTCAAAATAATTGATGCTGCAGCCCACTGACATGGTTTGAAATCGATATTATCCAATTTGTGACTTAAAAAGCACCTAACTAGATAATGAAAAATTAAAAAAAAGCTATCCACTTCGCAAAACCCACAGTCAACGACAGAAAGTAAGGGAACGCAAACAAATTGAATTCGATATCAAAAAAGTCTTCCGTTCACACGGATACGGCTCAATAAACGTGTCCCCTCACACGAGACCGCTCGACCCGCTGTAGTACATATGCCGGGACTGTAAGTGGCGCTGTAACTTCTGCCACAAAATACACCAAAAGCAGCGAAGAAGACCCCGGAGCATGGTTGCCATGGCTACCCTTCTGTTTATGCCCCGCGGTGGATTTAGCAACATGTAGTAGTAGTTCATGTAATTCTCCATGTCCACTTGTTGCTGACGGTTGTGGTAGTACAACATCTACAGCTCCTCTAACATCTGTAGCATGGTCGAGCTGTAGATGTTGTACTAACATCTGTAGCATGGTCAGTAGCAGTAGCAGTAGCAGTAGCCAGTAGCTACTGACAGTAGCTACTGACCATGCTACAGCAGTGAGCAGCAGAGGTGGGGAGAGGCGGGGCTATGGCTTCATCTATCGGGAAATGATCGTCTCGAGGCGATTACACGGAGCCGTTTGACCCCCCAGAGCGTTTTGTTTGCAGATCTATCCACCTTGGGACCCGTTATCGTTTGTGGGGTCCGTTTCTATCGTTTTGTTACGGCCTCGTGTAAATAAAAGGGCTATACGCAAGAGAAACTATGCGGATACAACCCGTTTCGTTCTCGTGTAAAGGGGGTCTTAATCCAACAGGAGGCAACTCTACTGATAAGCTGCATTATCTCTTCTCTTGTGGAAAAATAACACGGGAAGGATGAATGTGGATTAGTCTCTTAGTCTCTCTGAAGTCAAGCTTTTGTTTGATGAATTCACCTGAGAAGAAAAGTAAGACCTTCCTTTCTTTTATTTTGGTAAAACCAGCTTGAAGGCAGGTAGATGTTTAAAGACTGATGTTAATGTTTATGGACTCAAATAGTGTGCCAAGTATACTATCAATGTTGAATATGCCAGTGCTGAAATGATAAGGTGGTGGTATAAAATGTTATCTTATCATCTTTAATAACTATATATATTTGTATTTATAAAAAAAATATATATTCTGGTTCTAGTCTCTCAAATATGATTTACTGCTACTGTATATTTGTTACTTAAAGGTCCCATGTCATGCTTTTCCGGTTATTACCCGTCCCCTTGTGTGTTATGAAGGTTTTTATGCATGTAAATGGTCACAAACCCTCAAAGTACACCCTGTAGGGAGTACAACTCTAACACAGAAAAGACCTGTCTATGCTGCCCCAGAACGCCTCATTGGAGATTTCTCTTTTTCCATTGTTTTCTTCCTGGGTACAGTGACGTGCCCATATCCAAATGGACCAATCCGTGTAGCTCCTCACACACACACACACACACTCTCTCAGCGGCGAAACAGTGACGCGGGGGGGGTGCTAGTGTAGCCTCGCAGATGGGGGTGCTGCTGCTCTACAATTTTAAACAGTCTTGTTCATAGTTTGTATAATAATAGTGCTATATCTATATCTACATGTGCCTGTCCTTCTACTGCTGACTCTATATGCTTTTCTGTATGACTTTTTTCATAGTGGGAGTCACTTAAAGCCCCTCCCATCTTGTCTTTCATTGGTGTCATCCACTCAGGTGCTGCCTCTTCCCATCTGTTTGAAGCAGGGATAAACTGGAGTATTCCCTCTGGGCTTTATTCTAAATCCTCATTTAGCCAAGTAGGGCAGCCACTTGAGGGACAGGCTGCCGGCTTTAATTAGAGCTGCTTTCTTCGTCAGACAGACTGGGGGCTCCAATCTGGAGACCACATCTTCCAGTGGTGCTCTCCTCCGCCTTAATAAACCACTCCACTGACTGTGAGAGCTGTCCCTCTGACGCTCTGTGGCACTTTGAAAATTCATCCCTTTCCCTCATTCTCATTCCCTTTCTTATCTCTGTTCTCGCGGACTCCTGTGAATGGAGAAGAAGAGAATTGTTCCTCATTGTTCTTCACTCTTTATAGAGATAAGGATAGAGTGTGAATTTGTGGATGACCTGTGGGAGATGTGGTCCCAGAACTCTTTCCATCACCTCCAAACATCTTCCCTGATCTGGTCCTGTTTACAAAGCAATACTGTTCTATAATCCATTAGAACTGGCAGCACCTGCAACAGGAAAAACAAGGGACCATTATTTATTTAAGACAAGACGATTGTCCCACCAGTACTTAGAACAACACGCCTTCACCAATGGAATACATGTGTTAATTGCAGTGAGCGACACTAACAATATGATTTATTTTGACCATTGAAACTCACTCTGTTAAACATTTTGAGACAGCGAAGTATACATTAGGTCCAGAGAGCTTTTTCTTATGAGAACCAGGCACTGCCTTGGGATTTCTGCTGCGATGATTAATGGTTACTACATTACGTATGCGGCTAGCTGAAGTTGCATCATATCACAAAGGACATTATTTGGACTGTAAGTCATATGGCTTTCCCAATGCAAAAGCACTGATCAGTTTTGGCTAAAATCTTGTTTCGTCTTCCCTGCCTTCCCTCCATCAGTATGTTTTTTTTTCTCTTTTTCAAATACTCAGTGGATGAAATGTGGGATTGCATCAGCCACAGCAAGAGCTCTTTTTCAGGCTCAGAAAGAGGCTTAGGAAGTGCATTAGGGCAATCTGTGTGGATTTGTTATTGTAAAAAAGTGAAACCCAAACCCTGTAGGCCAGGGGTACTCAAACTTTTGTATTAAAGGCCCACTTGTGAATTTTATACAAGGTCACTGGTCCGGATCAATGCCAGTGCCGTTTTTATTTTTTATAATGGGACACGGGGTTCGGTCCGGATTGATTTGCAGTTCGGTCCGGAGTTTGAGAAGCCCTGCTGTAGGCCTTCATAAACTGTGGATATCTCGGAGAAGGTCAGTGTCTGATTCAGCCGTTGACAGTGTTAACATTCCACATTGAATCCTTGGAGTCCAGCGTAGCACCACAGCTTGAGTCTGACAACATCAGTTACTGCTAGAGGACGCCTATCATCGTTGTTGAATTTCGATTTTTCATCTCTTTCCCCTTTTAACACTGTCAATTACAAGAAGGCACAAAAAAAAGTCAAAATCTCTTTTGTCTTTTTGTGTTAGAGACATCCTCAATGCTTAGATTCTGTAATAGAAACAAGCTTTCATTATGAGAGTAGTGAATGTAGAAGAGATAAATGAACAATAGCCGCGTTCACACCAAGTACTTTGCCGTACTCAGTGCCGGCACTCAGTGCCCCGGCACTTATTACCCCAGGGCACTTAGTACAGATCACGTTCACACCGGAATAAATTCCCTGAGGGAAGATTAAGCAAATGAGCCGCTGATGTCACTTCTTCTTCTTCTGCTTTGGGTTTACTGGCAGGCCGCAAACAACTTCACGGCGTATACTGCCACCCGGAGTCCCCGGCCGGAAGTCCCCGGAGTTGGGGACTAGCTTCAGTAGAAGCTGCTGGGACTCCCAGCAGCTTCTACTGAAGCCTTCGGAGTAAATCGCCAGAACGCCGACACCTCCTCATCTCCACCGCTCCCATGTTTTATTTTATGTTGCCATAAGTTAGTCTCTCTGCGTTTGTGCGCTGTGCTAATGCTAATGCTAATAATGCTAATGCGAGGATAATAAAATAGTGGCTCTACAAAACATTTCAGAGTTTTACGGGGCATGGTTTGCAATTCACCCAGCCAATCAGAACTGGGGCACTTTTCTCCCCCAGGAAAGTACCATCTCTCAGCAGGCACTAAAAATTGGGGTAAAAGTTCCTGAGATTAAGTGCTCTTTTTGGTGTGAACGCGACATAAGGGGTACTAACAGAACTAAACGTGAAAAGTACTCCGGTGCGAACACGCCTAATGGGTTCCAGTAAAAGGAACTATGAGCACTTTATATTGACAAAGGTTAATGCTGTTTTTGTATGTGCAAGGTTTATTATCACAAAGGGGTGATGGGTTAAAAGGCCACACAGAGGGTGAAGAAGCAGAGTGATTGAAAGGAAAGGTTAAAATGTGTGAAATTGCAGAGCGTTCCAGCCTTGTAAAGAGAAGCAGTGAAGTCAGCCAAGGAAAAAAGATCGATGTGTGGGAGTTAATGGAAGTAAAGTTCTACTGACTGTGCTGTACAGGAAGGACTCAATAAAGAGGTGTGAACGTCTGATCCACTGAAAGTCCTATGAGAGGCTTTCAGAAATGTGTGGCCTTTGGAACAGAAACCCCAAAGAAGTTTATTAACATGTTTTTACCATTTTAAACCAATGGCAATGTGTATCAAGCAACAGACCTAAATAACTTTGGTGATATTTCCTCTCTAGTGCTTTCAGAAGGATGACATTGTTGGTTTATTCTAATGATCTTTCTGACTATGGATGGATTTCTGTGACGTTTGTACTGACATTCATGTTCATCTGAAGATGTTCCACAGACGTTTTATCAGATACCCTACACCCAATGAACCAACTTTATTTTATAGGAAAGACTTTTAGATTGACCTAATCTGTAATCTGTCTCCCAAACTGTTCCGTATTCTCTTCATTTTAACTGTCCTTTCTCTCCTCTTCTCCTCTGCTCCTTCCTCGTGCTGATGATGGTCTACATCCATGAGTTAAGCCCTGCTAATGTGCCTTTGCTTATTCTGCGTGAATAACTTTTTCAGTTTTTTGTTTATTATACCAAAACGGCTATCATGCTACTCTTTTAAATATATGTTTTTTTACTGTTTGAAAAGTTATTTTTCTAGGAAGGCTAATGCACTTAGTTGTTCACTTTAACTCAATTAGCGTATGCTTAATTCCTTTTAAAAAAGCTACTGTATACTCTACCTGGGAACAATGTTTTACAAGTTTATTTAGAGTTCGTCTGATTAACAGTCAAATATATTTAATTCACAATGACATACACAAAGTACAAATTCTTCATAATTGAGTTGCTAAAACAGCAAATATTCAAATGTTTTAGCCTGAAAAAAAGCTTATGACGAATAATTGCTCCTCGACTAATCAGTGATTTGCATGGGGTTAGTAATGTCGATGTCATCTCACTGTGTAACTTTCCAACTACTTTGCTTCATCTAGAACATTTAATATCCACTGTTATCAATGGTAGAAGCTTATCGTTTTAAAAACACCATGGTCAGTGAGTGGCTGTGTTCTATATGAAACACAGCAAGTTGCCTATCTTCTGATTAGATTTTCATCAGATCTGAGCCTTTAAATAATCACGGCAGCTGTGGTGAAAGATAATTGCGGTTCTGGCTCACGGCTGTCGACATGAAACGCCTCCACTTCAGGGTGACTCAGAGAGGGCCTAGAGGGCCCTGACTGCTCGCCACTGATTATTTTATTTAATCAGCAAGTCCTAGCTCTCATCTTGTGTGATATGATGATACGTGGAGCCTCTGCACAAAGGGTTTTCTGGGACCAGTTGTGTGAAAGTAGCACTTGGGCCAAATCCAACAGTGGATTGCCTGCATGTGTAATTCAGGGTTTATTACCCCGGTCTCATTTTGCTGTCACTGCATCACACACCTCCTCCATGCTCTCTACCACTCCGGATTCGGTCCGGCCTTTGTTTCTATCACAGTCATACATATGTCAAATACAAATAAAAATAAATAGTCGAAAGCACAAGTGTTCATTAAATATCCCGAGAAGTTGACATTTATAATACTAAAACCCGTTGTCTTTAGAAGCTCTGTAATGACTTTGAATCCTTGGACAGTTAGTGCAAGCTAGACAGGGGTTACACTTTCTGGAAAATGTGTAACACAGTCCTCAGTCTGTGCTGCATAGAGTGCAAGCCAACAAGTTTACTCATTACACAAACTTTTTCCTGCCGTCTGTGACTCATGCCCAACCTCCAGAGCTGATGAGAGAGATCCTGGAAAATGTGGCAGGTCAAACCCTGTCAGGGACGCTGTTTCTCGGGTAAGAGATTCACTCGCTGTTTTAGTTTAAAACATTCTAGATGGATATATGAGCAACTATACTATATATTCTGACTGTTACATCCCCTAGCCCTTGTATTAGCCGGCTCATTTGAATACAAAAATGGCAGATCCACTATGGTAAATATTTCTTCTAACTCCAAGTATCTTAGGACTGTGCTCTGTGGAGAAAAGGAAAACATTTGCAGGAAAACAGGACAGACTAGTTCAGGTTTGCTGGACAGAAAATGTTTTATTTGGCACTTCAAAAAAATGATGAAGTACAGTATGCAACAGGTGACATATGCTTTGGCAGCGATGAAGACATAATGGTTTGACCTTGGGGAAGGAAGGTTGCTCACCAAAGAGAAAGGCACCAGAAGAGAGGGGCTGACATGACGCCATAATGTTACGTAATTGTCACCACTCTTTATGATTACGACTGAAAGCAGCTAAGAGCCGGTAAACACGGAAGAAGCCGTGACTTATGTGCTTTAATATGCACTTTTCTAACATTTTATTATTTTCACTATGAGTCGATATGCTGGCACTTCTTATTTTTATATAATATTTGATTTGATTTGATCTTTTCAGATAGATAAATACTTTATTCATCCCGAATTGGGAAATTATTTTGTTACAACAGCAGTTTGTTCAGGCATTAAAATATTAAGAAGTTGAAATAAAGTATAAACATAACAAAATAAAAGTGTCTATCTTTTCATTGCACATTCTTACTTATGTTTAAATACATGTATTTGCAGGTGCTCAGTGTAAGACTTTAATAAAATATAGAATAGAGCCAAAGCTAATTTTAAACAATTGAATTTAACTTCCAATTAATTATTTCTGAGAGGTGCATTGATCATTATTTGTGTACTAGTAATGGATGAAATAACGATGCCTAATATGGAAACAGTGACAAACCCACTGAGTTATCTCCAATTCTTTAGCATCTTCTGCTCATTGTTTCTGGTTCTCAGCAAAGTTGCTTTTATTTCAGTCCAACCCGTGTGCCTTCACCAGCAGACAGCTGTTTTAATGAAAACATCTCTGATGAACCCAGTGCACACTACCGACGCAGCATCACACAGCAGATGAGCTTTTTACCATTGTAGGACATTTACAAGTGCCAGATTACTTTCCTCAGGAGTCAGTGGAGACAAACTGAGCTTAAACGAGAGTAAATATTGGACTCCTTCCTCAGGACGACACAAACATGCCTTCAACAGAATGTTTTTCTTTGTGTCTGTTCAATGATTACTCAAGCAACTGCTCACCCTTAAGTGGGCAACAAATAGAAAATGAATCAACTAATGAAGCTTTAATTGAAATCATTGTGAGGAAATATAGGAAATCCCTAAGGACTTATCCCTGCTTTGGCAATAGTTAATGTTATTGTTATTTCACTACTTCCCTCATTTATTTCTGGCTCTTTAGGAGTCTTGAGTATATTTTGTATTCCCAGATCATTTTATGAGTTTTGTTGTAGTTCTGTTTTTGTTTTCATAAATACTTGAACAAAGCTTAAAGAGGTCCTATTCTGCTTTTTTGGGTGTTCCCTCTCCTGTAGTGTGTTATACATGATTTTTTGCATGTAAATGGTCTGCAAAGGCTAACATACCTCCAGAGGGAGATTCTCTCACACACACCTGAACATCAGCAGGAGAGGACTCTTTAAAGTAGAGACACTACATACTGATATGCACCTGAACATCAGCAGGAGAGGACTCTTTAAAGTAGAGGCACTACATACTGATATACACCTGAACATCAGCAGGAGAGGACTCTTTAAAGTAGAGACACTACATACTGATATACACCTGAACATCAGCAGGAGATGACTCTTTAAAGTAGAGGCACTACATACTGATATACACCTGAACATCAGCAGGAGAGGACTCTTTAAAGTAGAGACACTACATACTGATATACACCTGAACATCAGCAGGAGAGGACTCTTTAAAGTAGAGACACGACATACTGATATACACCTGAACATCAGCAGGAGAGGACTCTTTAAAGTAGAGACACTACATACTGATATACACCTGAACATCAGCAGAGGACTCTTTAAAGTAGAGACACTACATACTGATATACACCTGAACATCAGCAGGAGAGGACTCTTTAAAGTAGAGACACTACATACTGATATACACCTGAACATCAGCAGGAGAGGACTCTTTAAAGTAGAGACACTACATACTGATACACACCTGAACATTTGCAGAATAGGGCCACTGATATTTTTTGGAAAAGGGGGGCGAAAGCTTACAATGATGAAAGCAGAAAAAGAAAGGGATAAGGTCGGAGTGGAGAGATGAAAGTGCGAGATCTGAGAGCGTGTGGGCGGTGTTAAATAAAGGTTGCCGGCGGGGGGTGTTCTCGGAGCCATGTGTGCCTGTGGTTTGACAGACAGGTCATGTGTTGCTATGTGTTTACCGGCACACACAGTATACTGAACATACATATAAGCCATAATTAGTACATAAATAAACGAGCTGAACAGATTGTATTGGAGGAGAAAGGTTGTATCTTACATCATAGCTTGAAGTTATTATACATGTAAATAGAGAAATGATCAGAAAGGTTGAAGAGCTCAATTAGAGGGAAGTCTTCTGTGACTGTGTTCACATTTGCTGTTATTTAAGAGTTTCGAAAGATTTTCTTTGAATGTGGGATCACAACCAGTTGTTTGCATTTTTTAGGGCACTTATTCCATCTGCTGTGGTTAAAGCAGGTACTGACTTGCAGTGTCTCAAAGATAATAAAGGAATGTGTGTCATCCAGTGGGGGCTCGGCTGGAGTGCAGTACTGATCTCAGGATATATTTCTGCATGTGAAAGATCTTCTGGTTACTGTTCTCTAATGGAGAAAAGCAGAACTCACGTCATTCTCCCTAATACAGCTCACTGTGTTTCCATGGTGACCAACATTGAGTTTATTATGACCTTTAACATGTTGTTCTGTACATTAAGTTATCTGCTCATACATGATGCAACTGTCAAGGACTAACAATTGTGTTCAGGAGAAAAAAAGTGAAAATGTGTCTCCATGTTTCAATGCTTCAATCCATATTTGTTGCTGTTTATAAAGCCCTCTTTTTTTTTGCTGTGGTGAAAAAACTGTTAACTGCTTGCCAAACACATGGAGTCACAAATCATTGGGCAAATTAACAGTTATTCATTCCAAAACTCTAATTGACGTACTTTTTGCTTCACTGGTTTGTTTTGTTTATGTGTGTCGGAATTTGGTGGGCTTTCAAAGAGAAGAACAAACAGGGGAAAAAAACAAAAGTTTGGCCCTTCAGTTGAAGTACAATAGTAGGACTGCTTGTTTTTTTTCTGTAACAAAATGTTTTTTTCTCTGTGCCATGTGTCTTCAATACAAATATAAATTAAAATGAAAATCAGGCCAAACATTTCATTTTTACAAAGAAAATATAATCTGAAAAAAACAAAAAACTTTGACGGAAGCTTGCAAGTGTATACACAGAATGCACAGCTGGTGGACGGGTAGGAAACATTACCATCTATTGGATTACAATTACGTACTCCAGCTTATAATCATAAAACATATGCATTTGTATGACACTAGCAGCAATCACTGGTTCACTGTTTCATTGTCACCTTTTAATGAAATGTAATGAATTATGCACTTTACCCCTCCACTGTGTTATTCTCAGTCTCACACTCTCTGTGTTGATGTGGGCATGTTGCTACAGGTACAGGTAGAAGTGATAAGGGGACATTTTAAACCAGGAAATCAGATTCAGTAACACTTCTGCCAATCAGTGCGCAGGCTTTATGTCAGGATTCTTCTGATGAACAGTGACGTCAGCAGCATTCTCCCCTCAGTCTCTGTGAATGAGAGGTAAACACTAGTATTATCCTTATGGACGCTTTAAGTTGTCCTACCTCTAGTGTGCGCTTGTGAATTTTGGTTGGATATTGTGAATTGAGATCCCGGTCAACTTCAATGCCTCTCAAATCACTGAAACAGCAAACCAAAATAGCTGTGTTGAATGTTTTATTTCTATTTTCCAACTCTCACAGTATCTCTACCGACTCGCCCTAATCTCAGGTCATGAAGAATGGTCAGACGCTCCCCGAGAACCACTCATACATATAAACTGGTCTTTTTAGGAGGAACTGATTATAAACAGACACATATGAATGGTTGGTATTGTTATGTTTGAAGACCTGTTGCTCTACTGCCCCATAATCTAAAGAATATAATGATAAAACCAGACATTTTAAATAAATGTTATGTAGCAATCATGTATGTATCATCTAAAATAGAAGTAGTGTTATCATCATCGTTTATCATTTTAATGTGAATAATGACTAATTTAGTTTACAGGCTTTGTTCTGCACTCTGTGTCAGGAGAGGCGCCTTCTGACTTATTGTCTTCTGTTTTATCAGAGCCAAGGCCTTTTCTCTTTTCCTGCCCCAGATCAGAGGGAGGACAGGGGATTTGAGGGCTGTTTCAGTGGGCACTCTTCCTGCATTTTCTGAGCTCCTCCTGTCATACTGCAGACAGGCTGTCAGTGAATTGACTCTATCATGTAAATATGTTTAACACAACAAAGGCTTATTTAAAACAAGAGATGTGATCTTTAAATGTGTTTAAGGAAGTCCTGAATGGAACATTTCTCCACCTTTTATTTAATAAACATACGTGCAAAGGTCATGCATATTTGCTGTTTTCTTTAGCCTTTCCAGTTGATTAGAGTTGAATTTAAGAGGGTAGATATTCAGTAACTGAAAACCGTTTGATGATTGTGGGAAGTGCTGGTCCAGATCTTTTTTTGGAGCAAAGGGGTCTTTTAATTTAATATTCATGAAATCAGATATAGTTCAAATGATTCTTGGTTGGCTGATTTTTAATCCATTAATGGATGAGAGGCCTGATATGAATCTGTGAGTGCAGTATGCATAACCATTCGTTCAATCTAAAAAGTTTGTTGGAAATGAGTTTCATAACTTAGCTCTTTTCTCTCTGAATCTCTGAGTTTTGAAAGCTGTTAAATATGTTCAGCTATAGCAACAAATCAAATTGAGCTTTTTTTTATTTTTGTTGCTAGCGACTATTGAATTAATTCCTCAGGTTGGTTGAATATGTTGTTGATGATATAAACAACCTGAACCCTAGGTCCTATTTGAATGAGCCTGGAATTATCTACACTTATTTGAATGAGCAGATGGGGAGGAAGTATGTAGTGTCTCTACTTTAAAGAGTCCTCTCCTGCTGATGTTCAGGTGTATATCAGTATGTAGTGTCTCTACTTTAAAGAGTCCTTTCCTGCTGATGTTCAGGTGTATATCAGTATGTAGTGTCTCTACTTTAAAGAGTCCTCTCCTGCTGATGTTCAGGTGTATATCAGTATGTAGTGTCTCTACTTTAAAGAGTCCTTTCCTGCTGATGTTCAGGTGTATATCAGTATGTAGTGTCTCTACTTTAAAGAGTCCTCTCCTGCTGATGTTCAGGTGTGTATCAGTATGTAACAGAGGTGTGGACTCGAGTCACATGACTTGGACTCGAGTCACATGACTTGGACTCGAGTCAGACTCGAGTCACCAATTTGATGACTTTGGACTCGACTTGACAAAATCACAAAACACTTGCGACTCGACTTGGACTTGAACACCAATGACTCGGGACTTGACTTGGACTTGAGCCTTCTGACTTGAGGTGACTTGATAATTTAATTCAGGGGTCTCCAACACGCCGATCGCGAGCTGCCGGTAGAAGAGCAGACTCCCGTCGGGGAGAGCAGAATCTTCAGCCGCTCCAACTCTTGCTGTGAATCCAATCCATGCAGGCAGGGGCGGGACTTTATTTTGCTGAGCCACCATGCGGCCAGTCATATGCGAGGACACACTAGGATCATACCATTATTTGAAAGAAGGGTGGGGGGCAGACGCTCCAAAGACAGCAGGTGTAGTGGTACAGGCCAGCTACACAGAGCCACGGGGAGCCGGATTTAAAATGCAAGCGCGTCGGAAAAAGTCAAGAAATTTGCGAAAACCGAAAAAATAAGCAGCATCTGGCTGCATTTCAATGATTTTGGAGAAAGCAAAGCTGAGTGCAGGATTTGTGAAATGAAAATAAACTTCAGAGCAGGGTTTTCTTTTGGTAACCACTCAGGATTTATTGCCAGAGGTGGGAGCAGTTCAGATCTTGTACTTGAGTAAAAGTACCAGAGTGTAGGAATACTCGGTTACAATAAAAAGTTCTGCATTCAAAATGTTACTCAAGTAAAAGTAGAAAAGTATTATCATCAAAATATACTTAAAGTACCACCTGCAGAGGGATCTAGATTCAGGTGTTCTTTTCCCCATAGAGACGCCTCGCTGCACATTATCCCTTGCATAAAGATAGATTGTGGGTCCCTTATAACATGTTGTACACAGTGGAAATAAACATTCTGGTTACCTTAACACCAGGGATCTTATACATTAAACTCCTTCTGAATCAAACCGTCATGGTAGCCTTACCTTACTGATCCCTCTTACAATAGAAGACAAACATGTTACTTTACCAGCAGAGAGAGAATTGATTATTAAATTATTAATGTGACTAATAAAGAGCAGTTTGATAATTAAGTATTATTCTGTTGATCGATGTCATTACATTTGGTGAAAAGCACATAAGGACTTGTTTAAGACTCGTTTTGTCAAAGTTTAGGACTTGGACTTGACTTGAACTTTCCCATCCTGACTTGAGACTTGACTTGGACTTGAGCGCAAAGACTTGAGACTTGACTCGGACTTGCAAAACAATGACTTGGTCCCACCTCTGGTATGTAATGACTCTACTTTAAAGAGTCCTCTCCTGCTGATGTTCAGGTGTATATCAGTATGTAGTGTCTCTACTTTAAAGAGTCCTCTCCTGCTGATGTTCAGGTGTATATCAGTATGTAGTGTCTCTACTTTAAAGAGTCCTCTCCTGCTGATGTTCAGGTGTATATCAGTATGTAGTGTCTCTACTTTAAAGAGTCCTTTCCTGCTGATGTTCAGGTGTATATCAGTATGTAATGACTCTACTTTAAAGAGTCCTCTCCTGCTGATGCCCTACTTTTATAATTTTCTAATCATAAATCTAATCGATAGATTTATGATCGATAGATTTATGATTAGAAAATTATACATGTAGAGATTATCCGACTGAACAAAACGTGATCCGTCTCTAAAGGCCGCTACACACCCACCTGAGACCAAAGAACGCGTACCGAAGGCGTCCCGACTTTTACGTCAGCTGAAACTATAAGTGTTAATTGTGTCTAAATAACTCAACATTTTGTATTAATATCTAAGAATATGTTTTGGGGTATTGACAGTTCAGCTACCAATAGCAAGGTGATATTGACCTGTATGTTTCATATTTGCACATTTATATTTTTGTAAAATGTGTACTGAAGGTTAGACAGGAAACCGGGTACAGGAAGTAGGAGAAAGTGAACTGAATAGCATGGCAGTAGACTACTACACATTTTCCCTATGCAACCTGAAGAGTAAAGGGTCAAGTCCGTCACAAAGCAATGACCATAAGTGTAAGCCTTACACTTACACTGTAAGGATTAGTAACATGTATTGTGTTTATGTGATGACATTTGGAGATGTTTAAACACAATGAGAAAATGCGTTAGCATTCACGCTAGCGTTAGCATACACGCTAGCGTTGGCCATACTAGCCTGTATACATGCTTATTGCAGAGCTAGCATTAGCTATATGTACCTTGTTTACACTTAGCGGTCCTATGTGTTAATCTGTGTATGTTACACTTGCATGTATGAGATCATTACATGCCTTGTAACTTCTTTTTTTATAGTTTCACTCCGTTTGAATGTCAGCGGACTGCAAATAAGTCAATAAAGGAGCATGGCTGCTCATTCTGGCTCTCAAAAGAGTTTGGCTGGCTGTTTAATCTGTTCACACTGAGACAGTACAACACATAGAGAGAACAATACACCTATTAAATAAGTACATACAAGCAGGTCACACAGTATGGTCACAAATACATAAACTCTGTTAAAAATCAGTTTTATTAAAAAGTTCAGGCTGCATGTGTGTTCTCAGCCTTGGAGAAACTTGACATGTTTTGGGATGTGTCTGAACCTCTCTTTAGTGGTTCATTAATAAAACTGATATGTCAACATGTGCCTACTTTGTTCATGTACTGTTGAGGTTAATTTCAGTAGTTGTGTTCTATAATGTATTTACAAAGTGTGAAGAGGAGGCAACTTCAGAATAGGGAACCTGTTCAGGTCAATTAGAGTCAAACTAATAGCTTATTGGTTATGAACAAGACTTCACTTTAAAATAGGGAAATGTTCCTAGATAGAAATACCTAATTTTGAGTTATTTAGACTTAATTAACACTTGTAGTTTCATGTCTTGTTACATAAGAATATATCATATTTGTTAAGTGTTATTATGGGAGAATTACTATTCTTGTGGTACTACTGCCTTATTAGGCCCATATTGAGCAGCACATATTTAGACCAAAACTCATGTACAACAACTTCCTTACTTGCAATAAATAAGCACTAATTAGAGGGTTATTGAGGAAAAACTCTCAACTAATGGCCTATTACTTGTAGAATAAGGCATTAATACGTGTTTTACAATGACTAATAAAGAGCCAATATACTGCTAATATGCATGTTAATTAACTAGTTGATGGTTAATTTGTGTACCTTAATATAAAGTGTTACCTAATTTCCCTCTGTGTGGCTATTAGTTCTAAACTTTTAGTTTTTGACTGTCCGATAATTGTATGCAAAATGTCTTTAATGACCTAATTTATACATGTTTCAAATATGAGCACAGCAGCACTGAGAGGCTATTTGTGTGAAAGTCGGTTTGGTGTGTTTACAAACCTTTGTGAGTGCTTCGACAATTTCCCCTTTTCTTAACATCCTCCTGCACAAGTTTAGAAACCACAAAGCCCCCACAATCCTTTTGTGAATTTGCCCCTTACACTGAGGGATTGACATGCAAACAGAGGTGGTCGGCAACCAGGCAGAACGGATACAGATTGACGGACAGACAATCCAAGCTTGTTGCGCTTCACTGGCTTTCAGCTCCATCAGCCCTCCATCTTTCCTCCCAGGAGAGCAACAAAAAGAAGTGTAACTACAGACAGCCTTGAAGGTGGGGGTTATCAAGTTGCACCAAAGTGGTGTCTAAATATATTTTGCTTCACCTCGTTTTATTCATGCTTTGAATTGTGGCATAAACAGTGGACCTTCTTGGAAACAGCACAGGTCAGAAAGCTCTGCTCCTCTGACTCTGGTACCTCCTTGTCTTCAGTTCTGTCCAGGACTTATTCCTTCTTTTCATTTTGATGCAGCTCACAATCCTTTCAGTCCCAAGATTTGATTCTATACCAACTTCATATATTCATCTTCAATTCTCTCTGCTCCTGCACCTGTCCTCGTCTACACTTCCAGCTGAGACCCCTCCATCAAAACTCTCCCATTCATCAACAGCTAAATTGTCTTAGTGTTGATCTTTGGTTGGGATGTATTGTGCAGAGGATCAATACAGTTATTAACCTGTTAAACCCCACGGACCCGCCGAAGGGTCCAAAAATGCTACATCTGCTAGCACCAGTGTGATCTCTGAAGTGTCATTTATGAAACTATTAATGTTCCACACCCAGCTGACGGGAAGAAACTCAGCTAACTGACGATACAAAAAAAAAAAAAAAATAATAATAATAATTCCCACAAGAAGCCTTTCAATGAGCCCTTAGCAAAGACGGACTAATGCTATTTCTGCTCATAACTCACAAAAATGATCATTTATAATTCATACTTTCTGCACAAACAACACATCGTCTGAAAGCTGAGATTCCACAGATTCCATGGGTATACACCCCATCACTGCAGGCAAGAATTCACTGAGCTAGCAGCCAGAACATAGCAAATAAACAACATCAGTTTTCAAATCCATGACAATAATTAGCAGGTTAAATATATATATATTTTTTTACAATAATTCTTTAAAAAAAAAAAAAATGATTCAATGTTATAAAATGATTTTTACAGTCTGGTACCTGAAAAAGGTCAAATGGCACTGATGGAACCAGATGTGCCTAAATGTGCCCAAAGCTTAGTCCGCCTGGACTTTTTTTCCCTAAACCTCTCTAAAAAAGTCAATTTTCACTTGTTTTGCCTCAATCTTGATACAGTGTACTTATTATGTTATACTTTGGATTCCTAAAGCTTTTAGGCTACTATCATTCAAGGGTGGTTTTCACTATAAGTAATGGGTTTTTTGTAGGCGGAGGTAAGAATTTACACTTTTTTACTATGTTCCATCTGAATTTACTCTGACACAGAAACATCTATATTGATTCTGACACTTCTACATCCAACTCACAGATGTAACCTTGCTTTGAGAAAAATGATTATTAATTTAACCCTTTTAGAAGTGAAGTTATAGTCATTTGTTCTGGGCATGTCATTTTCGAGCCTGAAACCTGAAAAACAGGCTTGGGGTCTAACAGGTTCAAGCATTTAGACAAATAGGAAATTAATGCAGTGGCTGGCCAGTAAGCAGATGATAAACAAAGGCATTGCTGTCTTTCTGTCAGACACATCCATATACTGACTCCTTTACATCAATCATCATCAATGATGTAAAGGAGTCCTTTTGAATTTCTTACACAAGTTAAGTGGTGGCCTTCCAAAAAGTCCTATGTGCTTCTTACCTCTTACAAACTGAAGTCTTGGGTTTAGAGATCAGTTATATATTGTGCTAGTGCCGAGTTATTTAAAGTAAGGTTTCAGTGTCTGGGTTGAGCCATGGTTACATTCTACTTCAGGGGTTTTGAACTGTGTTGAACACAACTAACTCTGTTTGGAAGTAACTGACACAGCTTTCATTGCACTGAAAGAATAACACCCTTATCCTAGTCTGGGCTTTAGAGATTTTATACATAGACAATTCCTTTGTTTTCAGGTGACGATAGCAGTAGTATGCTTCATATGAAGTGCTTGTCAGATCACCTTACATTGTTTGAATTCCAAACGAGCGCTTTGCTGGACCCTGAAATATTGTGATATTATTTTAGGGCCATATTCTCCATCCTAAACACAAAAGGAGAGGTCATTTGATACAAATGTTGTGATGTAAATAACTCTACCAGAAAGTTAGCTGGAACTACATTTTGCATTGCACTGTTTAGCATTGTTGTTACTAATGCTTTATCAGAAACCAAAAGCAACAGTAAAAACACAACTTCCAGTCCCTAAAGAAACCCGGCCCCCCTCAGAGCTTTGCCGAGTGTGTTTGTGTGAAACTCCTCTGTGCAGACTGATGACTGAGAGGAGCTGTAACCCCCCGCAGGTGAGAGACGGATACAGAGCTGTTAAAACAGTTTGACGCCTCATCAGCCTGCTCCTGGCAGTCTCAGTCAGAGGTGGAGCCCACTGAAGACAGGCTGCAGGTCTGCACTTAGCTCTGTGAGCAAGCTGTTGATAAGAAAACATCATGCCATACTAGTATCAGAATAAAGACCATTTGCTTTACCAGCTTTGCTCTCAACATTTTTTCTTTTTTAATACATTGATAAGACACCAATAGACTAATATCATCACCTAAATTGTGTCTTATTGTTTATTCTAATGATTTTGTGCATAACAGACGAATCAATGAAAGAGACACTAACAATGAAACGTTTTTTTAAAAAGGATAAATATCAATGCATCAAACAGATATTTCTCAAAGATTCCATATTCTTCTTGCATGGCGCCTGTTTTGATAGTTTTGTCGTAGATTTTTATAATATTTAATTATATCTTTGATTATATAAAAGAAATACCCCCACTTTTTGTATATTACCTATTTTATATCACATTTTTTTTCTCTGATTAAAAAATAAAATGTTTGAAGTAGTAGTTCATCGCGCATTAACTTCCCTCTACTAACAGCTGGACCTGTCCACTTCCTGTTTACGCTACATCTGCTTCATCGCATGACAGCCACCAGAACATATGTTGTAACTGCAATCTGGCTTTTATTATTTCAAGAAAAGGGAAAAGGGCCAGCAAGCAACCATTGACCTTTTGGACCTGACAACATCCACTCATCTAAGAACCTTTATTACAGATCTGTGCTTTATCTCCACCTTCAGAGATATTACCTGTACTGTAGGTCTGCTAGCCTAGGACCAGTGGTGAAGGAAGTATTCAGATGCTTTACTTGAGTAAAAGTACCAATACATCAAGAGGCGCTTTCACACCGGAGTACTTTTCCCCGTACTTTTCCCTTTTAGTTCCGATAGTTTGCGTTCACACCAAAAAGAGAACTTAGTTCATGAGAACTTGTCCCCCCTTTTCAGTCCCTGCTAGAGAGCAGGTACTTTCCTGGGGAGAAAAAAGTTCCAATTTCTGATTGGCTGGGTGAATTGCAAACCACGCACCGTGAAACTCGGAAAAGTTTTGTGAAGCCGCCATTGCATTTGCTGGCATTAGCATTATTAGCATTAGCATTAGCCCCGCGCACCAACGGAGAGAGAATAACTTATGGCAACACAAAAAAAAACATGGGAGCGGTGGAGTGATGAGGAGGTGTCGGCGTTCTGGCGATTTACTCGGAAGGCTTCAGTAGAAGCTGCTGGGAGTCCCAGCGGCTTCTACTGAAGCCAGTCCCCAACTCCGGGGACTTCCGGCCGGGGACTTCGGGTGGCAGTATACGCTGTGAAGTTGTTTGCGGCCTGCCAGTAAACCCAAAGCAGAAGAAGAAGTGACGTCAGCGGCTTCA
Source organism: Trematomus bernacchii (assembly GCF_902827165.1). Lineage (NCBI taxonomy): Eukaryota > Metazoa > Chordata > Actinopteri > Perciformes > Nototheniidae > Trematomus > Trematomus bernacchii. The sequence continues at coordinate 788,105 of NW_022987605.1, forward strand.
TTTGCGTAATCTTCCCTCAGGGACTTATTCCGGTGTAAATGCGATCTGCTCTTTAGTTCCATGGGGGAACTACGTGCTGGGAACTAAGTTTTGGGAACTAAGTACGGCAAAGTATTTGGTATGAAAGAGGCTATTGTCAAAATACTTCATTACAAGTTGTAATGTTGTAAGTCCTCCATGCAAAATCTTACTTAAGTAAATGTATAATCAGCAAGATCGACCAAGCCATTTTTTAACTGTTGTCCACATAGGCTATTAATTAACGCAACTCATGCTAATTGTGCAAATTGCCCAACATATGCAGGTTAGCGTCCGTCAGCGCTACAATAAAAAAACGGCATCATCATTCGTCAAATTGAGTGTAAAATGAATAGACGTCTACTGTACATAATTATTCCTCTTGTCTCCTCAACCTGCAGACATTAATTTTTTATATATTTTTTTATATTTATATATATATAAAAAATGCCCTTCCCTTTGTTGATGCACAGCCATGAGGCAGTAATGTTGTTGATAGCTACTAATAGATTATCCTTCTAACAAAAAGTTTAAGTGTCATAAATGTGTTTTGACCACAAAGCTTATCTTCTGCACTATAGCAGGATCCAATGTGGACATCCCAGTGCTTTTTGTGTCGATTCTTGTGTGCAAGTAGGGTTGGCTGATTATTAGTTTGTCAATCATAGTTGGTTGTCACCAAAATTGTGTTTTAGAAATAAAGATATCGGCAAAATGTGTTTGTTTGGTAACACCAGAATATATTACAGTAATTTACTATCGTTGCAAATACAAAGTTATAATTTTAGATTATATTTTATCCTTGTTTCAAACCAGTTGTAGCCATCGAATTGGCAAGGTTGGTTGGCTATTATTAATTATTTATTATGAATTAAGTATTGGTGGGTTGATGGTGGTTGGTTGTCACATGAAATGGTCTTTGTCATTGTAAATGTCCGCAATGAAATGTATTTTACTGAAGGTCTTTCAAACAAAGTAACACCAGGATCTTACATTCATTTACGGACTTACAAAACTCGCAATTGTGTATTTTTCAGGGTTGGTTTTGTTGTTGTCAGCACAGCCCTCCAGTTCTGCCACTCTTTTTTTGTCACCTGTTGTGTTTTCCCTCCAGACTCTTATCCAAGCACTCTCTCTGAATGTTAGTCACACCTGCTCTGTGCTCTCCCCAAGGCCACATCAGTCTCTGTCCCTGTGAATGTGTGTGTTTGGTGTGTGACTCTACTGATGATGTGTACTCTAATTGCTTTTGGATGACTTTATTGTCAACAGGTAAACAGGCATTGCAGGGAATGAGATTAAAGGGAAGCTGTCTCCCAAACAAACACAGAGCGGAGTTTCCATTCAGAGGAAGCTTCCCTTTGTTTTTAAATGTGTTCTTCAGATACTGAGTCATAGTTTTTCCAGCTTTTTACATGTTTTATTGCATTCCTTTTCCTGTCCTTGTTACCCCATGGCAAGACGAGAGGTGTGACGGCTGTTGTCAGAGTGTAGAGTTAGTCTGACGTCTTTCTCTGACCTAATGCAGCGTAAACCCCATCTCTGGCAGGAATATCCTCTGTGGCTTAATGTGGGCCAGAGAGATTGGGCTACTATTGAGCCCTGTTTGCTGTATGTGTGAGGAAGTGTGTGTGAGTGTGTTATGACTGTACAGTAGGATTTGGCTGGGGAATCCCAGACTGAGATGATGTAGCAGAATAGGATCTTTGTTACCCTACGGTTTGTGCACATTTAACAGGTTGAGGGGGAAAGTTGTCATGTATAATTTTAACATATTTATGACGACTTCTGCTGCACTCCTTAGAGCTCTCTACACATGACCTGTTTTGAGACATGCTCACAGCATGTAGGGTGTTTAGGATGGAGAATATGGCCCTAAAATAATATCACAATATTTCAGGGTCCAGCAAAGCGCCCGTTTGGAATTCAAACAATGCAAGGTGATCTGACAAGCACTTCATACGAAGCATACTACTGCTATCGTTGCCTGCAAAACTGGTCACCTGAAAACAAAGGAATTGTCCATGTTTAAAATCTCTAAAGCCCAGACCAGGATAAGGGTGTTATTCTTTCAGTGCAATGAAAGCTGTGTCAGTTACTTCCAAACAGTAGTTATTGTAATTTAAAATAGTCACTTTCCACATGTGTTTATCAATGATTTGTTATTTCATCAGCAACAACGTATTCTTAAGTTAGGCAGAATTGGTTTTTAGTATCTCTCCATTGATGTTTTTGAAAATGAGTGTTGCCCATAGGCTTCACTGATATATTACAGTTAAAAGATCACAGTTTTCCCAGTTAGCCGCTAGGCATCTATAATCAGATTCATGTCCTTGAACTTTTGGCAATGGCAATGATTTCCTTACGGTAAGGAGTCAGGTGTGGTACCAGGATTAATGGAAGGAAAAGGAAACGGGTGAGTTGAATGAACAAGCAGGCCATACACACACCTAAAAGCTTATCAACGATCAACATAGCAGTGACCAAATTGACTCTGAGCCAAATACATGGCACACCCAGACAGCCACCTTCATGTTCTAAACATTGAGTTGAGGCATCTGGTCAGTGTGACCTCAGCTTGACGCCTTCTCTTTCACTCTCCATCAGCATAATATTCACAGACAGCACGCATGTAGGCGCAAGCACAGATAAAGAAACCTAGATAGCTACAGCTAATTTCATTTTGACAGGGCCCTCTCATTACTGTGCCTCCAATTACACCCACACCCCTGAGTCTGCAGTGTAACAGAGCTCCAACAGTGAATAAGGCCATGATGATTATGATTGCTAATGATCATTGTCAGCTCAAGCATTTGAATAGAAATGTGATTCAGCTTGCTTCCTCTCTGTGGGACTGCACAATGAAGAATGGCACATCATCAGTGAGAATCTTGTTTACATCCCTCAGATTATTAATTTATTCCTGAGCTCAGGTTTGTCTAAGGATGTCTGGGCTCCCTGCCAATCCGGGAGGAAACGAGGATCAGTGGTGCGATGCTGGAAAGAGTTTTTAAATTGCTGTATCTGATTTGAGCAGTTGGGTGGTGAGTTTAGACAAAACGCCACCTCCATAAACACTTATTATTTTCGCCAGCTCTATTTTTCTGCAAGAAAGTCATATCCATTTTTCCCTACTTGCTCACCAAGCTTGGAACCTCCTCTTAGGGCTTGCTTTTCTCTACTTTCTTTGATATAAAGTGGGGAGGCTGTGGCTCAGTGGTTTAGTGCGCTGAACTTAGTGCGCTGAACTTTGAATCCCTAGGGCAGGGGTGCCCAACCTTTTTTGAACCGAGAGCTACTTTTAAAGTTGCCAGTCTGCCGAGATCTACCAGTCCAAATAGAGAGGCGTAGCCATTACTGACAGCCTACTACCAGGTAAATACACACTTCTACTTGTATAAAACTGACCGATGAATACTTCATAAAATACTGCAGATCCTTTATCTTACCTCTTTCTAATCTACACACAAACAAGTATTTAACTGAAGTTACACAACAGTGTTGTTGATACAGAGTTGGAGTGTATTCACACGTCACATACTACAGTGGGTCATGTTTTCAAGAAACATTGAACAGTGCTGCCACATATGACACAGGAAAAAAAGAAAAGACTCTGAACCCTTTCTTTGCCATTATATAAAAATAGTGTTGCTACAAAAGTATAAATTAGGCTTACTAATAAGACAACTCAGATCTGAAGCTACACAGGAATCTGCTGCCAAAGTGCAATAAAAAAGACAAAATTAATAGAATCAAACCCTTTTTTTTTTTTTTGCATTTTCGTAGAGTATAAACAAATTTCTTAACCTGAATTGATAATAGACTATAATCAATTTAAACAGAACAGATCTTAAAGGTAGGGTAGGTAAGTTTGAGAAACCGGCTCAAGATACACTTTTTGTTATATTCCATGGAATGCTCTTAACATCCCGATAGCAATGAATATCTTAAGTGCTTTGACAAAATATCCATAAAAAACTTTCATCTGTGGAAGCCGTAATACTGTAAAAAGTACGACCAATCATTTTAGCCGGCCCGGCTAAAATAACTGGATGGCCTACCTGCCTGTCAGCCTTCCATCTGTGCACAAACTTATCTCGTGCCCTCATTGGTCATGTGCGCGTTCGTGTGTATTGGAGGAGGGGCTCTGTAAGGAAGTGGCAGATTTTCTCCGGTTGTGTATTTTCAAATTCTAGCGATCTCGAGCCGGTTTCTCAAACTTACCTACCCCACCTTTAATGTTTGCATTCTTATACCATTTTGTACAATAATTATAATGAATAAGTTCAAACTAAAACTTACAGCTGATTAATAACGGTATCTAACTTGAGTTTTTATTATATCAAAAACCTGTTGAAATGCTACTGCTATTTGTACTGTCCCCAAAAAGCGCGTCGGCAGCCTCCAGGAATGCTTCTTTCACAACTTCGCCATCTTTGAAAGACTTCATGTGTTTCGCAAGAACGTGACTGACACGATAAGACGCTATGGTAGCAGCCTTGCTCTTGTTGTTGGGCCTGGTGAAAATGGACTGCTGTGCATTTAGCTGTCCTTTCAGGTCCCTCACCTTTTGGGAGCGTAGGGCAGAGTTAGGAGGGAATTCCGTCTCGTAGCGTTTGTGCACTGTTTTGAAATGCCGCTCCTAAATGGCCCTTCTTCGGTAAAGCCACGCTCGCATTGCAGATGAGACAGATGGACTTTGAATTGGAATAGATAAAAAAATAATCATCGTCCCACTCGGAGTGAAAATTATATATTTTGGGCTTTTTTGCTTCTCCAATAACTGTGGTCTTGTGTGTGTGCGGACTGTCACTCCTGTTGCCACGGACAACGTCAGCTAACTAGTGCCCACTGCCCACCAGCCACGCCCCGACACATGGGGTCACGCCAATCACAAAGCTTTGATGCGTTCAAGTGCATTATTCTGGCACAGGAAGATTATGTTATAGGACATTAACGATAAAACAGAATATTGTTGTTCTATTTTTAGACACATCTCGCGATCGACTGGGAATCTCATCGACTGGTTGTGTACTGAATGTGTGCAAGTCGCTTTGGATAAAAAGCGTCTAACAAGTGACATGTAATGTAATGTAAAGTACATTTGTTATTTCCTGTCCTGAACCTCTGGATGGACAAAAAGTTGGATCCACCAATCAGAATGTTTAATGTGCATGACACATTGGTCAGCTCCACGATTACCTCGGTGAACTATGGGTTCCCGTCAAAATCAAATCACTTCTTGTTCTGTAAACAATATTTACAGAACTATAGATGGTAACATGATATAAGCAGTTCAGCTTGAAAAGCAACATTGCTTTTACAATTGATTTTAGTTTCCTGACTTGATGGATCATAACGCTCAAGAAGAATTGATAGGACAAAAGTGTATCACAATAAATGTTTTGACTTTTGATCAACACCAGAGCATATTTGACATTTTTGGATTCATTGATTTTCAAAATAGTTTTATTTTTAGAATAACGATTGACCAATTGATTGGAAGACTTATTAATTCTGCTCTTACACTTGTATTACCAGCTGTTGAAATGGTTTACATATCAACATGTAACAGTGGCTTATAAAAGAACAGCTGCCAGACAAGTTCCTGTTAGAGGTGTTTCAGTTATCTGTGTCAACAACAGCTCTTGACGGTCTGAACACTGAGAAACTGCCAGAACATTAGTCATATATATTCAATGTTTTCACTATCCTTGTGATCTTTTATTTTTGTTGCATTCCTGTTGATGGAATGCTGTGAATGCAGGGGTCACCTGAACAAAGATTGACTCAGTCTGCTGGAGTGAGCATTTAAAGCTGAGAGACAGGAAATGAAAAAGATGTGTTGTCAGAGTGAATAAATGGCTGATTGGATAATAAGTACTTTAAGATTCAGTACTTAAAGGTGGGGTAGGTAAGTTTGAGAAACCAGCTCGAGATACACTTTTTGTTATATTCCATGGAATGCTCTTAACATCCCGATAGCAATGAATATCTTCAGTGCATTGACAAAAAATCCATAAAAAAATATCATCTGTGGAAGCCATAGTACTGTAAAAAGCACGACCAATCATTTTAGCCGGCCCGGGATAAAATAACTGGGTGGCCTACCTGCCTGTCAGCCTTCCATCTGTGCACAAACTTATCTCGTGCCCTCATTGGTCATGTGCGCGTTCGTGTGTGTTGGAGGAGGGGCTCTGTAAGGAAGTAGCAGATTTCTTCCGGCTATGTATTTTCAAATTCTAGCGCACTCAAGCTGGTTTCTCCAAAATTACCTACCCCACCTTTAACCTGTTAAGCCCTGGAGCCCCCCCAACGTTTTTTTTCGAGACTGTGTCTCAGGGCTTCTTAACATTTATGAAACTATTAATGTGTAGCACCAGATTAACGGGAAGAATCTCAGCTAACTGAAGATATGAACCATTTTTACCAAAACAAAACACAAGTCTCATAAGAAGCGTCTAAATGACCCCTGAGCGAAAAAATGCAAACTGACTTTGGCACAGAACTCAAGATAAAGATACCCTTATTACTTATCGTAACTACACATACAATATATCCGATTAAAGCTGAGACTCCACAGATTAGGTATAGTATCATCACTGAGCGATCCGAACTCGCGACAGGGGAAGCAAACACAGACATCACAACACGTACCTTTACGGAGCTTTTACGGGAGATCGTCTCACCGTAGCTGTCAATCTGATCCAAAGACGTGTTCAATGGCATTAAAACGAGAAAAAACGCGGCTGAATCGGTTAATCCATAGGTTAATAATGTGTCTGTCGCTTTGAAACAATTATTTATAATCCATAATTCCATTTTTATGTAAACCTTTGGCTCTACAGGGAGAAAAAAGCAACAATCTGCCATAGGTTTAATTATTTTGGAATAGGCTTAGTGATGTTTGAAATGACTTAATTCTATATATTAGGGGTGTAACGGAGCTTACACACGGCGTGCGTTGAAGCTTCAACGCTTCTGCCCATTCACTTTGAATGGGGTGACGTCACGCTTCGCCGAACTGCATTGTGGGAGCAAAGTGCAGAGCAATGTTCTACTTTTGAAGCTTTGACAGAAGCGTCAGCCAATCGAATCATATGCCAGCACAAGCTCTAGCCAATCAAACCGCGTGCTTGTGTGTCCGGGGCGGGAGATTCATGTGATTGGTTGTTGGTCGAGCGTCAGACACGCCCGCCGGCAAGCTTCAACGCACGCCGCCGTGTGCGTAACGGTTCACAAACATTTCGGTTCGGTACGTACCTTGGTTTTTAGGTCACGGTTCGGTACGTTTTCGGTACAGCAGAAAAAATGATCACAAAACATAAAATATTATTTTTGGGTTTTTAATTATTATTAAACTGTGAATAATGTATTCACTCAAATAAATACAAAATATAATAAAATAAACATTAAGGTGCAGCATTTCGATGAACTGAAATAATCTGTATTTGAACTGTACTGTACTAGTACTCACCTAAGCAGCCAGCTTGACACTAGGACTTGCTTGCTTGTCATTGTATTTTCATGTTTTTTTTAAAGAAAGATGAGCTTGTCGAAAGGGCAGATCTGCTGGCACTAACAATGTCTCCTGCTTAGCTGCTAATGGTAGCCACCAGAGTGTATGCAGCTTCCGGTTTTGGCTATGCGTCACTCTCACTCCTTATTTGGTAACGTGTTTGTGTGTGTAGAACTTTCCCTCGATTCCATTGGCTCTAGCGGTTATAAAGAGATTTCATTCGTCAAAATCGACCAAGGGGGGCCAGAGATATGGAAAATCCACCCAAATGACCCCAGAAGTGTTTTTTTTGTTGCTAAATCTCTCTAAAAAGTCAAACGTTTGGACACACCTTCTCATTCAATGTTTTTTTTTTTATTTAAATGTATATAGGTGTAATTTAAATCCCCCCCCCCGGAAAAGGAAGAGCAAGAGTTACCTCTGCTGCAGAGAATAAATACATCAGTTACCAGCCTCAGAAACCACAAATGAAAGCACCTCAGATTAGAGCCCACATAAATGATCACAGAGCTGAAGTAGCAGATAATCTCAACATCCACTGTTCAGAGGAGACTGCGTGAATCAGGCCTTCATGGTCCAATTGCTCCAAATATCCACTACTGAGCATGAACAACAAGAAGAAGAGAATTGTTTGGGCCAAGAAACACAAGGATTGGACATTAGACAGTGAAAATATGTACTTTGATCTGATGAGTCCAAATTTGAGATTTTTGGTTCCATCCGCCGTGTCTTTGTGAGACGCAGAGAAGGTGAGCGGATGGTTTCTGCATGTGTGGTTCCACCGTGAAGCACGGAGGAGGAAGTGTGTGGGGGGGGGGGCTTTTCTGGTGTCACTGTTGGTGATTTATTCAGAATTCAAGGCACACTTAAGCAGCATGGCTACCACAGCATTCTGCAGTAGCCAGCAAAATATAAATCATATTCTGGATTTTTTTAACACTTTTTTTTGTGAACTAGATAATTCCATATGTGTTATTTTATAGTTTTGATGTCTTCAGTATAAATCTACAATGTAGAACAAATTAAAATAAATAAAAAACCTTGAATGAGAAGGTGTGTCCAAACTTTTGACTGGTAGTGTATCACTGGTTATAGTTAGTGATCCATTAATGTGTTTTACATTTTGAAGAAGAGGCAAGATGAGTGCCAGGTATTTCCATCCATAATTATACATCAAAATGCATTAGGTAAATTCAATTTTTCGATCAAAAAATATGAACCTGCAAAACAACGAGTGAGTAATCTTGTGAAATAAGTGTAGTGAGTGAAAGTAAAGTATTTGCTTTCAAAATATAGTGGAGTAAAAGTACAAAGTAGCAAAAAAAGTAAAGTACATGCACTTTAGAAATGTACTTAAGTACAGTACTTGAGTATATGTACATAGTTACTTTCTACAACTCACATTTCCTACAGCGAACAAAGCTATTTTCAAGATTCAAGAAATCGGTATAAGCTATAAGGGCTTTAGTTGGTTTGCAGTACAACAGGAACTACAGTAAGTGAGCATAGAGAAACACCCAAGTCAAATAAGTGGGGCAGCTAAGAAACTGAAACAATTCCAGGTTTGGGTCTCAGAGCTATTTCAAGACATCGTTCTACTTGACTACAAGATCTACAAATCTCAAGTGTAGCCAAATTCATTTTGTAACAAAACAGGCTGAACTCCATCAAATTAATTCAAAAACCATGTACCAAATGTTTGAACCCATATAAATGTAGCACATATATCAGGGGTGCCCACACTTTTTCAGCTTGGGAGCTACTTTTAAAATGACCAAGCCCATAAGATCTACCTACAGGGCCCTGCCCAATCTGTGTCGCGAGCGCGCTCTTCAATACAGGTTAGCTCTGAGTGTTAGCGAGGCTTGCTAATGTAAACAAAGACGTCCAAAACACGTCAGGCATTGTTTCTGATAGCAACTTTCTGTGGGTCCGCCGCCGATTTGACGTCAGATCGGATGGAATCTGTATCCGTTCGTTGTACACCCGTTTTTAAAAGATTTGGGTACGGAGGAAAAGAGAGGGGTTTTATTTTCTGACGCTGCGCGAGTTCCCCGACACACCGGGGACACATATTTATGTATAAAAGACATCACAAAGTGCATTTTGCATGATAGGTCCCCTTTAAAGAGAGCTGGACTGGCTGTGTCTCAGTGTCTGAGAGGGAGAGAGCAGCTCCACTCAGGCTGTAAATCCTGTTATGTCACAGATGATCAGCGGGCCATGCAGCGGATGTAGAGCATGTGGAGCAGAAAGAGAGTTCACACAGTGACCATGAGGATTACATGCCCTGTAAAAGCACATCCTATTGGTCCGAGTGGGATAAGGCGATTGTAATCCGAGTTGCTATTGGAGACGGTTTGATTAAATCTTGTTGATTTGGAAACAGTCCCATTTTTCCTACTTGGATCCCACTCATTGTTGACATCTTTGCGTAAGCAACATGGGCAACACCCATTTTAATGTAAATCTGAAAAACATATTATTACCTATCCTTATCACCTATATATTTTGCATACATATAAAATACCATTATAAACAGGGGTGCACATAACTTTCTCAGTGAGGTACTCAGATGAGTACCTGGAGTCAGTGTTTGGTACTCCAACTTCTGGCTCCACTCAAAGTTATTTGATGAAGCCCTCTGTATCGCGAACGTCAACGAGGGGTGGGGTGCTAGTGGAGTACTTCAGGAAAGTCGACGCGGAGGGGGGGGGCTAGTGGAGTACTTCGGGACCACAGAGTGTGAACGTTGTGATCAGCTGTTTTAGCGCAGTTCTCCAGTTAAGGGGGGGGAGTCTCCCTCCGCAGCCGGTTGGCGTAGTTTTGGCACAATTCCGTTGTACAGACCGACGTTAACTGCAGCCCTGTCTGTGCACACGGAGACCGACTCTGCCGATCTAACCGCCTTCTGGAAAAGCTTCACAAGTACGTCGGTACGCAAATGCGCTTTGTGACACAAGTAACGGTACGCATTTCAGATTGTTGCCGCGCATGCGTACCTGCGTACCAGTTATGTGCACCCCTGATTATAATGACTTTTTTGTGGTTTTTAAGGGCTCTACAGGGAGAAAAAAGCAACAATCTGCCATAGGTTTAATTATTTTGGAATAGGCTTAGTGATGTTTGAAATTACTTAATTCTATATATTAGGGGTGTAACAGAGCTTACACACGGCGTGCGTTGAAGCTTCAACGCTTCTGCCCATTCACTTTGAATGGGGTGACGTCACGCTTCGCCGAACTGCATTGTGGGAGCAAAGTGCAGAGCAATGTTCTACTTTTGAAGCTTCGACAGAAGCGTCAGCCAATCGAATCATATGCCAGTACAAGCACTAGGCAATCAAACCGCGTGCTTGTGTGTCCGGGGCGGGAGATTCATGTTGTTGGTCGAGCGTCAGACACGCCCGCCGGCAAGCTTCAACGCACGCCGCCGTGTGTAAGCTCCGTAGCGGTTCACAAACATTTCGGTTCGGTACGTACCTTGGTTTTTAGGTCACGGTTCGGTACGTTTTCGGTACAGCAGAAAAATAATCACAAAACATAACATATTTTTTGGGGGTTTTTAATTATTATTAAACTGTGAATAATGTATTCACTCAAATAAATACAAAATAGAATAAAATAGACATTAAGGTGCAGCATTTCGATGAACTGAAATAATCTATTTTAACTTTACTGTACTAGTACTCACAAAACATAAAATATTATTTTTGGGTTTTTCATTATTATTAAACTGTGAATATTCACTCAAATAAATACAAAATATAATAAAATAAACATTAAGGTGCAGCATTTCGATGAACTGAAACAATCTGTATTTGAACTGTACTAGTACTCACCTAAGCAGCCAGCTTGACATTAGGACTTGCTTGCTTGTCATTGTATTTTCATGTTTTTTTTAAGAAAAATGAACTTGTCCACATTGCTTGCTGAAAGGGCAGATCTGCTGGCACTAACAATGTCTCCTGCTGTGGAGAACACCCTCTCGCTAGGGATAGAGGTAGCAGTCAGATACAGCCAGGTAGCGCTTTGCTAACATGGCTACATTAGGATATTTGGCGTTTGTAATAGCTTTGGCACGGTCTGAACTTTTTGCTAGTGTTGGAGGCTTAAATGCTAGTGGGAGTTGGGTTTGCACTTCAGTCATTTTTCTTTTGGTACCGGTGATATTCACGTTCGGGCAGTGGCGGCGCCAGAGATTTTTTGGGGGTGCTGCTTGATGTTTCATAGAGGGTGCTCAAACATGTAGGGTTTCCCATTAATGTACCGGGCACTACAGTGGAATGTTCTACTGTAACTCCCCACACGCACATACACAGTACACCTGCGACTGTTACAATGAAGGCTCGATAATCAGCTCACGGCATATAGGTGTAAGCAGGGGTAAAGTGGGTGGACCTAACATCCTCTAGTGTTGAAGTTAAAAGCATCAATCTGGTGCACTTTGAGAGCAAAATGAAGAGATCTATGGATACAGTACATCTCTCAACACCCATATGAAACAGACCTGTAAGCAGATTTTATTTTTCTTTATGGATATTTTACAAATCACTCCCCTTTTTAAACTGTAGTCTTGTTTTACTGTCATATAGTATTTCATACCTGTTTTTCATGTATTCTCTTATTTTATATAACTATAATGATCGTATGAAGGTGACCAAACCGTTTGAGACCCACTGAGATAACTTAGACTAAAGTTAACTATCTAAACACTCAGAGAGTCCTTTAGCTCACCTGAGCCTCTCAGTCTGTCAGCAGAGGACTCTCCTCCAGCTTGTTGTGGAACAAACAGCTCCTAATGTCCGTTAGTGCAGCTAGCTAACCAGATGCTAACAACACGGTCCCTGCCCCTGGTGCCCCATGGTCCCTGCTGGCACCGGTACACTCTCTCTCTCTCTCTCGCACCTGAGATTACTTCCAAAAAGTTGTTCACATTCTCAATCTTTTACGTTTAATGTTATATCCGAACCGAAGGGCCCATACCGAATATTTTCGGTACGACTACGTATACCGTTATACCCCTACTATATATTGATATTTGACTTATTGATCCTCTTAGTCAGCACTTTTCTCAATGCTCTGAATGCTTTTAACCTGGAAAATATGTGAAGAAGATTTCAAATGAGAAATTGTCTTAATGCAACCTCTCCATCCCGGTTTGATCAGCTCAGATTGTATTACAACTACTATTTTATTAAAGGGGCCCTTTTATGCTTTTCAGGCTTTTCCCTCTCCTGCAGTGTGTTCTAGAGGTTCTTGTGCATGTAAATAGTCTGCAAAGGCTAAAATCCCAAACCTCCCCCCCCTACCTGAAACGCATCCATTGGACTCCTTTGTTTACTTCTGTGACATCATGACTTCACTACGTGCTTTTATTGGCTAGCGCCCAAACGTTATACGTGATAGGCTAAGGGGCCATACATCTCTAGTCCGCTGGCCAATCACAACAGAGCCGGCCAGCTAACCAATCAGAGCAGACTGTGCTCTGGTTTCAGACAGAGGGTGAAAATGAGCATTATAGGGCCCCTTACACCTTCATTTATTCAGGGGAAGTTTACTGAGTAATGCTCACCTCTTCAGGAACGCTCTGAGTCCAGGTGTGATGGATACATCTTCTTTTTTGCTCCACAGATCACCAGAAGTTGGAGCGAGAGGCCCGGATCTGCCGCCTGCTAAAGCACACCAACATTGGTAACTAGTACTCCCTATATCTCTTCCTTTCTTTCCTCTCATGATGTCTCAAAAAGTGTTTAATGTATATCCATATGTTTCGGCTTCGGGTTAGCCCTCAAGAGGGTTTTGAATTGAAACTTACTATATCCATAGTCAATTTCATCCTGTTCTCCAGGGTTTTTCAACCTTTTTTCAGCCGCAAGTAAAATAGTTACGACGCGAGGAGCGTGCACACACACGGTTGTGGCTGGTCTCAAATGTAATGTAACCACTGCAAATTAACACAGAATTCTTAGAGAAGAATCAGCAGGATAGTGAGTAAACCAGTTTACATTAATATACGACTGAATGTGGGGATTCTTTCAGTACTGCGGCCTACAGCTGCTGTATAGTATAACAACATCTCTTTCACTTCATGGAACCCCTGCAGCATGTAAAGTCAGAAACAATCATGAACCAGCAGCCTCTGAGAGGTTTCACCAGAGTGCAGGGCCGCTAACGCACAGCCACTTTGACCTCATCAGATCTGCTAAAAACCGCAGCTGCTGCTACAGTCTGAACTCTACACACATCTGATGTTCGGTTATCACTTCATATTCTGGTTTTATGAAGGAGTCGTCCGGTCAGCTGGGCGCATATAGTTTCTATGGAAGTGTGTTCATTGACAACAGTGGACTTGAGCATGTACAAAATGCGGTATGTGTACAGCCACTTATGTGAAGAACTGCAAATATTATTCCTCAGAAAACAAATGGAATATCGCCCCGGTGCGCTCTGGCAGTGCTCCCCCCGGGAACGCAGGAGCCTTAATCTGAACTCATAATATTATCAAAGACATCCTTACTTGGCGAGTAAGATCCAGAATTTAGCACCGTCGCCTCTCAGTCTGCAACTGAAATGGTGATGTTTCATTTAGAGATTACTTTAAAACTTGTTGGGACCATGGCACTGTTGGATAGCTTTTACACACTCCAAGCAGAACGGAGCAGCTGCGCTCGGACCCCGGTGAAAGTTAATCCAAACAAAAGATAACCTCCGCTGAATCCCCTCCAGCTCACCGTTTCTACTTTCTTTTGACCACCTCTCATACTAGGCTCTTCATCTGGGTTAGAAGTTTGTCCAGGACTCAACTCATAGTCTGTGTTAATCACTTCAGGGTTTATTTAAATTACTTTATGGGTGTCTTAATACATAATCATATATTATTATAGGTTAAGTGATTTCTTTTTTGTATTAATAATCTAGTGTTAAATAAATGTATTGGAGTAAAAAGGACACAATTTTCCTACAAAATGAAGTGTATATAAGTAGCATAATGTGAAAATATTCAAGCACAAGTATCTGCATTTTTTTACTCGGTACAGTACTTGAGTAAATGAACATCACTGAAGAAAAGTGAATACTGGTTGATTCCAGAATAAATCTGAAATTGTATATTGATAACTCGCAGCATCTCTCCAGCCTGCCTCTCTTCACAGTCACTGCTAGCAGATAGTGTCTCATTACTATTCCATTCACACTTCATTCAGCGGGAAAGCCCTCATTATTTCAAGGTCGTCATGGTGCTGATGGATCTCAGATGTCAATCAGGAGACTCGCTAACGGAGACGTCAGGGAGTCTAGGGGGATGTCCCTTTGAAATCTTCTCACCCATCCTCTCATGTGATGTATTCCATCATAAGAAGTCAATCTTTGAGCCAAAATCAATTGTATCTGAGTGTACTAAGTGGCGATAAATGGAAAATGTTCATGTTCACTAACCTTACTGGGCTAGAATGGGGTTCCAATAGGATAATATTAGGGTCACAATAGAATCAAATCCAGGCATCGGGTCTAACTTCTTTTGAACACATCTTATTTTTCACAAACTGATTATTGCAGAGAACCTAATTCAAATTACACAATTTAGCTTGAATCTTTCAAATGAATGAAAACATGTCATTTCCTTGAAAGCCCCGGGCACTTTATCCAGAAACAGCAACATTCTGATGTCTAAAGTTCTGAACCACACTGAGAGAAGACCCCTGCCCCCTGAGTTTTTTTGCTGCCTGTAGATCAACGTCCTGAATAACTCTTTCCTTCCTCCTTATAGTGCGGCTCCATGACAGCATCTCAGAGGAAGGATTCCACTATCTGGTCTTTGACTTGTAAGTGCAGGTTTTTTTATTATTTATCATCACATTAATGCACATTTGAGAAACCTTTTTTATAATTATTATTATATATCTTTAAGCATACAAATAAATTAATTTCAAAAAGGGAATATATGCCAGATTAACTAAAAGCTAACTTCCACCATGCAGTCCCTGGGCAGGTACACACATAACAAGTGCCTATCACACTAACAATTAGAACAGATCAAATAAAGATGTATACATATAATTAGTACTTTAGTCATAAATAACTAAAACTTTACAATGAATCTCCAATTACAGTAATATTAAAGGTCCCATGTCATGGCCATTTCTACTGATCATAGTTCCATTGTTGAGGTCTACTAGAATAGATTTATATTGTGCAATTTTCCAAACTCACATTGGTTTCTCATACAGCATCTCTGTATAGTATGTGTATTCACTCTCTGTCCTACACGGCTTGTTGGAGCTCCTGCCCCCCCCCCCTCCCTGTGAGCCCACTGTGCTCTGATTGGTCAGCTCGCCCACTCTGTTCTGATGAGTCCACCACCGTTACAGCTGAACATCAGTGATTATGTGTTACAATGGCGTTAGCAACCAGGAAATGACACCAGTAATGACAAACAGATGAGAATGCTGCGTGGGGTCTGGGTGCCGTGTTGGCGGGACGTTGCGGGGCTCGCTGCTGGAGCGGACAGTGTGAGCTGGCTTGCTGGTGTTGTTTCCTGGTTGCTGCGTGGGGTCTGCGGGACGGCGAGGCCCGGCGAGCCCCGGCCCGAGCTCGGCCGGAGCACACACACTAGGGCTGCTCGATTATGGCAAAAATCATAATCTCGATTATTTGGGTCAATAATTGATATCACGATTATTAAAAACGATTATCCATTTACTTTGAAAATATCAATTTATTAGAGAAAAAAAATGTGAACAGTATGTTTTTAACAGTTGATTACCCTGAACTCTAAGTTTAATTCAACTGAAAAAAAAAAAAAAAAAAGTAATTCAAAAAAGAAATAATAATAATAAAAAAAGTATCGTTTTAATTCGATTACGTTGCTTTAGTAATCGTTGCAAGCCATAATCGTAATTGCGATTTAAAATACGATTAATTGAGCAGCCCTAACACACACACACCCGCAGCCTGGCTGTGGGTCTGTGTGTGCTCGGACCAGGCCCGGACCGGGCCTCGCCGTGTCCCGCTGTCTCAGGCTGAGTCCAGACTGAGATATCCGCGGAGCTGAAAAAGAAAATGTCCAACGAGGCATTCTGGGGCAGCATAGACACGTATTTTCTGTGATAGAGTTTTACTCGCTACAGGGTGTACTTTGAGGGTTTGTGACTTTGCAGACCGTTTACATGCATAAAAAGCTACATAACACACAAGGGGACGGGTAATAACCGGAAAAGCATGACATGGGACCTTTAATGTTGGCAAGACTGGTTGGCAATATCCTTTTTTTTGGAGAGTGACAAATCTGAGCAGGTTTGAAGATCAGCTGGAAGCATATTTCAATGTCTGATGGCTGTAAAAGAGGAAGCAGATGCTCAGTGGGATACATCTGCGTTTAGGGAAGATGATATAGTATTGGATGTGAGTAAATCATGGTGTGCAATTTTGTTGCTTCTATGGTTAATGCGTTCCTAATATGTTTACATTTAAAGATGTGATATTTCAGTTTTCAACATTTGTTTTTGATATGTTCTTTAGGTCATATATAAGGTCACTCCTAGATGTTTTACAATATCAAACATGACACTCCACATGATTTAACATGAGCCTCACTCACTCACTCAGTCACTCACTCACTCACTCACTCACTCACTCACTCACTCACTCACTCACTCACTCAGTCACTCACTCACTCACTCACTCAGGAGATGTAGATCTGACCGCCTCCTGTCACTGAGGCACCATGGGAGATCAGATGTGGCGTGATCACCTCCTCTTTCCTCTGTCTGTGCTCACTCATCACTCCCCATGTTCTCACGCTGCACACAAAAACCCACAAAGATACTCGGGTACAGGATTTATCACGGCATCATGCATACACACTGAGCCAAGACATCACGTATAACCTTCGATAGTAGAATACATGTAGACACCATTATTCACTCATATGTTGAATTACTTATTTATATAAATGCTTTTCCTACTGTGGCCTGTCCAATGTTCAAGGAGCTTTAAATAACACCTTAAAGTACATTTAGTCATACTGACATTCAGTGGTGGAATGTAGTAAAGTACATTTACTCAAGTATTGTACTATGATATAAGTATAATTTTTTAGGTACTTGTACTTAACCTTAGTATTTTTATTTTACTTCTACTCCAACACATTTTGGAAGCCAATAATTTTACTTTTACTCGAAAGTTGAGACATAATTATAGGATAAAATATCCAACAGCATGCAACGGAAATAAAATAAGCTCAACCTTTACTATCTGTGATAAAAACACGAATGCATCAATAATCATCATCATCCAGGAGTTTAATATACTTTATGATTTTGGAATAGGAAAGACTGTAAATATGCTTTTTCTTTAAGTTAATTAATTCTGTAATCATCCGCTAGTCTAGATGGTCCACATTTCAGTCTCATTTTATTGTAACCCTCATATCCTGAGCTTTCTTTGTCTCGGCCTTCCTTCTTTTAAATATCTTTCTCTCTCACACCATCCTCCTCTCCTGCGGATCGTCAGCTGTGGTTTGCAGTCCTGGAGGAACAAAAGGAAATTGCTTCAAATATAAATTAAACTCTGAGGTTTACTTTGTTTGGCCACAGGCAGTAAGATAAGAGCAGAGGGTGTTCTTTTCTTAGCTCAAAGATAACACAAGGATAAAAAGCATTGCTTTTCCTAAAGTTAAAATATGCTTAAAGGACGACAAGCCACAACAACAGGTGTGCCAGGTAATGCATACGGACTACTAATGGATGACAACGCTTATATATTTGAATCTCCTTGAATACACATTGTTAATCACCTTAAATTGTGACCTAATATGTATTGAGAAAGTGCCAGTATTGATACAAGCTTTGAAAAATCATTATGCAGTCCAGATTTGAACTAGAAAATGCATTTCCTGCAGAAAATGCGTGTGAATGCTGTAAACTGTGAACATTTGTGGCTGAATTGAGCTGAAAATGCAGAAAAAGCTGAATATGTTATTAGCTGAATGGTAGCTGCTTGTAGCTACAGAGACCAAGTCAGTGTGTTGCTGAACTTAGCAGAGAAGTGAAATGATTTGAATCACAATTGTTACAGCTCAAATGCATTGCAATGACTTTGTTGAAAACTTGAAAGTGAAATGTTAAACTGGAAGAGGAGGAAAAATAGTGAAGAAGCTTAATATTGAAAAGAAAAGGTTTAAAAAAGGTATAAACAACATGTATAGCCTCAATGTCCTGAAATAGCTGAATAAGTTAATAGTTGAATGGTTTATAGCTGAAAGTAGGCTGAAGGAGTTACATATCAGATGTAAGTAGTAGTGAATGAATGTGTATTAAGAAGAGAAAAGAAAGTAAAAATGCTTTTAAAAGCATCAGAATATTTAAACTGCAAACTTTTGAACTAAAACCAAAGTGTGTGTGTGTGTGTGTGTGTGTGTGTGTGTGTGTGTGTGTGTGTGTGTGTGTGTGTGTGTGTGTGTGTGTGTGTGTGTGTGTGTGTGTGTGTGTGTGTGTGTGTGTGTGTGTGTGTGTGTGTGTGGTGTGTGTGTGTGTGTGTGTGTGTGTGTGTGTGGTGTGTGTGTGGTGTGTGTGTGTGTGTGTGTGTGTGTGGTGTGTGTGTGGTGTGTGTGCTGTGTGTGTGTGTGTGTGTGTGTGTGGGTGTGTGTGTGTGTGTGTGTGTGTGTGTGTGTAAAAAAAAAAAGAGTTTAAAAAGCTGAATATTTCAAAAAGTATAAAATATTTTGAAAAAGTTGAAAGTTTCCCATCGATTGCTGAATAGTTTGATATTTGAATGGTTTCTGTAGCTGAAAGTATGCTGAAGTTATTGAGAGCCAATGGCACAGCATTCCACTAATAAGGGCAAACAATATAACTGACGGACTGCACACATTCTTACAAACAATACACATAATTAATTCATATTTTCATGAAACTTTTATAGAAACCTTTGGAGAGTGTTCATGTTTTCCACAGGTCACGGAAATGTTTAGCTTTCAAATATATTTCAAGTCATTGTCCATGCTTTAGAAAACTGACTAACATGGTTAGTATGGTTAGAGAAACTAAAAGAAACAAAATAGAAAATACAAATATTTCGAGAAATTCTGGATTTAACCCTTAAATGGTTTCTGTATCCTGGGGGATGCATTTGTTATATGGGGGTAATATTGTTGTTGCCTGGGTGTAATATGGGTATAATAACAGTGTAACATGGGTTTAATAAATACCAATAAATATGGGATATAAATACTATAAAGGGTAGAATTCGTAAACAAAAGAGATAACGTCAATAAGGACAGAAGAGGAGAAGGGGAAATCTAGCCAGCAGAATGTCAGTGGTTCGATCCTCAGCTTCTGCAGTCATCTGTCAAAGTGTCCTTGGGTGGGTAAGATACTTGACCATCAAATTGCTCCCATAGGCATGTCTACGATATTGAAGTATGAGAGTCACTTTGGATCAAAGCGCCAGCATGTAACGTAGTCTTGAAGTTTAAAACGTGCAGTGTCCCTTTACCCTTCATCATATTAACATACATTGTGCTTTTTCTATGGGCTTATCTTTTGTATCTTTGAATTGAAACCTTCGGAAGTAACTTGTCATTATTTTATGTACATTTGCTACTGCACCTCGATTTCAATTGGCATTGCACAGGATCATCTCTCTGGCTTAACATATTTATTTTCAGTTGGTATGAAAAATAGCTTCTGGAGAGATTTGTTACCCAGCAACATAATCCAGCACACCCTCCAGATGCAGAAATTAGCATCTGTGGTTTTGCAAATAACGTCATTCCCAGACAATATTTTTTCTTTCCTGCCGTCTTATTCTAGTTTTGTCTGTCTCTTTGTTTCCCCTCCATTCAGAGTCACCGGTGGAGAGTTGTTTGAGGACATAGTTGCCAGAGAGTACTACAGCGAGTCCGACGCCAGGTCTGTGTCTATTTGATATTTCTGAATGTATTTTAGAAATGTGGTGTGAAACCCTTTTAGTCTATTTTGGCACCAAATGCATATTCAAGGAGATATGCACTATATAGCAGTTAATAAAACTATATCCATGCAAATCTTTAAATAGCATATTACATACCTTTTGGATCCACACATTTTAAACAAAAAACCTTGCTAATTATGCAGTTTACAAAAGTTTCTGTGGTGCGGCCTTTGATATGCCTTTGAGAGCCAAAAACTGTCTTTATACATTTCAAGTTGTACCTCTGTCTTTTGATTATGGATCTATTTCCCCCAATTTCTCCTCCTATGAAAAAACCACTCAAAAAAGAACCATGTCTGTTTTGGTTCAGTAAAGCAGCTCTACAGCATTTCCTTTAAAGCAGTAGGCTGTTAGAATAGAAGCAGTTTTTGTTATATGTTGGGACATTTGTGTCTTTAACAGAGGACAGTGCAGAAATAAGATGATTTATTTCCTTTTCTTTTTATAATCATTATTTAGCTTTGGCAACACATGCCAAATGTCATGCCAATAATCAGAAACATCATTCCTTTATCAGTCCTGTAGTGGGGAAATATAAAGCGTTACAGCAAAAGTGACATAGCAGGTATAAAAGGCAGACAATAATAAAGAGTAGCTAACATGTTAAATATAGAGAAAAAACACACGAAAGTAATACAATTGAAATAAAGACAAATAAGTACTACTTACATGTACTCCATGGATATAAATGAGTAGCAGCATTTCAATGGGAAAGTAAATATATTAGTGTTTCGAGCTAATACAATTATTATTTTCTGCACAAAAAAAAACTATGATTTGAGACGACTGTCTCCATAATGTTAGGGGCTTCACATGGGAATAGGACAGGAGATACTCGGATACATTAGCATGATAACAAAGCTTCTTTTAAATGACTTACTTCGGTTGTAAAGGTTCAGTTTTGAAAAATATTAATAATAAGAAAAACCTCATCAAGAGTTACAAACTGTTTTTATGTCAGCTTTATTAGACAACTGTTCATTTAAACAAACAAAAGCTTAATATTAAAGGATCTGGATTCTGTTTTTATGTGGATTTTATTGGTTTGTAAAAGTTAATTTAAAGATGACCTCTGAAGTCGCTTAAACAATGGGCATGCATCATATGTATTTGTCATTACGTGTCTATTTAAATTGCTTAAAGAAACAGTTCAACTGTGTGCTTTCTTTCCAAGAGTGACATGTGTTAAATACTGATGTGGTTAGCCTAGCTAAGCACACAGACTGGAGAGACGGGAGAACAGCACCCTGGCTTTGTATAGAGTTCAAATCAAACACCAACATCTTTTGAAACTCTCGCTAATCAAGCAGTGATTTTTACTTTTCTGTTGTTTTAGGAAACATTTCTTTATTAGAAGAATCTATACTTGTGTTTATTGACTCTGGAGACGCTGCAGTACCTAACATGCCAGGCCAGCTGTTTCTCCCTGTGTTCAGTCTATGCTAATCCAGGCTAACTGCATCCTCACTCCACCAGGAAAACATAACAACAATTCTTATCTATCTTTTGAAAGAAAGCACATCTTTTATTTTGATAATGTTGAACTATTCCTTTAAAATGTATCCTTTGTCAATAAGCTGTTGTTATTTTGTGTGTTTGGTGTGTTCTGTCAGCCTGTTCCTTTGTTTCCTGACATTTACCTGTTCTCCCTCTTCCTCTCCTTCTTGCTTCTGGCCTGGTCTCTCTCCTCCACAGTCACTGCATACAGCAGATTCTAGAAAGTGTAAATCATTGCCACGTAAATGGCATAGTGCACAGGGACCTTAAGGTTAGTAAGTGACCACTAGCTAAAAGAAAAGTTCTGCCCTCCTGCGGCACCTTGCCTGCTCCTCCACTGTCTGATCAATCAACCTATTAACCTTCACTGAGTGCCGCCTCCTCCCAACCCACCCCCCCCCCCCACCAGTCACCATCGCACACCTAAAATCCACCCGCTGCAGGGCATTGTGGGCAGGTTGGCTGGAGAGGAGGCGGTATGCCAGGGCACGAAGTGCATGTAACATCTGTCAAACGCCATGCTCTGACACAACCACTGAGAGGCTCCACCTGAGGGGGGGGGGAGGCGGGTGACAAACACCTGTGTGACAATTTGCATTCCAAATTTGGACTTTAGATTTGTCTAGTTCTGCAGGTTTTATTATATAAAATCGGTAGTGTGTTTCAACATCAAACCCTCCACTGTCAGTTAGCAACACAACCTATGTAATAAACATCAACTATAACATTGGATATTTAACAGAGGATCGAGCTCACCCTAGGGCACTGGTTCTCAAACTCTTTCTGTCATTCCCCACTTTGAACAGGTGGGCCTTTTCAAGCCCCACCTGTCCCTCATCGCTCCAATAAAATCTAGATCTAGCGGATCTAGAAAGATATTCATGGGGTGGCTAGAGGGTGGCAGGAGATTTTGAGGGGTGGCATCCCCTGGCAGAAGTATATGCTGATTTAATCATACATAATACCTGACGTGGAAACGTTACTCGTGGATGGGGCTACAGCGCTACTAGAAAGACAGTCGAACCCGGTGCATTTCTCCGTCTGAATGTGGTGCACTTTTGCTAAATGTTTAGACAAATTGCTCGTGTTACCGCCCTTACATGCTAAACTCTTATTGCACTTTTGGTAACGAGCATTGTCCACATCGAGACGGGTAAAGTTTAACCACACCTCGGAGCACGTTCTCTCAGCCATCTCCTCCGTGTGTGTTGCATGCATGTAGCAGCTGCGTGTGTGTAAACTGCCCCGCCCCCTCGCACACAGACGGGGGAGAGAGATCTCTCGTCTGGATTGGAAAGATCGAAAATACTAAAAATAATCATAGACGCATATTGTAGTCTTATTGCATATTAGAAACGGAGTTGGTGACACTAAAACTGCAATATAATGTTTGTGTAGCAATAATACACATGACATATTTTTGGCCAGTAACGGCCCGTCCACACGGCAGCGTGCGTTGAAGGGGGTGACGTCAGGCTTTGCCAAACTGCATTGTGGTTCAGTCGCTTTGCCTCCGTTGCTCGCTTTGAAAGTTGAGAAAAGGTCAACTTTTCAAGCTTCGACGGAAGCGTCAGCCAATCAAATCATATGCCAGTACAAGCTCTAGCCAATCAAACTGCGTGCTTGTGTGTCCGGGGCGGAAGATTAATGTGATTGGTTGTTGGTCGCGCTCCAGACACGCCCACCGGCAAGCTTCAACGCACGCTGCCGTGTAGACGCTGCGTAACGCATCCCCCGCTGCAAACACCCGCCGTTGCGAGGCTCCGTTGCGAGGCTCTGGCGCAGCGGAGCTGTGAAAGTCCACCACCGTTGCGAGTCTCCGGCTGTAACAGTCCACTACCGCCCGCGAGGACCCAGGTTTGATTCCGGCCTGAGGTCCAAAACATTTATTATTATTTTTTTTAAAGAATCTCCCGTTCATCGCGTCCATTCACGACCCACCTATCACATCTCTGCGCCCCACCAGTGGGGCTGGCCCCACACTTTGAGAAACGCTGCCCTAGGGCAATTTGAGAGGAATAAGAATTATCCTTGTCAATTTTGAAATTGTGATTCAAATAAGTCTAACTTTTCTTATAGTATTAATGGTCCCCATTGGATTACTTTAGTAGTGATTATTATATCAAGCATTATAAAAAACATACATAGCTTAGTTATCATGGAGCTATAAAGAAACACATATTTTTGTGCACAAATAACTAATATGTATTTGTTTCCTAGTACGAGTGAACTGAACACAATGGCATCAAACTAGTTTCAGTCATTTCTAATTTGTTGTTTTGACAGAATAAGGGAGAAACACCTACAAACTCTTCAAAACGTTTGGCATATAACCAAGAACACGTAACAGTCACCATGTCCTCCTCCCCCGTCTCTCAGGCTCAGCCTCCAGTCGGCCGGGGGCTAACCACACTTCTGCTCTGAGACTCAGGGAGACTTGGCCGTGTTGTCCCAGCAGCAGACTGTGACCACGTTCCAGCTGTGTTTTTATTTCTTGGTCATCGCAGCAAACATCAATTGGAGACCTTGGCAACACATACAAAAAACATCAAAAACTTTGAGTAAATGGTCTAATTAGCTAAATTGTCCCTCAGTATGGCTGCTGGGTGGGTAGTTTCCACACTGCTGCACAGTGTCATGCTAACACGGCCAGGGGCCCTGAGTGTCAGAGCCCCTCACCACAGACAGGGAGGGAGCTGTCACTAACCCTGCCCCCTGCTGTCTGCATGCAGTCATTGCATTCAGCAGATCCTAGAGGCTGTGCTCCACTGCCACCAGACGGGCGTGGTCCACCGTGACCTCAAGGTAAGTGAACTCACCATGAAGACCAATCAAAGCATTCTATCCTGCAGCCTCACACTCCAACACCTTGTATTCTTCCCTCCATGTTGATTGTTCCTCTCACATTACCTCCGCACTACTTCCAGGATCACGTTTCTATTTAATATCAACTTCCCTCTCACACTGAGCAGGCTGTAGGAGAGTTAATGGGCCTGAGAATGAGGCTGGCAGTCCTCCAGGTGCTCTGCAGCTGTAAACAGCAGAGCAGTGTAACAGCCACTCTGTATCTGGAGGAGATCTGCCATGTGCTGTGGAGTGCTCAATGTTCTTTATAATGACTTCAAGTAAAAGGAAAATTATTTAAATTAAGCTCTATTTTTTTACGAGAATATGATCCTAATCAAATGCAAGATGTTTGTATAAAATATGGCAAACAAGCATTTGTCGTGCATCTATGCTTTGATGTTCAGTTAAAACATGCACATAAAAGGGATTTAGAAAATAATAATAGTCAGTCTTCTTGGCAATAACAGATTCATTTGTCAAATTATTATGAGATTATTTTAAGAGAATCACCAACAGTTTTTACTTAGATTGTTTGTCAGTTCATATTGGGGGATATAAAGAGACACAGCAACACACTTACTGTTGATGATGGGATGTCATCTGACTGAAAGGACAGAGGGTGTCGTTTTCTCTCGTACTGATAATCTGAACAAACTGTGCTGTTGTATTAGCTGTAAAATGTCTTTACTGTAGGGTATTTTTATTATTTGTACAGCACTTTGGCTCGACCAAAAATAGTTTATAAATGTGCTATATATATAAAACTTGATTTGATTTGATTTGAATGAGCTATTTGGTGCAGTTTTTCCTTATTTACTCAGTCCTTGTTTTAACCAATGCAAAATAAAGCATACGTTTTCAGGGCCAGTTGTTCTCATCTTGTTTGTGAGTATGAGCACATGCATGTTCTATGCGGCGTAACATCACATAATATTTCTCATTATTTCCTGTCACACAGGTTAAATAAAGGCTGCTAATTGTCTACCATGTAGTGTGTTATAACAACATGGAGAACAATCACCAACCAGCATCCTGACTCAGTTGGTCAGATCTTCCTCTCTTGCTTAGTTCTCAGCTTCTATGTTCTGTGATGATGACCTGAAGAATGTCAAATCCCTAAATATTGCCAAGAAAAAGAAGATTAATGATCTTTTTAGAGAATCATGTATCTCAATATAGGATGCCTGCTTTCTAGTAAATTAAAACTTAAACTTAGTAAAATGAAGATGTACTGCTATTAAAACTGCTCCTAATATAGATCATCTATAGTGTCATGGTCACTTAATGAAGTTGACTGTTGAATGTATTTCATTGAGGTTAAAAGTCTCGTCTTTGGAGAATGATGGACATTATATCCACAGTGGTCCCGTCTCTCCTGCTGCTTTTCTGACTCTAGTTTGCTCCCAAAGCTCTGATTTGATAATCAAATGAAGCGGGTGTATCTGAAGTTTTGCATTTGCTGACTGCCCTCTCTGCCTGCTCTGATTGGCTGTTGCCAGGCAGCTGCTACGGCTCGCTGCAGAAACACAAATACAAACAAAACAAATAAGCAAGCTGCAGAGCATGGGGCCACATTGTGTATGTATTAATGGGGTGTAATTGCTCGGGATCACACACACACACACACACACACACACACACACACACACACCCGCACACCCGCCTAGCGATGCGTAGCTGTCTTAATCAAGTTCTTGTCGAGTTTTTCTTGAATGTTCAAGACACACGTTTTATTGCATGCTGTCATCAAGTGTCATTACTTTTTTTGAGCAGAATGTCTTTTTGAGGCCTTCTTTTTCCAATAGCACAGAAATGCTTCAACGTAG
Source organism: Trematomus bernacchii (assembly GCF_902827165.1). Taxonomy (NCBI): domain Eukaryota; kingdom Metazoa; phylum Chordata; class Actinopteri; order Perciformes; family Nototheniidae; genus Trematomus; species Trematomus bernacchii. The sequence goes on from NW_022987605.1 coordinate 814,783, forward strand.
CTCTTCTTATCATGATAGTTAGTTGTTCATCTTGGGATCAGTATGTGTGACACCAGTCTCAATTTAAGTAACAATTTACTATCGTATTCTTAAAACACTGTTGGTGTCTGGTAGATGCTAAAGAAAACAAATACAGCAGGTAGCCTACAGATATATTATCCTTTTTTATTTCATCCATCCTTGGCAAAAACAGGCTCCTACATTACCCATAATGCAACTCATCTGCTGACAGCTCAGTCATAGGAGAAATGTAATGCAATGCAACTTTATTGTCCACCCAATTGTAACATTTTCTTCGCCTCACGAAAACATAAAGCAGCACAAGAACATGTAACGTATACAATCCAGACCATCCGGACCAGTTTGAACTCAAACATCAAATATCTACTTAAACATCAAAGACCAAAGGTTAGAACACCTAAACAGAGTAAAATATCATATTAATGAAGAGGAGACTAAGATCAAAAGACAAACAGAGACAAATACTGGAAGATGAATGCCACCCCAACCAAAATGGAAACTGCCAACTCAACGTCAACCAAAAGAAGCCTCCTTCTGGGACTCTCTAACGTGGCTAACTTCACAGTTTTTCTTTATGGATAGAATTGGTCGAAAGGCTTTAAAGGGGTCCTATTCTGCTCATTTCAGGTGTATATCAGTATGTAGTGTCTCTACTTTAAAGAGTCCTCTCCTGCTGATGTTCAGGTGTATATCAGTATGTAGTGTCTCTACTTTAAAGAGTCCTCTCCTGCTGATGTTCAGGTGTATATCAGTATGTAGTGTCTCTACTTGAAAGAGTCCTCTCCTGCTGATGTTCAGGTGTATATCAGTATGTAGTGTCTCTACTTGAAAGAGTCCTCTCCTGCTGATGTTCAGGTGTATATCAGTATGTAGTGTCTCTACTTTAAAGAGTCCTCTCCTGCTGATGTTCAGGTGTATATCAGTATGTAGTGTCTCTACTTTAAAGAGTCCTCTCCTGCTGATGTTCAGGTGTATATCAGTATGTAGTGTCTCTACTTTAAAGAGTCCTCTCCTGCTGATGTTCAGGTGTATATCAGTATGTAGTGTCTCTACTTTAAAGAGTCCTCTCCTGCTGATGTTCAGGTGTATATCAGTATGTAGTGTCTCTACTTTAAAGAGTCCTCTCCTGCTGATGTTCAGGTGTATATCAGTATGTAGTGTCTCTACTTTAAAGAGCCCTCTCCTGCTGATGTTCAGGTGTATATCAGTATGTAGTGTCTCTACTTTAAAGAGTCCTCTCCTGCTGATGTTCAGGTGTATATCAGTATGTAGTGTCTCTACTTTAAAGAGTCCTCTCCTGCTGATGTTCAGGTGTATATTAGTATGTAGTGTCTCTACTTTAAAGAGTCCTCTCCTGCTGATGTTCAGGTGTATATCAGTATGTAGTAGGGCTGTGCGATTATGGCAAAAATCATAATCACGATTATTTGGGTCAATAATTGATATCACGATTATTAAATACGATTATTCATTGACTTTGAAAACATCCATTTATTGAACTTTAAAACAAATACAAATAATAATTTGAACAGTATCTTTTTAACTGTTGATTACCCTGAACGTATAATTCAACTGAAAAACCAATACAAAAATAAATAAAATAAATGATACATTTAAATAAATAATATCAAAATAATAAATACCAATAAACAAGATCAACAAATATTTTGGAGCGCACTTCCCCAAGCTACTAAACATATATAAATATGATAAATACAAATAAATGAGACCAAAATTAATGAGATCAAATATGTTGCAGTGCACTGTCACAACCTAGCAAAGCTAAATAATTGTTTTTTTCGATTATGTTGTTTTCGTAATTGTGGCAGGCCAAAATCGTAATTGCGATTAAAATACGATTAATTGCACAGCCCTAGTATGTAGTGTCTCTACTTTAAAGAGTCCTCTCCTGCTGATGTTCAGGTGTATATTAGTATGTAGTGTCTCTACTTTAAAGAGTCCTCTCCTGCTGATGTTCAGGTGTATATCAGTATGTAGTGTCTCTACTTTAAAGGGTCCTCTCCTGCTGATGTTCAGGTGTATATCAGTATGTAGTGTCTCTACTTTAAAGAGTCCTCTCCTGCTGATGTTCAGGTGTATATCAGTATGTAGTGTCTCTACTTTAAAGGGTCCTCTCCTGCTGATGTTCAGGTGTATATCAGTATGTAGTGTCTCTACATGTCTCCATGCTTTAATGTTCAAAAAGCTCTTTATTTTTCTCATACTGCCTGTGCTGCAGCACCTCTTTTCACCCTCTGTCTGAAACCAGAGCTCAGTCTGCTCTGATTGGTTAGCTGGCCATCTCTGTTGTGATTGGTCAGCCACTTAGAGATGTCCCGCCCCTTAGCCTATCACCTACAATATGAGCGCTAGCTAATAGGAGCGAGAGTGTTACATTGTGATGTCACTATGTTCCAGATAAAGATACAGGGATGTTAGCCTTTGCAGACCATTCACACTACAAAATACTACTGTCTTGACACAGATCTGACCCTGCCTCAGTGAAATATTAGAATTGATGTTGGAACCAGGGGTGTAGTGCTATTTTTAGAAGTACCGGAGCACACATATGATTTGATCATGCATGCACGCGCACGGTTGTGGCATGACCACCAAAACAGAAACATATGGACATAGGTTATTATATAAAAGTGTGCAAATGTATTTAGTATCCTATCCATGTCACCTAACATCCTCTAGGGGGGTCTGGGGGGCTTACTCCCCCGGGAAGATTTTTTTAAATGTTGAAGTTAAATGCATCAATCTGGTGCACTAGATCTATGGACACATCTCTCAACACCCATATGAAACGGAACTCTCTACAGATTAACTTTTTCTTTATGCATATTTTACAAATCACTCCCTTCTAAACTACAACTATAATAAATATATAAAGGTGTGCCTTGGAAATATTTGTTTACCCAAACGGTGACCAAACCGTGAGATAACTTAGACTAAAGTTAAATATCTAAACCCTCAGAGAGTTCTTTACCTCACTAGCTGACAGGAGAGAGCTCTCCTCCACCTTCTTGTTGATACAGCTCTATTATAAGTTAGCGCAGCTAGCTTACCAGATGCTAACAACAACAATCCCACACACACAGTGTGGGTCGATCTTGAATGAAACACAGAGACCCAGAAGTACTTACTGTACTGTATCTTGTATTTTCGATGGCTTGACTGTATGATCAGTATGACAGATGAACAGATCGCCACTGGGCTTACAACTAAAGACACAGCCACGCAAAAAACGCGGCATGTGTACAGCTCCTTATGCCTACTGCACTTTTTGAAGTGCCGTAGTGGCGTTCCAGTGCTCTCCGGTGCGCTCTGGCAGCACTACACCCCTGATAGGAACCACCTTCATCTGTCTATCTTCAAGACTGAACTCCTGGTGATCCAGTCATTCCTCTGTTCAGAACAACAACATTCTGCTCAGCACGTCCGGCTGCAACAACTCTGATTGATAAACTACTTTCACTGTGTTCTTGGCATATTTCACTAACTGTATAACTGTCTGAGGTTGCCACTCACTTCCTTGCCCAGGTGCTGATTACTTACTGCTTCTGGGCGGACTGCCAACACAGTAAATCCTCTTCAAACAGTCAGAAAATGCAACAAGTCCTCAACACGGAACACGTCATGTCTGTCCTTTTTTGAGAGTTGATGTACCATCTCATCGCTGCTTCAAGTTTCTGAATCATCTCTATAAAAGAAAGGCAAACTGTTGTACTGTCCCTGCAGGGCCAAGAATATCAATCTGAACTCTCTCCTGTAAGGCGACTCGTGGTCGAATGAAATGATGGTTACCACAATTATTCTCTCTGTTCAAGAATGCTTGAAGTCCTCCCTGTTCCTTGAGCTACCTGTTCAGCTACATTATACACAACATTGTAAATGGAGCACCTGTGGAAGATTTTGGAGTGACGTGTCTCTCCAATGCCATTCGCCAAAACCTAAGGAATGGAATATCTTTTGGAAGAATTATGTTTTCATCCAGTATAGACTCTCTGAACCTTTGATAAATAGTTATGATGCTCCTTGTGAAACACCTTACTAAAACGCTTTTCTTTTCATTCTAAATGTTCTTACCAATCTGTAGTTTAGTGTCTGGTTTTACACGATTGTACTTTTTTAAAGTGACCTTATCTATCTCTCTTTATTTCTTGTCTGAAAAAAAATCCAAGTACCATTATTTTTTGTGTTTTGAAGTTAAAACATTGGGGGAAGTTGTATGTGTGCAACATTTTAGCAGCAAGTGCAGCGTGTAGAACTAACGCTGCTTTAGCTGCCAGTTATGCTATCTACATTATGAACCAAAGTGTCAGACAGAATCTAATAACCGATGTATCACACCAGCCACACGGACGGAAAATAAATCCAGATCAATCGGAACTGAACACTATAGTGATCATACATGCAGGAACCCAGGCATGCGTGTGTGTGTGAGTGTGTTTTCTCAAAGTGAAGTTATGATATGACCAGAGTTCCCGTTAGCCGGCAATTACCGGACTGTGACCGGTAAAATATGCTGAAGACCGGCAAATCTAAATCTCTCCGGTCAAAATGTCCGGTCAAAATTATTTCCCCTTAGCGCAATACCGCATCAGTTGCGCCACTTATGTGACAAACAAGAATAGTATGTGACAGACAAAAGAGTATGTGACAGACAAAAGAGTATGTGACAGACAAGAATAGTCAATTATAATGTCTAACACTTAATGTGGAGAAAGTGATGTCCTGTATGGGTTGATTGTGCGTTGATCTGATGGTAATGCCTCTGGGTTCCGGTGGGCATGTAAACAAATGCATAATGCTGCGCTATACTTTGCGGCCTCACCCGGTTGCATAGCGACGCTTATTGTTTAGGTGTCTTTTAATAAGCAGGTAGTCATATCATTAGCTAGAACTAGCTAGATCTGATCGATATGGACATAAACGCGAGTGAAGTCTAATCTGACGAGAGAGAGATCAGCTGCTGCTGACGAGTCGACAGGCAGCTCTGCATGATCACCTGCAGCGGTGAGCGGAACAACACACACACACTTCAGGTTAGAAAATCACACTTAGCTATTTTAATTACCTCTCAAACTACCTAAACTAGTTATAGATATGTTTAGTTTTACTGTCGGGTCGCTCATTACTGGATCCGCGAGCTGCATGATACTGGCGTGTTGTCAGGAGAGGGAGAGAGCGCTCCGTTTATTATTCCCGTGTTATTGTAAGTTACTGTACACGTTTGAATAGTTAATTAATCTACTATAATTAGTTTGTTTAATATCGAATCATATCAATTTGTTTCAAAGCTCAATGAATAACATAGAAGACCTTTGACCGGCACTTTTCTAATTTTGTCCGGAAGATTTAAACTGTAACGGACATGTTGACCGGCAAATAATTATTCTAACGGGAACTCTGGATATGACTCCGTAACGATGCTCGAAGGGGATCTGGCCCACACCCCGAACATCCCATTAGTGAAATGCTTTCCGAGTTCTATTTATATCCAACATTATGTTAGTTTGACTGGGTTTGCCTGACTGGGGTCATTAGTTAAAGGGAAAGACTGTTGTAGTGCTTAACAGGTTTGGTGAGTTTTAAGAGAAGAACGCAATGACACATTAAAGCAACTGGGCCCCGCTCACATTATTATTAGGAGCTTATAAAATACAGCCTTGATACTTTAAAGGACAATTCTATCACAGGTGTTTTACATTCGGGTTGGTGAGAGCCGTAACACAAATCAAACTGGATGGGACTTTCTAACCCCATGTTTTTTTCACTTCACATCTCTACTGCTGATATCTGGAAACACAAAGACAAAACCCACCGGGTCAATAATGACGGAATCAAAATGATAAATGTAAACAAGCCAACAGATCATGTAAAAACTGATAATTGGCGGTAAAACCAGGTTTTGACTTCCAAACAAGTCTGGCTGACCTCAGGGTTTGTTAATACTTTGTCTGACTTGTTTTCCCAGCATTGTCATTATGTTTCTGGCTCTAAACGTAATCTGCAGATTCAAAGTGTTTGTAGTGGTAACATATGGTGCGGATCATTTGCATTCACAGCATAATGTTTACCCAGAATGCTCCCCCTTTCCTTTTTCCATTCTGCCTTCTCCCTTCCCTTCACCTGAACGCACCACGCAGAATTCACACATGCTCTACTAACTGCTCAACCAATCTGACAATTGATTTATTGATTCAACTGATTTCATGTGTTGCTTCTGGAATTAAAACCTCAAACTGTTTTCCAAAAGTCTGTGTAGGCAGTGAATATAGAATTGTGTAAGCAATCATTCATTCTTGGCCTCTCATTAATCTACGAGGTCGAGTGTCTATCAAATACGTAGGAATTTACAAGAATATGAATCCAGGATGATTTTGTCATTACAACCCCAGAGGAGGAATCATTGGAAGAGTGAGTGATGTCAAAGCTGAGAAATAACATTTATATAATACTTTATGAATAGCCAAATAGCTTCATAGGTAGGATCTTCATATCAGGTATTCAGATACAATATTTCAAATATCTTAAACAAGAGCTTTATGTTGCCTAATCTTTCAAATATAAGCTGTATTTGCTAAAGGCAAATATTTAAGGGAAAACAATTGCAAATCGTACGACAAAATGTGCTGTACAGCTCCTGAAACACTGCACGCACACACAGCTTACACGCACGCACACACACACACACAGCTTACACACACACACAGCTTACACGCACGCACACACACACACACACACAGCTTACACACACACACACACACGCAGCTTACACACACACACACACACACACACAGCTTACACGCACACACACACACAGCTTACACGCACGCACACACACACACACAGCTTACACGCACACACACACATACAAGTAATAAAAAAAAGAAAGATAAAAAGAAGTGGCATATCAAATCACTTTTTCAGTTTTTTTGTAATCCACTTCTTTTTTCAACATTTGTATGTCTATCTTCATATGCTATGTCTGTATGACAGGTGTGGACATTGATATCAATATCCCTCATTAGATGAATTAAACAATTAAAGTAATGAAAAGAAAGATAAAAACTAAGAGGTTGAGAGAAGTGGCATATCAATAAAACTAAGCGTTCACAATAAAAAATAAAGGACAAATGGAGCTACCTTTTTTTTATTGATTTGCTACTTTTATGTATGGTATGCCACTTGTGATTTGTCTGTATGGCAGGTGATTGTGGGAAATCATCTAAATAGCCGAATCCATTGTGTAACAAAACCATGATTTATTTTAATAACAAGCAGAATCAAAAACAAAGGTAACCCACATTTTTTATAGGACAATAACTTACTGATGGATTTGACTTTCATTAGTTTTGATAATGTAAACATTTTTAAATGTATTTGTTGTCTATGCTCTAGTTCGTATGACAACAACAACCTCTTACCTTTTTTTGAGTAGCCCTTTGATAGTTGACAAAGATTCAGCCACGGTTCATCGAGTAGAACAAATTGACCAAAAAAATCAACTTAACTGTTTCAAGTCATTCCCATGTTAAGTTATACAGTATGTGAGAGTGAAAGTAGTATAATGAAAATAAGGGAGGGGCCCCTCAGTGTATAGAGCCAAGGTGACCACTGTTTTTAATATAACTTGTTTAATGGTTGCAAAATAACAGCAGCAGCCTATTTTCTTCCCATTACAGCTCGGTCACAAAACCGTTTGGCTTCATCAAGGATAACGCTTTTAAATGTCACCAAATGAATTATTCATCCTCTCGGAGTCCTGGAGCTCTGCTGGGGTCTGGCATGAGTCACTGCCCCCCCTCTCACCCCCCCTCTCCACCAGCAGGGCTCGCACGCCCAATTTCACTGCAGCCGCCTGCGTCTTGTTGAATGATATCCATCTGTGCTGAGGTCAGCCCCCCCCCCCCTCCCCCGACTGACAGCCTCCACCAGGAGATGATAGTCTCTGCTCCGGACAACTTACAGTCTGCCTCCAACATATATTATTAGTTTATGAGCTCACTCACTTCTTCATGTTGTTTCTCTGTGGACTAGAAATGGCCCTCCTGTTGCTTCAAAGCCTGCAATAAAACCTCCCAAAATCTATATTTCAGCGGGAAAGAAGTACTGTAGATATTTTACTGAAGTAAAAGTAGAAATACTAGTGTTAACAAGTAGAAGTCCTGAATTTAAAATCTTACTTTAGTAAAAGTAAAAAAGTATTGGCATCAACAAATACTGAAAGTACCAAAAGTAAAAGTACTTAATGTCCCATAATCATACAGTATATATTCAATTACTGGATTATATTTTTTTATGCAATAATGTGTTCTTTATTCTTTTTCCAGCTGCAAGTGGAGTTCCTTTTTAAATACTTAATATACTACTGCTGGATATTTTACCCATAGCTATATGGCATAGTTTATTTCCTAGTTTATTGATATTTTGTGTTGGCTAATATCTGAATCTCTTAAGTAAGTAACTCACTTTGTCAAATAAATGTAGTGGAGTAAAAAGTACAATATTTACCTCCAAATTGAAGTGGAGTAGAAGTATGAGGTAGCATAACATATAAAACTAAGTAAAGCAAAACTACAACAAAATCGTACATAAGTGCAATACTTGAGTAAATGTACTTCACGACATTACACCACTGTACCTCAGTCATGTTTAGCTCATTATGAATTGATATCTCCTTCCTTGGTGAGTAACTGAATGTTGTATCTGTGTTTAAAGCCGGAGAACCTTCTGTTAGCCAGTAAGCTGAAGGGGGCTGCGGTGAAGCTGGCGGACTTCGGCCTGGCCATCGAGGTGCAGGGAGACCAGCAGGCCTGGTTCGGTCAGTACATTCTGTTTCATAAATGAGGTCTTCATGAACGTTACTGACCCCTCATTCTTATTTACAGGCTCATTCACAATAACCGTGTCTGAGCTGGGCTACTCAGAAATGCCATCAAAGGGCATTTGTCCCACATGTTTGCCACAGTGTACTGCAGGCCTAGTTCTGTTATCTAATATGTATTATTAATAGTATATAAAAATAGTAAAAGTTAAACATTTTGAATGTCATGGATGGATGCGCCCTTAGCATTCGGGCCCTGGCTCTTAGACACTTTCTTTTTATGAAAGTCAAATCAGTGGAGTAGGATTGTGATGGGATAGTTCAGCTCTGTCATGTTTTGATCCTGTAAAACCAAAAGCACACTTTCATGGATCCCATTGATCCTATGTTTTTTTCTCAGGCATGATTCATTTAGAAATAATGTTTTCCAAAAATAGAAACTACAATGCCTGTAAAATAATTCATCATAATTATGTTTTTAAATATTGAATGATGTTACTTCCCGATTCAAAGCCCCTTTAAAGATTCATTGCATCCTCAGGGTTTGTTGCTGATGCTCTTATCCAATTTTAGACACTAAAAGTTTAATTTCCTCTCACATGACAATGGAACATTGATGCACTTTTTTCTCTTTCCCAGCTGATGAGAAAAGTAAAGGCAGCGATGAAGATGTTTGTCCTACTTTGGTTTTTTCGATAAACTGCTAAATCAAATAAATATCTTCATGTGCCATTTTAGGATTAAAGTTCTGCCTGTCTGAAGAGACGAGGTGTGCTATTGCTCTCGGCTCTGGATTGAATATCTGTCACTTCTATTTCTTCCCCCGGTATTCCCTGCAGAATAGAGAAATAATTGTTCCGTTCCCCTGCTCCCATCTGGAACCAGTTCACATTGTGTTCTGACTTTAGTTCTACACGCACTACATTTCTGCTGCTACTTTGAGGCTTTTTTAAAAGTAGGCTGAATTTGGATGTTCATGAGCAAAACTGCTAAATGATTTTCTTTGGAGCTTGTTAACCTCGGCTCATAAACGTTATGGGACCACTGATCCTTAGCCACTGGAAAAAAGTGTATTGACCCCCCCGGGACCTACAGCAGCAGATGAGGTGTCAGACTACACAAATGAAAATGTGTGGCATTGGTCAAAGTGTTTATTAAAATACAGGGGTGATCTGAAAGGTGTCTTTGTGTGTGCTTGTGTTTCAGGTTTTGCCGGTACACCAGGCTACCTGTCTCCAGAGGTGCTGAGGAAAGATCCGTACGGCATGCCAGTGGACATGTGGGCCTGTGGTAAGTAATAGGGCCCTATTCCACTTTGGGCTCTGGTTTCAGACAGTGCTGCAGCAGAAAAATAGAGAGCTATTTGAACATAAAGCATGGAGACATGTCACAGTAGAGACACTACATATAAGTTTGAACCTGAAAAGGAACATGATACGGCCCCTTTAACTGTTGGTGTGATAAACCTCGGTAGCCTCATTGAGCAGGCGCTTGTCATTTCAGTAATTGCACGAAAAAAACACCATGGCAGGAGACAGCCATTCAGATTAAAGGGACTGCCAGCAAAAAGATAGGCTCTTAACGAGAAGGATCTTACATGTATGAGAAGTGGCTACAGTATTTATGAACAGTGTCACAGGAATGTTATATATAGTTTGTATTCTGAATGTCTATGATTATCTATGAAATGGCATGTAATGTCTCCTGATTGTCTCACAAACTGTTAACCCATCTGTTTGGATTGTACCTTGGTAATGAAATTCAAAAGAAAAAAACACTTTTAAAAAAGATAATTTAGGCTTTGTAACTAATTCAGCAGCTCTTACAACGGTATGACTTATTCTAAGTCACTGTGGATAGAAGCGCCAGCCAAATGAAAATGTGATGTTATTGCTCTTTTTGTTCCATAAATCAGAGAGTTGTTATTATTGTGATCAATAGAGCCAGTAATCAAGAGAGCAAGAGAAACCACCCCCCCTGATCCTGTGCTGCATGTGCTGTTTATGTAGTTCCTGTATCACAGCGTACAGAGGGCTCTTGCCTCCTGCATTAATCATTGCATACGCTCATTACAAACACTTGTGACTGGCCAGAGCGCACGCACGCACGCACGCACGCACGCACGCACGCACGCACACACACACACACACACACACACACACACACACACACACACACACACACACACACACACACACACACACACACACACACACACACACCTCTTCACCGCACCTGTGCTGACTCACTGAGTCCACACACACAATGGCCGGTGTTGTGTTTATGGTCAGTCTGTCTCATCGTCAAATACAGGCCCCTTTCATCTCTTCCTGGCAGCCCATTACCCAATCAGAATCCCCCTTTCCTGCTCACACAATCACTGAGTGTGCATGCTACTGGTAATGGTACCTCGGGCGCTGTACAATAGCTGCCCACTGCTCCTAGTACTAGACTCCTGGTACTAGGATGGGTTAAAAGCAGAGAACACATTTCACTGTGTGTGCTGTGTGCTCTGCATGTGAGACCATTACAGAGGGTTTCATCCCTCCCCTATTCCTATTCTATTCTTCTACTACACTGTTCTTTATTTATACGATCATGTATATTTGTTTTCTTCCATTCTCACCTTGTTCAGATGGCAGAGCTCAAACACAGCAAACAAGGAAAACACTTTACAATAACACAGACATGTGCTGCTTTGAGAAGAACAGAGAAAACACAAACAAATACAGAAACATGCTGCAAATACTAAAAACCCAACCAAATACAGATAAAGAAACACCGAATACAAATTGGCGCTGCAAAAACAGAAAACACATGTATTTTAATAACATAAACACACTGGCAAATACTAAAAAGTATTGTTAATACAGTAATGCAACCCCCACCCCCCCCACTCTGTTCTCTGTGCACTCCTAATCCTCTGTTTGTTTCTCACACTCTGTTTGCATGTTCACATGCTGATGGGAGTTTGAATCTCTGTGGTTTTTGCACTTATTGTAAGTCGCTGTGGATAGAAGCGCCAGCCAAATGTAATCTGATGTTAATGCTCTTTTTGTTCCATAAATCAGAGAGTTGTAATTATTGTGATCAATAAAGAGACAGGAGCAGGAGAAAAAAACAGTATTCCTCAGCAGGCCAAAGACAATTATAAAGGACTTCTCCCACCCAGGTCACAAACTTCTCCCCCTGCCCTCCGGTCGGGGGAGAACAGGAGTTTGAAACACGGACAGACTGAACAGTTGTTTACCCCTGGACCTCCAGACTGTTAAAACAACAGTCCTAAGTGCAATATCATTTAATTAACCAACTCATATGCACTTTAAACTACTTTTTAAATGCACTTTATAGCTTTTTTTAACTTCTTTCTTTTAATTCTGTGTGACTGGCGAAGCCACACGCAATCTAGTATTCAACATACTTATCTCATCTTATTCTCCTTCTTCCGCCACAAATGTTGTCATGCTACTTGTCCGGCAGCGTTGACACGTAACACACAAAAAACACATCAAAACGTGCGGAATGACCGGGACCGGGTTGCTAGTTCTTTTATAAGAGATTCACTTAGCTCTTTTAACGCAAATCTCAGAAAACTGCGATCATTTTTTCCAACTATTGCTCGACTGGCCACAATTTTCACTCTTCATACATAATTAGGTGATCATAATGTAGGGAAGTTTGTCACGGCCGCACCGATATGCTAATGTAATCAAACGGACTTACACATATAGCAAACACGAGAGTCATCAGGTGTTCATCTGGTACCCTGAATACTCTGGCTAGGATACTTAGCTGATTGGAGTTACAGTTTTTTACTTAGAAGCAATAATGCAGCACAATATTGTCAATACATTCTCTGACAGGCTGTCTCTCGTTCACTGGCAGGGCGTTGCCGTGGAAACGCTTTGATCTTTGAACACACCTGTCGGTCGTTAACTAAATCCAGTGGTAATCTAAAGATGTTCAGAAACGATGCAGGAATGTGGTGCAAGAATCCAAACATGTTTAGATACAGTTCAAATAATCAGCTAAAAGTGAGCTCAAATGAATGGATATTCTTTGTTGTACCTTAACAATACAACTAATACTAAATCAAATCAAATCAAGTTTTATTTATAAAGCACATTTAAAAGCGATTTTTGGTCGAGCCAAAGTGCTGTACATGTAATAAAAACACATTACTACAATCACAATACTATTAATACTTACTCAGCGGGGGTAATGTTAGCATCGGGATGCGCACCCAAGTTTCAGTCACACAGTCACCATTTTTCGGAATGTTCTAGTTATTTATCGTATGATTGTCTTCGTGTTTGTATTGTTTTCGCTTGCGCACTGTGACAGGGTTGCACTACAAAATCTCATTGTATATTTTTGTATAGTGACAGTAAAGGCATTCTATTCTATTCTAACTGAAAATTATGTGGACTAGATTTGCCAACAAAGCCAAGAAGACACTCCTGATTTTTTATCACTATTGACATGCTTAAGGGAAAAGGAAAGAGTGAGTGAAGGCAAACCGCTCTGATGGATCTTATGTCATGTTCCAGGTTATTGATTCACTCAGTTTATTTATCTCCTCGTTTCATTTACATTTTGCTCTTCTGCTTCTTATGTTAGTAGGACCCACTTTAACCTGTTAAGCGAGAGACCCCGGTACCGGGGTACTGCCGCAACATCTTGCAGGAAACAGTGTCTGAGGGCATGTTCATTTAATAAAACTATGAATGTTTTATATCCATGTAACGGGAAGAAACTCATCTAACTGATCATTTTGGGTTTTTTTTCAAAAGAAAACCCACAATGCTAACACTGAGCCTCTGAATTAGCAACGAGCAAAAAACGCTAACACCTTACTGCACCGAAAATCACTCACAAAACCTTATTATTTATCTTTTCACCACATCCAACACATCGATTCACATCGTGAGGTGACACAGAATGACATTACCACTGAATTATACGAAATGGCGACATTATAAGCAAAAACGGACATCAAAACAGGTGACGCTAGGTAGCTAAAAATGCTAACATTTTTACCTTGGCTCTGTAGTCTCTCCAAAGTGGTCTTCAATGGCATTAAAACGATAAAAACGATGCTGCAGTTAATCCATAGGTTAATCCAATGTGTCTGTGTCCCTTTGAAATGATTTCTGATCATCCATAAGCATTAAAACTGCTTTTCTGTTTCCAGATGTCAAAGCTAAAGATAGGTTCACTCTGATGCAAAATTACATGTGCGAAGCCCCCACCTTTTCTCTTCACAGCGTGTGTGTGTGGGGGACTCCCCCTTCGATTCTATTGGCTCTAACGGTCAGAAAGAGGTGTCAACCATCAAAATCGAGCAAGGGGGGCCAGAGATATGGAAAATCCACCCAAATGACACCAGAAGTGGTTTATTTTTGCTAAATCTCTCTAAAAAGGTCAAATGTCACTTGTTTTGCATCAATCTTAATACAGGGTACTTATTATATGTTGTACTTTGGATTCCTAAAGCTTTTAGTCTACTAACCCATCATCCAAGGGTGGTTTTCACTATAAGTACAAAATAATTTTTGGACGGACACTATAATTTACAGTTTTTTACTATGTAAAATCTGAATTTTCTTTAAAATAAAAAACATCTATATTGATTCTGACTTTTCCACATCCAACTCACAGGTTTATCATTACTTTGAGAAAAAAGATTATTAATTTAACCCTTTTAGAAGGGAAGATATGGTCATTTGTTCTGGGAATGTAATTTTCGAGCCTGAGACCTGAAAAACAGGCTCAGGGCTTAACAGGTTAAGTAAAGCAAATACAAAAAACTAAAACTGTTTTGCTTCTTGGTGTTTTGTGTGTGTTTGTGCAGGTGTGATCCTCTACATCCTCCTGGTTGGATATCCTCCATTCTGGGATGAGGACCAGCACAGACTCTACCAACAGATTAAAGCTGGAGCTTATGATGTGAGTTTCATCCTGACACACACACATTCAGTTACTTACTCAAAAGAAAGTGAAATATCACTTGAGATATTAAGCATATAGATGATTTGGACCCATAATTGTTTCAAAGGTTGTGTCCCCGTTTAGTTTGTTGAATCATTGATGCAAGAACATACACACACACACACACACACACACACACACACACACACACGAGCACACAGATGACATCATACACATTCCTGCCTGTCTTCTTTAAAACATTACAATTGAAAAAGAAACAATGCTCAGTTTGTCTGCCCGTGTTTTTTTTTTCATGCCGATCCACAACTCTACAGTTTGTTGCTGTTAAAGCATGAATAAAAAGTGTCACTGCACAGATGTGAAGACAACTGCAAGCCAGCAAAAAACAATGCAGGTGTTTAATGTAAGAATGTAAAAAGGCTTGGATGTTTTATGAGGAAGGGCATGCATTCAACACTTTTGCCAAGCTTCAAGGACACATGCAGTGCCTCTGTGTCTGTATTTGATGCATGTTGACTCTGCAGTGGTTGGTGGGCCATTGTAACTGGTTTGTGTGATGTCATTCCCCCAGTTCCCCTCTCCTGAGTGGGACACAGTGACTCCAGAGGCCAAAGACCTGATCAACAAGATGCTGACCATCAACCCCGCCAAGAGAGTGACAGCGACAGACGCACTCAAACACCCCTGGATCTGCGTAGGTGTCACACACTCACACATTTCATATCTTGGGTCAACACTAAAAGCATGACTGTGAACACGCCTTATTCCATCACACTCCTGTCTCTGTTTTTCACAGCAACGCTCCACTGTGGCGTCCATGATGCACAGACAGGAGACTGTGGAGTGCCTGAAGAAGTTCAACGCTAGGAGGAAACTCAAGGTGAGTGAGCTCTCACTGGGAAAATGCTGTTTCAAAAACAAGTACAAAAATGATCAAACAAGGTGTTTTTGCTTGTAATAAGGAAAATATTTCTTGAAGTAAGATGGGATATTTAGAACATACATCTTGTATTTTGAACTATATTTACCAGAATCAGGAAATGCCACAAATGCTCAAAAGTGTTCTGTTTTCTGATGTTAGTGGGTTATTTTCCAATGAAAATGTGAAAATGGTTTAATCTGAGATACAATTTTGAGTCTTTGACTCAATTTGATACTTTAGATGCAGTGTCTAAAATCAAGACCCTACATCACTGCTTGTTACTTCCTAAATTACTAGGTCTTATATCAAGTGTAAAGACATATTCTGACTTGATATTACACAAAAGTACTTGGCAAGACTTCGAGTTCTCGCAGTGCTCAAGTTTTCAAAAAGAAATATGCTAAATTCAGTTATAGGCAAGTTTATTTATATAGAAGCTTTCAACACAAGGCAATTCAAAGTGCTTTACTAAGATGGAGCATTAAAGTTAAAGAAATATTGGTTTCTCATACAGCATCTCTGTATAGTATGTGTATTCACTCTCTGTCCTACACGGCTCGCCCACTGGCTCGCATCCCCCCCGTGTACCCCCAAACGCGGCGCACCACAGTTTCGCCGCGCTACGAGGCTCCACTAGCACCCCTCCCCCCCAGCGCGTCACATTTTCGCCGCTAAAAGAGTGTGTGTGTGTGAGGAGCTCCACGGATTGGGTCCATTTGGGTATGGGCACGTCACCATACCCAGGAAGAAAACAATGGAAAAAGAGACATCTCCAACGAGGCGTTCTGGGGCAGCATAGACAGGTCTTTTCTGTGTTAGAGTTTTATTCGCTACAGGGTGTACTTTGAGGGTTTGTGACTCTGCAGACCATTTACATGCAGAAAAAGCTACATAACACACAAGGGGACGGGTGATAACCAGAAAAGCATGACATGGGACCTTTAAGAAATAGTGTAGCGGAAAACGATATATAAAATGGCATTTCAAAACAGTCATTAAAAAGCAAGACAATAAAATAAATATAAAACAAGATAATACATAAAATACATGAATAATAGTTAGAGTGCAGTGTGAGATATGAATAGTTCGATTAAAAGCAAAAAGAAAAGTCTTCAGCCTGGATTTAAAAGGACCTGCGGGATTCTGGGAGTTTGTTCCAGATGTTTGGAGCATAATAACTGAACTTCTCCATGTTTAGTTCTGACTCTGGGGAAAGAAAGCAGACCAGAAGACCTGAGAGTTCTGGATGGTTCATAATGAAGCAGGAGATCAGAAATGTACTTTGGCTCTAAACCATTCAATGCTTTATAAACCAGCAGCAGTTCTTTGACAGACAGGAAGCCAGTGTAAAGACTTCAGAACTGGACTGATCCACCTTCTTAGTGTCAGTGAGGACTTAGTGAGTTCTAGACATCCTTAACCTTCAAGCCAATCCAAACAGAGCTACTCTAATGTCCCGCCTCTCTGCAGGGGGCCATTCTGACTACGATGCTGGCCACTCGCAACTTCTCAGGTAAGACTGAACCAGTGTGGACCAGCCTGAAACATGGCTCCCTTCAATGTCAAAGCTAGAGGTTTTTGACAAGTTTGACTATATAGTAATTCATTTAGGTCTTCTTTAGATGCTGTCCTTTTGGTGGCAGCTTTGATTCGATTCTGATGGCCTTTAACTGTCCTCCTTTTTCACTGAAATAAATACTGAAGCATGCAGATTGATTCAGTGCCATCTTCTGGTCCCTCTAAAGGGCAACATGTTCAAACTGAATTCAACAATATTGAAGTTTCTCTGACAAATGACAATAACGTTTGTTTCATTCACATCCGTTATATTTTTCTAAACTCTAAACTGTCACTATTATGACCTTTAGTGTGTTTCTGTTTCCCTTCCTTCCCTCTCGGTTGGTAACTCATGTGATAGGTAAGAGTTATTCTTAAAGACTTATAAAGCTCTATTATCTTAAAGATATTTGATGTCAATACAGTCAATCAGTTACTAAACATGCATCTTCCACAAATCAATCCTACTGATAACAACCCCTCACTGCCTTGGAGTATGCACCAACCCCCAACCAACCAACCAACCCCCCCCCCCCCCCCCTAAACTAAACCGAAAAAACTGAACCGTTGACTTTAGTTGAATGTATCATGTCAACAGATTACACAATATAGTATTAGATTAGATGAAAGCAATAATATTAAGTCGGAATACAAATATTAGGTTCAACTGAATATTATTGCTTTCAGCTAACCTAATACAGTTATGTGCAATGTGTTGAAATAATACATTTAACTAAAGTCGACGTTTCAGTTTGTACAGTGTACTTACAAAGTATGGCTGTTTCTGTAGTATGTTTTAGATAAAACTGTGACATGCTAGAGTGAAAATGGGAGGAGAAAGTGAAGGCTAACCACTCTGATGGATGTTATTGCATGTTCCAGGTTAATGATTCTCTCAGTTTATTTATCTCCTGCTTTAATTTACATTTTTCTCTTCTGAGTCTTATTTTAGCACGACCCACTTTGCTAGTTTTTTGTCTAAGGGTGTTTATTATGTGAATATGTGTTAATTCCATCTGTTTTCCTTGCATTGATTTCTATTTCTCCACAGCAGCCAAGAGCCTGCTGAACAAAAAAGCAGATGGAGTCAAAGTAAGTTCAGCTTCCCTTTCCACACTTTCTAAATGACAAAGCTAACGTGTGTTTCAGACACATTTCACACACAGCTCTGATACACAGCTGTGCGTCCTGACCTCAGGCCACACTGCTCCAGCAAAAACAAGAGCTAGAGTTTCCTCTGTGAGCTAATCTTTCCTGAGTGGGTGTGACACTTGTTTCCCCCCCTCTGCATTGTCAATCTGTGTGAGAGGAGGAGGATCTTCTGTGTGAGCAGGAAACTGCTGGAAACTAATTACCCATGATTAAATGATGATCGGAGGCTTTATCTCTCTGTCATTCTCCATTTATCAATCACATCCCAGTGTGTGTGTGTGTGTGTGTGTGTGTGTGTGTGTGTGTGTGTGTGTGTGTGTGTGTGTGTGTGTGTGTGTGTGTGTGTGTGTGTGTGTGTGTGTGTGTGTGTGTGTGTGTGTGTGTGTGTGTGTGTGTGTGTGTGTGTGTGTGTGTGTGTGTGTGTGTGTGTGTGTGTGTGTGTGTGTGTGTGTGTGTGTGTGTGTGTGTGTGTGTGTGTGTGTGTCCTAAAACCATCAGACAAGATAAGAGAAACCTTTGAATCCCTGTAGAGACATTCAGTAGAGGTGAATGGATATTTATTTGTGCTGCCTAAAGCTGAAAACGTAAAGTGTTTCCAATGATTTGGTTGTACTAGATTAACTAGATGATAAACTGTCCTAAATGTCAACCATTGAAGTGTTTCGAGAATTGTAGAACTCTAGTAAAAGCATTCCTAAATAGTCCAAAGACAATCTGATGAATGCAGATTGTGCTAACAGAGCACATTATCTGTACCGTTATTGGCTTCAGTGTGTTCTAAATGTTCTATTATGGCGCATTTTCATTGCAGGGCCTCGCTTGGCTTAGTATGGTATAGTTAGGCCTTGTTAGGCCAGGCTCACTTTATGATGCGTTTCCATTACAGCTTAGTAGCTGGGGCAGTAACTATAGTAACGCAGTGTAGGCGGAGCCGTGACGTCATCTTCAATGAGAACCCCAGAAAAACAACACAGCCGTTAGCTGTTAGCACTCAGAGCTCACAGCTCCTCATATCTGTTCAGAAACTAGACAAAAGTGAAACAAGTACAAACCACAGACTGCCTGTGTCATGGCGAATACAGTCGCTGCTTTATTTATGTCTGTATAGGCCGTTGTGAGTGTGGACGGTCGGAGCATATACTGCGTTAGCTTAGCCAATCTCCATCTAGAAAACACGCATTTTAAAAGGTGTTTCGCCTGCCGTCTGTCTGCAGACTTGTCAAAGCATTAATTCATGGTTTTTACTAACCGGTATCAGTATGTTGTTACTTCGGCATCATTTTGAAACGTGTATTACAATTAAATCACGGTCAAATATGTTCATTTTGTTGTAGTTGTAGCCCCCTTGCCAGCGATTCTCTCTCTAGTTTAGCATACTCAGCCCGACTCAGCCTGGTTGTTGGCCCGGAAAGAACCTCGATTTTATGGGGCCAGAATAACTGTGAAATAGTACCCGCTAGCCGGTACTACGCTAAGTGGAAACGCAACCAAAAACGGGCCGTGCACGGCTCGCTTAAACCGCGCTCCGCGCTGTAGTGGAAATGCGCCATTAGTTATTCAGAACGTCTATGCTGCTGCCATTTGTTGTGTAAATAAGTGAAACTACCTAAAAAATACTGGAGCTGCAAAGTTTTATGGGGATTAAAAGTAATTTGATCTGAAAAGTCTGAATCCCGCTGCATCATCTTCAGGTCCTTTCCTTTGCAGTGCCCATGTTAAAGAGGTACTTGTAATGGAGCTGCCTGAATGATTCATGTGCTTCTCTTCCTGTTGACTCAGTCCCCTGTTTGTCTTCTCAATGACTTGAATGACTTCACCTGAACTCTCCACATCACTCTTTATTCCACACGGAGTAGAAGTTTCCCATCACACCCAATGAGTTCATGTTCTTTGAATGGTTTCAACCAGTGCTAAAGACACTGCGTTGAATGGTTGATGACCAGAGGTGGGAAGTATCCGAGTACATTTACTCAAGTCCTTTTGAGGTACTTTATACTTATACTCTAATACAATTCAAAGCGATTGTACTGTAGCGAGTTAATACTTTATGTATAAATGTAGATTTTTTTACACACAAAACTTATAAAGAACTTTTAAAATAAGGTGTTTTGATGTAGATTAAACTATTCAAAACTATATTTACACAAACTATCAGTGGGTTGACTAAACAATAATCCGGCAGCAATTATAGTAATTGTTTACGTAATTTTTTGTGTAAATATATTTCACAGTTTCGAGTTTTTTCAAAGGTGAATAATTTCTGCTTTCATTTAAATATGTATTGTTTTTTTTCCTGTAATGAGTACTTGTACTCCTAATATTTAAAGTACATTTTCCTGATCATGCTTAAATACTTTTACTTAAGTACCATTGTTAATGCAATACTTTTACTTGTAATGGAGTATTTTTACATTTGAGTACTAGTCATTTACATAAGTAAAGGATCTGAATACTTACTCCACCTCTGTTTAATGTCATTAATAAGGGCTGATCTGTTACCTGTGTGTTCTTATTGCAAACAAGCCTTAAGATTGTAAAAGCTGGAGCACATGGGGGTGTGAGGTGGTGTTCCACAGTCAGGATAACTTCCTCTCCCCTGCTGTGTTGTGGCTGCTCACCGCAGAAAAGGAGGACGGACGGTGTGGAGTATTTCAGGGTATGCCTGCTGCTGCCTGTTAGCAGCTGACTCCTGCAGTGGTAGTTAGTCAGCAGTAGAAACCATTGTGTTTGAATCCCAACACAGCAGCTTCAGGCTGGGAAGACACTGCATGACTTACAGACAGCATACAGGAAGTGTGGCTCCACTTCCTGTATGCTGCTGGGATACTGGGATCATCTGTTCACACTGTATACAGATTTATATTGACTGATTTTAAAGAGTTTGACTTCTATTTTTAAATCGGATCATTTTTGGACCCAAAAAAGTTACTGAATAAATCCACTTAATGCAAAACCTTGTCTGTAGTGTCAGGTCCAGATGGTGCTTTTGGACTCAGGATCAGTATTTTTTTTTTAAACATGGCTGAGGCCCTGCATCATTAGACAAACTAAGGGCATTGCTTTTACCTTGCATTATTAGGTACAGACTAGATGTATTTAAACAGAGTACGCCCACAAGTCAAATTTAAAGTCTGTAAAAAGCAGCAAACCTGTGTTAAAGGAAAAATCATCTGTTGTTAAAAATGTTGTCTATAGTTAACAGTCATGTTATGTCTACCCAGCATAAGAATACATCCTGAAGATATGGTCGATAGTTGTATTTACTGCTAGGTTTCCAGGTAGCTTTCCTCATAGTATCACATGGATGAGATCCAAATGTTACCCTATTACTTGTGAGTTAAATGTTAAAGTAAAAAGCTGTAGATGTCATCTTTTTATACAGGTATATAGTACTAAAGCTATATGATCAGACTCAGAATCAGATCTTGTCATATGTGATTGGCAACAGTCCAACATGTTCTTTTGAAGACACTGATTCATATCCTGTTCCTGCTTTGTTGAGTCTGTTTCTGGAAATCTGTTTACATGCTCACATATTTCCAGGCTTTTTCCATGACGCTGGTTGTGCTCAGGATGTGATGTTTTCATACCACAAAGAGTAACCCGACTTCCTGTGAAAATGATGATGCGTTTGACAAAGTTTTCTGTACACAGTTAGCATTTTCCAGGTTTCTGTTACGATGGTGGTTACTGTATGCTGTAGATACTAGCTCACACCGCTGTGAGGGCCTTGTAGGAATATTCTACAATATACTGTTTCTACCCAATCAATAAAATCACTACAGATATGTAAACAGATAGTTAAAGTTAATTAAAGGTACATACCTGACATAATCAGTTAGCTTGAATCCCCACCGTGCTAATAGCCGGACATAAAGCTGCTAGGGTAACATGATAAGGTAATGCAATATATCCCCAATTTCTATCACGATTATTTGAGCTATTAATTGAAAACCACTTCTTCAAATAATAATAAGACATTTGATTTGATTTTTGGAGTAAAACTATGAGCATCAATATATTGAAGAATGCTATCTGGTGTCAGCTGTCTCATATCAGTCTCAGACATTATAACAGCTTTTCAAGGGCAAAAGAGATATTGCAACCAGAACAGAGAGGGCATCATGTGATTCAATTGTGGTAAATGCAATTATAGAAAAGTCATTTCTGACTTGTACCTAATATATAATTCTTCTGCAGAGTAATTAGGTCATTTGTCTCTTCCTCCAGCTCTATAAGTGGAAGAGCCTCTGAAAGAAAGCGCTGGTTATTAAATCTTTCCTTTGTAAAAGTTGGTGATGTTTTTCTGTACTGTCAGGGATGTATGACCATGTTCAGACTCTGTTCCATGTTCAGACTCTGTTCCATGTTCAGACTCTGTTCCATGTTCAGACTCTGTTCCATGTCAGATGGACCACAGACCACTGGCCTTTCTCTTGAACAACGTTTCACTTTTCCCTCCACAGCAGCTGCTTCACTGTTTAAACACTAAGTCTTGTCCGTCTGTCTACCTGTCTGTCACTCTGTCACTCAGATCAACAACAAGACCAATGTGGTCACCAGCCCCAAAGAGCCCGCCCCCACTCCTTCTCTGGTACACTGTCTCCTGCCTCGCTGCATGTGTGCATGTCTGTCTAACTGTATCTGTCCACACTGTCAGTGGCATCTGTGGGATTATACAGCTCTGTGGCACACACTTCTTTTTCTCTTAATGTTGATTGTTTTTCCATAAAGTTTCAAAACCACAAATGTATGTATTCCTCTGTAACATGAGCAGTCCTCGTCACCTCTCAGTTGCTTAGTGCATTGCCATATTGCTGTACATGGGCTACATTTTCCTTTGTTGTTGATTATAGCGATAATGGCTACCCTTGTGCCATTAAACGTCAAACTGTGGCCAACAGGCTTCAATCCGTTGATGTCAACCAAACAGGACAACTCTGGTTTGCTGTTCGAACGATTTTTTGAAACCACTAAACATTATTTTGTTTTTGTGGTATCCTAAATAGATCCACAAAATACATTACCCATGAGCCAGGCGAGACTTGAACCAGAGCGGTGTTGCTAATGGGAACACAAAACACACCACATTTATGTTTCTTTTAAGTTGACCCAGAACCAGGAAGTGAATTGTTCAAAGAGTTTTTTAAGAGTGTAATGTAAAGGTTTTTGAAATGCACCAACAGAGTTGTAGTTGACTCCTCAATATGATCATTTGTTGGTGGATTGATTTCAATTATGCTAGTGACGTGTCTTGCTTTGTTTAATCTGTACAGTTTGTGTCCAGATTAGGCACACCGAATTCATGCTGGATTAGTGAATTTCAGAAGAATGGAGATGCTCTCTGGAATGGCTAGCAGGGTCCATGTTGAAGGTCTGTGCTTTAGACTTCAACTGCGGTTGTATTTTGTGCGTAGTCGCAGGGCTTAGGGAGTCGAGCAGAAGTTCATGTTATTGTTTTACCATGCAGTGTTGGAGAGCACCATCAGATATGGAATCACTGCCTGGGATGCTAACTTGACAGTGCAGCTGAAGTAACAGATGGGGGTTAAAAACATCCATCTCTCCAAAACATATATGAGCAGTCCATTATTAGACAGGCACACACAATCTTGTCTGATCTTCCCCACATTCTCCACCCAGAATTCCAGCTCCTACCTTCTGGGTTCCCATGATAGAACAAGAGAAGACATTTCCTTATGGGGACAATAAAGAATTGCGTAACGTAGCATATAGCCGCTTCCAGTTGTTATGCTAATCTGGGTTATAATTCCAGCTTCAAATGGAATGGCCAAGAAACGGATAGAAAGAAAAGTAAATCCTTATATTTCCCAACATGTTGAGTTTCTTTTTTTGACCTTGTGACTTTTTATCATACAGGACGTTTTTTCCTCACAGTTGCAAATTACAGATCATCCTGAAGAAACAACTGGGAGATTCCACAGCCATCCAACCCTGAGAGATTCCACATTCCATTTTCTTCACTTTCACATAGAAAAAAGTCACGGTTACATATATAATATTCATGCAAACCTACAGCACAAATCCAGCAATGGCAGTAGCATTATCATGTGATTGACTAGGGACTGAGCTCTTCTGTCAGGAGACTGTCACACATCATCAGAGTGATCATCAGAGTGATCATCAGAGTGATCATCAGAGTGACGGAGCGCTCACCCGCAGAGAGACTCGCTCTGTAGGGATTCTAGTCAAAGTAAAGCATGTCAGCTGGGACACAGTTATACTGTATAACACCATTGACAGGAAAACCTGTAGTGCCAAAGCATGTATGTGTGGGAAATCCATCCTGACAGTGTGTTGCCTCTGATTATTGGGTTATTCTCTTCAGAGTAACACAGGTTGTTTGATGTTGAGTTGTGTGGAAATGGTCAAACGCCTGTCTGTCCAACCTTAAAAAAGACGTTACTAGAAAAAATGCATTCTCCTTTAGTGTTCTACAGCAACGTTTGTTCTCCCTGATTACGTTTGTTTCGGACGTTCACACATACGTTACTAATCATAGTTTGGGGAGCAAAGTAAGGAGGATGAAGTCAATGAATGCATCAAACCAACACCCTCACCTGCTGTGTCCTGTGTGGAACCAAACGCCAGGATTGACCTATTTTTTCAAATCATACACAAATTAATTTTGGTAACCCAAGCCATGATCTTTTTTAACCTAACCGAGTAAATGTTCTGCCTACTGTAAATCTGTATAAAAGTGCATCCGGAATTGGAAAAGGAAAATAGTTTCCCTCGAAGCGTAATTGAGAACCGCTGTTTTAATAAATATACATTTGTTTACGGATTATTTCCATGGTGTTCATGTTGTGGTCAGTGTTTGGTAAAACGTGATCATTTGTGGTGAAAGACTTGATATAATTGACTTGATCGTCAATATTGCTATTTTCTTAACAACCCGTGTGTCTGTAGTGGTGGCTCAGTATTCTGTAGTGATTCTGTTTTAGACCTGACTTCCTTTCCTCTCAATATGTGGGTTCTCCCTTTGTCCTTGTTTTTTCTTTCTTTCAAAATGCTCTTCTGTCACAAGCTTTTCCTAACTCACTTTGTTCTGCACCAACCTTTCTTCCTACTATTGGTCCTTCTAAATCAGGAGCCTCAAACCACTGTTATCCACAACCCGGCTGATGGAAACAAGGTATCAACTGAGCTGCTCTGAGGCTGCTGCTGAGTGTGCGCCTTTTTAGGGTAGAGCCTCCATGCTGCTGCTGAGGATGTGTTTGTGCTTTTGGTGGTCATCGACATGTCATCATGTGACTGAATGCGGGTCAATGCTACTGCTGTGAAATGTTGTATCAACTGTTGCATGTTATACTGAGACTCAACATTATGCTTACACGTGTGTGATTAACTTACTACGCTCACAAATGTTTCAACCTACTAACAAAAACACGTACTGTCATTGTAAAATGATACAGTGTTTTATACTTGAGTGACAAAGGGATTATGCATGCTGAACAGAATGATGACCATGCAATACCATGGACACCAACGCTTTACAGAATCCCATCTGCCATGTCTGTGCAGATCCATGCATCTACATGATCATTCATGGATCTATACTGTCAGGGATAGACCATGAGATAACAATGTAGGATCATGTGCATGCTTTGTGCCGTGACATGGTGGTGTTGTAGCCCATAGTGTAGCATACAGTGTGTGTTCCTTGGCATAGTAAGTGTTGTATAGCTTTATACAGTACATGAAGAGAGTGTGCATCTTATTTCATATTCTGCTTTTTTTCTTTCTGTGGGTTAATCCTCAAGCAGAAGGATCATTGAGAAAGTGATGTGCCATTTCACATAAGTGTTGTAGATGTTTTATGGATGTAGTTTGAATTCAAAGGATACATTACATGATGTGTTGTCTACTGAAAGTTCTACCTGAGATCTGGGAACATGTCAAACAGGTCAAGGAACAAGAAGTCAAGCTAATAAACAGTTAATACACTACATTGTGGTTAGTTTTGTTCCCATGGTGCTATTGTAGATATGTTGACACATCTTTGCACATACGGCAATGTGTGTTTGCATTAAGTTAGAAACAGTGTCACCATTTGTAAAATGTGTCGCTTAGTATGTGTCAAATGTCAAAGAAGTGTAGCCAAAAGTTTGCAAACAGAAGTTTAGATACACTAAATAAACTGGTGGCTTCTTTACAACGATGTTTCTGAGCCAGTTAGACTTCATGTAAGCCATCACTGTGTTACCAGATACATAAGGTGCTCTCCAAACCAAAGGCAGTTCCCCTTTTATCACAGCATGGTTTCTTCATGTTTCCTTTCACCATCTATCCGGTAAAGTTACATTTTATTAAAGGTCCAACCCAATTTAGGATAAAAAAAAATGACCTGTTGTGAACCAACAAAGAGCATCAGTTAAACTCAACGTCTGTCTTCAGCTTATGCATCTACTGTCAGCTGGTCATACTCATGTGTCTCTCTGTGGTTCCTCAGGAGTCCAGTGAGAGCGCCAACACCACCATCGAGGACGAGGATGTGAGAGGTAGGAGCTTTACTCTAACAAATAGAACTCCTCTGTTAACAGGTTTAACGTCACCTCTTTGGGGGAACTAGCATTATTATTATGTTTCGCCATGGTTTCCACCAGAGGCTTTTGGACTGCTGCTTGTGACTGTTTTGCATGAATGTGTTGCATGTTATATTATTATATATGTGTTTTTCAGTTTGAACACGTTTCATCTCAGTATCATGTATCATGGCAGGATTGATATACATGTACCTGCGGGCCCATATTTACCCCCCTGTTTGTGCTCATGTCATTTAACATGGATGGGAATTAGGTCTGTAATGGTAATTGTTTGTGTGGAAGCGTCACAGTAGGAGGTCCGATCTGCACACAGCCCCCACACTGTAACAGTGGTATGATACTGCCATATGTGTCACCAAAGCTCAGAGGTTTATTTCAATATGGCGTCATCAAAATGAGTTTAGCAAAACCACCGGATGTGTGTGAAAGTCTCTATGACGAGCACAAATAAAACCTTTGGGCGCTTGATGTTCATTTATTGAATAGATTTTGACAGCCGTAACATACATTGCACACAGTAAGCCTATAGGAACATTGTTTATTGTTACTTTTCTTTGTATTCATACTGTTAAATGTTTCATATAATTATGCAATAGAAAGAGTTTTACACAAGACACCATTTTAGGGCTAAGAGGTGTTATTTATTTTATTTTATATTTAGTGTTTGTAATGTGTAATATTTTTATTTTGTAATTGTCCTTATTCTCGTAATGAAAATAGTTAATGGTAAAGTTGCCGGTGGGCGAGATGAGTCCCAGCTGTCTGTCTTTGACACTCCTGTCTTGTTGAACTGTTCTTTACTCACACCAAACAGTGACTCCTGAGGCCTGTACTACGAAGCTGGTTCAACCTAACCTGGATATGTTTGAGTTAGCCGGTTGGCCCAATCCAAAACATACGCGCTCTCGCTAAACTGTGTTATCAAGTGGATCGCTCAAGCCAGCCGTGTCCTATCTAGTTAGGTGCGCGTTCACATGAAAGGGGTGGTATTTGGAGCATTCGACCAATCACAAACACGGACAAGCGTACTGACAGCGCAGCGTCATACTTCCTGAATGAAAAGTGAACTTTAATATTAGTCAAATATGAAGAAGTTAAACTTTAAACATCCATGACTTAAACACTTTATCCAGGATAAAAGCCACATAGCTGCACCTGCAAGGTGAATACAGCTGGTAAAAGAAAAAGTGTTTGAATGCGTACATTAACAGGTTTATGATATCACTGCCCCGTCCAAGACACGAGTGGATCTGACTTTAATTACATTTGACTCCAGTGTTTCGTCAACTTAATGTGTTGCTTAAAATAATACTTCTGCATACAGTATGTGACACTGTGAGTGTTGCACGGCCAGATACGGCTCAGCTGACTCAAATAAGGAAATATATGATACATTATGATGTGATATGATATGAATGATAATGGGACACATCGACGTCTGCACTCACAGTGCCGCGGACTGTACTTAATGTTACTCTGATCAGGTTACTTATGTCGTGGCAGATATTTAAGTAAGCTTTCTTAACGCTAATGTTATAATAGTCAGATTGCTCTGAAGATGGGAGGGGATATTCTATTCATTTTCACGGCCGTCTTTCCTGCAACGGCAGTTTTTCTGTATTTCCTCTATCCTGTAATATGACTTGATAGCTTTAAACTCCGCACACTGAGCTCTGATTGGTCAGCAGGCAGTGCTTTCACTGAGTTGATCTCTTAGCCTGCCACCTAACCTGCTCCGGAGCAGGTTTGCCGCTCAGCATAAGTTACCATGGAGATCTAGCCCGCTAAAAAGAGAACCAGCGTCGTAGGACCGGAAAGCCCGAGATTTCCCTGAATTTAGCCGGCTAAGCGAAAATCCAGCTTCGTAGTACAGGCCTCTGGTGTTCCTATTGACAATCAACAGTATGGACAACATTAACATCAGGTGTAAACGCTCTGACCTCTCCACTCAGGAAGTGGTGCACCTGTTATGAATGCTTCTCAAAAATGTTTAGAAATATCCACAGCCTTAGCCTTCGCCCACTTTGGTGATTTAGCCTCCTCTCAAACTCATTTTTCAAAGTAAATCCAATACCAAAGTGGGCACTTGGACGACTTATATTTACAGGAAGTGAAAGTTTATGTAAAGGAAATATTATGAACAACCAAGATATCAGGCAAGTAATCGGTGAGTTCCTAAAAATGAACACTCCAAATTGAACCATTTCAGTCAAGTCACTGCTTCTGTAACAAAATCATTTCCCAAATTGGGATCAAAAAATATCTATCTATCCATCTATCCATCTATCCATCTATCCATCCATCTATCCATCTATCCATCTATCCATCTATCCATCCATCTATCCATCCATCCATCCATCTATCCATCTATCCATAGATATATAGATATATAGATATATTATATTTTGACCTTAATCGAAATATTCTGTTATTTTCAAAAGCTTTTTTAGTCTGATGCTATGATGAACAGACCGTTCAACAAAAGGATACCCAACATCTAAATATTGGATTGTTCTTTCTTAGTAAGATCCCATTTTCATTAGAATTGTGGTCTTACCTTGACTTGAAGATGAAGTCCATGCTATCCTTCTGGACAACAATCTCTATTACTGTTTTGTAAAAGTCCTCCTTATCTTCCTGTAGTTTCAAAAGTCTAGTTTGTTGTTACGTCTACCGTCTCTGCGTAGAATTACAGTAGCAACAAGAACCTGTGGGCTCACGTGCGCCCCCTTCAGTGCGGCAGAGGTTATGGCTGCCTCTCCTGATGCTTTTTTCATTGCCGTTGTACGATGAGACCAGCGAGCCTAAATATCATATATACGTGAAATAAGTTATTTAGAGACTATGGATGGCGAGGATAAATGTAATAAAGGGATCTACAAACATTACATTGGTGACCTACAGTGAGATGGTAACAGGCATGCGCTTAGGGCCCGCTTTCCAGCCAGTTTCTGTGGGGTGACGCATTCTGAGGTGAGGCAGATCTCATCTGTGCCTCACCTCAGCGCACAGTAAATGGCTTGAGCGCGCTCACAAAATAAGTGGCCGCGCTAAATTAGTGCCCGTGCTCCAGCAAGTTACTGTGGGCTTACGAGAGGCAGAGCACGTCCCTGCCTCACTTGTCATCGCTCCCGTAGCGGAGCTCGGCAAATTTGCTGATTTTGACTATAAAATGCGATTGGAATCATACATAAATCACATTTACAACACAGATCAATGGAGACATTTTATTATTATTACTATTTAGTTTTTCTTTAATTGTTTTTCCGTTACATTGGAGTATGACAGGTGAGGCTCTGCCTCCCCTGTCTGCACGTCGCTGCTATCTATCTATCTCACATTTTGATGTTAATACAGAAAGACCGACTATAAACAGATCTGAGGAAGAGTTAGGGCTGCTCTTGTTAACTGTGATATCCCCAGACCAACATCTGATACTCTGCGTGACAAAGTCAGGCGAAACAAAAGAGAAAGGACATTTTTGCTGGACTTCAGCAAAGTGGATGTTTGTGATGTTTGTCTCTGAGTTGTCCGACAGGGGGACATTATTCATTATTGTGTGTTTTTGTAACTGTTCAAACTGAAGTGACCTTTGATAGAACAGAAAGTCTTTCAAATGAGATTCAAGTCTCCAAATTGTTTACATTGTGTAAGTGTGTTTATCCTTTGTGGATAAGCATGTATATGTGCCTCCATACAGAACACCACAGGGACATTCAGGGACATTCAGGGACATCCGGGACATTCAGGGACATTCAGGGACATTCAGGGACATTCAGGGACACGGCCGCTCTTCATTATGGCCTCCATTGTTATTTATGGCTGATTGGAGCCGTATTCAGCGAAGCTTATACACTGCTCTACTTATTGTAGTGTTCAATAGCATGTCCTATTTTTTTTCAAAGGAAGACATTGCGCTTAGGGCCCGCTTTCCAGCCAGTTTCTGTGGGGTGACGCATTCTGAGGTGAGGCAGATCTCATCTGTGCCTCACCTCAGCGCACAGTAAATGGCTTGAGCGCGCTCACAAAATAAGTGGCCGCGCTAAATTAGTGCCCGTGCTCCAGCAAGTTACTGTGGGCTTACGAGAGGCAGAGCACGTCCCTGCCTCACTTGTCATCGCTCCCGTAGCGGAGCTCGGCAAATTTGCTGATTTTGACTATAAAATGCGATTGGAATCATACATAAATCACATTTACAACACAGATCAATGGAGACATTTTATTATTATTACTATTTAGTTTTTCTTTAATTGTTTTTCCGTTACATTGGAGTATGACAGGTGAGGCTCTGCCTCCCCTGTCTGCACGTCGCTGCTATCTATCTATCTCACATTTTGATGTTAATACAGAAAGACCGACTATAAACAGATCTGAGGAAGAGTTAGGGCTGCTCTTGTTAACTGTGATATCCCCAGACCAACATCTGATACTCTGCGTGACAAAGTCAGGCGAAACAAAAGAGAAAGGACATTTTTGCTGGACTTCAGCAAAGTGGATGTTTGTGATGTTTGTCTCTGAGTTGTCCGACAGGGGGACATTATTCATTATTGTGTGTTTTTGTAACTGTTCAAACTGAAGTGACCTTTGATAGAACAGAAAGTCTTTCAAATGAGATTCAAGTCTCCAAATTGTTTACATTGTGTAAGTGTGTTTATCCTTTGTGGATAAGCATGTATATGTGCCTCCATACAGAACACCACAGGGACATTCAGGGACATTCAGGGACATCCGGGACATTCAGGGACATTCAGGGACATTCAGGGACATTCAGGGACACGGCCGCTCTTCATTATGGCCTCCATTGTTATTTATGGCTGATTGGAGCCGTATTCAGCGAAGCTTATACACTGCTCTACTTATTGTAGTGTTCAATAGCATGTCCTATTTTTTTTCAAAGGAAGACATTTTTACCTCGTCAGGATTTGTCTGATATTATCTTTCATACCATACTTTAATACAGATACTTCTCTTTCTTGAATGAATGACTCAGAGGCTACACAGAGGCTTAGAAGTATTCGGAATTGAGGATGATTTTGATCTTGACATCTTTTGTCCTTTGTTAATGGTTTTGTCTGTGGCAGGAAGTGGGAAGATAAAAGTGCAGGAATTGCAATTTCTTTGATATGACTCATTTGCACCGCTGAGAATGATGGATGGTTAATGGCTTCCTGTTAGTTTCTCTACACTAAAGGGTTTTAGTAAAGTGGAAACGTTGTGTTGGTTTGGTGGCTTGTGGAAAGGGGGTGGTTGGGGGCAAAGGGGGTGGTTGGGGGCTTGTAGAAAGGGGGTGGTTGGGGGCAAAGGGGGTGGTTGGGGGCAAATTATTTCCACAGAAGAGGATTTGAGTCCAGCTGTTGAATGTAAGTCCAACTCTCCCTTTGCTTTTTAGCTCTGGTTTGGTCACCACCATCTTAACAATTCTATGGCTTTCAAAAATGGTCATTTCCTGCATGCCTTTCATTCATTCTCCATCTCATGTTTTTCATTTTCTCCATTTCATGTCTTTCTGTCTTTCCTGCTTCGTCCTCCTCTTCCTCCTCTTCCTCCTCGCCCCGTTTCATCTCAGTAGAAAGTGCCTCGCCCGACCCTCAGATCTATCTCCTTAAGGATGTAGAGCAGCCCACCTTTCACATGCCTCCCTCCCCCTCCCCCTCCCCCTCTTCCTCCTCCTCCTCCTCTTCCTCCTGCTGGTACTCTCCCAGCGTGTGGCCCCCTGCTGAGGGGGGCTCTCAGTACTTCCTGTTGGCTCTGTGGACGGCCTACCTGCTCCTCTTCTTCGCATCTTTCTGTCTGTTGCTTTTCTCTGACCATTCCACCACATGCCACTGTGGCCCCCCCCCCCAGGGGCCGGGCACCCAGCACGCCGTGCCCCTGCCCAGCTTGGGCCCCGCTGACTCCCAATGTAAGTCCATTTCCCAGAGTTCCCTCTCCCTTTGACATTTAGAAGTAATTGAATATATGTGAGGAATCGCCAACAATTTACAATTAGTTTGACTTTATAGTTTATGGATCACTTTTTAACACTTAAATCAGTAGTCATCAAATATGTTGGGAAATAATCAATTGCTATTTTCTACATGTATTTCACCTATATTATAATACACCCCATGTCATCAATGTTACACTGTTATTAGACCTATTTGACACCAATGCCACTCCCACATTACACCATGATTACACTCTCATGGACACATCCTGTCAGACTGCACCCCCCAAGATACACAAACATGTAAGGGTTCAAAGTATGTCTGTGTTTGCTTTTTCTATTAAGTCCAATTATCATTTATGAATTTCTTGAATGGACCTGTTAATTCTTGATGTCATGTTAAAGTGTCTGTTACAGGGCCTAGCCAAGATGCGTATATCCCCTGTGCGTCATTTAGAGTAGACCCATCCAAAAGGGCTATAAATGCAAGGAGCAATGTCAAAAGTGAAGATGATGATTGACGCTTGGAAAAGCTCTTCATAGCAGAAGGCTTGTTAATGAGTGGTCAGACGGGTGGATGACAGCATCAAGTAAACAATGTGCTCACAGAGGAATGTGCCCCCAGCCTCTGGACCTTCCCTGGGTATTGATACGGTAAAGAAGCCACCAACAATACGGAAAAGAAGACAGAAGACCTTTTTTTTTTATCCTCATGAGGAAATTCAGTTTCTGGCTCTGTTCATGCACACAGTACAACTACACACATGCAGGGGACTTCTTATGTCAGCAAATGACACATAACTTAGGTTATAACATAACATAACAAGGTTAGTTGAAAGGAATAATATTAAGTTTACATTTATTATTACATGTTACTTGTTAGATGCTTTTATCCAAAGCGACTTACATACTCAATACTGTGGACAATCCCCACAGGAGCGATTTGGGGTGAAGTGTCTCAGGGACACAACGACATGCTGACTGCAGGGGGGTTTGAACCCCCTGATCCCAACACCAAGGCTCTATCCACTGTGCCACACGCCTCCCATACAAGCAAATACAAAAAAAGGTTTCAACTTAATATTATTGCTTTCAACTAACCTTATATATATATACACTTGTGTGACATGTTTTGAACCACACCTCAGCTGGTGTGAGTGCAGAGCTGCTGCCTCACAGCGCCCCCCACAGGTCAGAGGCTGTAACTACACCAGCTGGGTTTAGGTTGGTGGTTCCATGCCTTTATGTTCGTCACCTCACACCAGGCACCGTCTGACTCACAGGCATGGCCTTTGTTTGGCAACGTTTTCTTTTTACAAAATGTTTTTCAAAGAATTTAAAGATTATTTCACAAAGTAACAATGGCTTTAGCACCGGCTTTGTATAAACTAAAACATTTTCACCATCTTACAATTATTAAAGCAGTTAGTAATTAGTTGTTGGAGTCAAGCTTTGAGAAAGCAGATGTAGAAGAAGTCTTTGAACTGCTTGAATTCTGAACTGAAGAAACAATGACTCAATGTATGGTTATGATGAGATTTCAAATCAAATCACTTTTTAATCAAACCAAAATGTGTCTGTAGCACAGAGTATTGAGCGTTGTTAAGGTACTGAATGCTGGCATTGAAAGTGTTAGTCATTTTGCAGTTTATTGCTTAAATGGAAATATTGCACACTTTTGTTAAGGCTTTTTCTGTTATGTAAAAAATAAGGAAAATTAAGTGAAGTTACTGGCCATAGTATTAGTTTCGGTCTTCACAGAAATATCTGCATTCTGCTCATTTGAGATGAAAACAGTAGCACAACAAATACTGCAAGAAAAGTATTTGATTGTGTTTGTGTGTGACCCATCATCTCTTCATGCAGTAACGGTAAACGGTGTTGTAGTCTTACTACTGCAAAGGATGAGTTTCTCTGTATGTATCACCATCTGCTACGTGTGTTTCTGTGCATTAGTGTGCGTGTGCTAAGCCTTCATCTTTCTGTCCGTGCTCTTATACCAAATCCCAAAGGAGACTTTTTGTTATACCGCTCAAAAGGCATTATTTCCACTCCACATGTACAGCGGAGCATGAGCATTGTCCAGATATAATCCAAGCTCTTCTTACTGCTTCTACTCATATTTCACTCTGACTGGCTGATAAACACCATGAAAAACCTGTCCACTTACTATCAGGCAAGATCCTATTTCCTCTGTTCTCACGTATTGTAATGACAGGAGGAGTGAAACACCACGTCGTCCTCTGCTTTGTTTATGTCAGTTTAAATGATGGAGTTGGGTTTAAGTTGATCTGTGATATTATTACTACCGTTGCAGTTCCAGTAGTGGAACAATTGTTCAAAGAATATAACTTAAATAAAACCATAGATTTACCACAGAAAAATACGTTTTCAAAGATAGTCCTACGTTTAAAGGTTTCTTTGCATACGGCTAAATGTACGAAGTGGAAGTTAAAGGTGGGGTAGGTAAGTTTGAGAAACCGGCTCGAGATCGCTAGAATTTGAAAATACACAACCGGAGAAAATGTGCCACTTCCTTACAGAGCCCCTCCTCCAACACACACGAACGTGCACATGACCAATGAGGGCACGAGATAAGTTTGTGCACAGATGGAAGGCTGACAGGCAGGTAGGCCATCCAATCATTTTAGCCGGCCCGGCTAAAATGATTGGTCGTGCTTTTTACAGTACTACAGCTTCCACAGATGACATTTTTTTATGGATTTTTTGTCAAAGCACTTAAGATATTCATTGCTATCGGGATGTTAAGAGCATTCCATGGAATATAACAAAAAGTGTATCTCGAGCCGGTTTCTCAAACTTACCTACCCTACCTTTAACATCAAATAAATCAAATGTTTATCACATTCACAACCTTGATGAACCTATTCTCTGAGCAGATATTTGCCCAATGAGATCACATGTTTTTAACTCCAAGGTGAGAAAAATATATCAACAATTACTGTTTGATTAGTTCAACGCAAAATAAAACAGTGAATTTGAAAAGCGAATGAAGCGATGCAAAATGACAATTGAGTCTATCATTGAGCTTGATTGAGCTCAATGTAATATTAGGTTCAACTTAATATTATTGGATTAAACTAACCTAATACAGTTATGTGAAAGAAGGGATAATCTTACACAAGAAGCTTATAGACGATAGTCATATAGTTTAAGCAGTTCAAAACAGAACATCTGTTGTGTTGGTGCCGCCCATTTACAGGTGGCATATAGACATCTCATAAACAGCACTCGCTCCTGATGTGTGTTTTTTAAAGCGGACAAAGCGTGTGACACATTTATGTGCAGTTTTGTAAGTGCACCCAAAAGGCCCCATTATCAAACTGATAGTGCCTCTGTAAACATAGTCAGCACTAAGTTTCTGTTTGCAAAGTAAAGTCCACCACATCATTTCAGCTGCGTAAGGCTTATTTTGAAAACAACCAATCAGAGGAGAGCACTGTGGTTGTAGACTTTTTAAGTCCGTCTGAGGCTGCAGCTGCACGTTTCAGTCTCCAACAGAGCGCTAAGTTAGAGGCAGCATGTTTCACCTTCCTGCAGTCAGTTTGTTGGTCCTTCTGTCACTGGAGGGGATCAGTGCACAGCTGGAACGGACTGTAAGTGTGCAGTTAGCTGGAGACAACAGTTCAAATCCAGCTGTTGCAGGTAAACATGTGTGTTATTACAACGTTGTCTATGAGTGTGTGTGTGTGTGTGTAAAGAATGTTTCACTCCTTGACTTTGATTGTCATAACCATAGTGTAAATGTCAGAAGTGGGTGTGCCCTTACCATACAACAGCACTTATTCTTTCAATTCATTGTTTCCTAGCTTACCTACTTAGCATGAAAGGTAATGTTGATGTTAAATGTTGAACCATGCTCACTAACTTCCTACCAGTCCTTCCTTCATTCATTTCGATGTTACCGTGTACTTCTGGACGATGACCTCAGTACCTAAACGTTGTGATTCTGCGTCGATGTCGTCATGCATTTTTACATTGCCATTTGAACCTTAAGTTGTGCTTCTTTTATTTTTTTTATCATTTCATTTGTATCTCATTTAATCCAACAGCCCTTTGTTTTCCTGTCTCTGTGTTTCAGCTCGTAAGCAGGAGATCATTAAAGTCACCGAGCAGCTGATCGAAGCCATCAACAATGGAGACCTGGAAACATACACGTTAGTAACTAGTTACTATTAACCTCAACTATCTGACAGACTTCAAATGTTATTCATTTCTAACTCATGCACTCTACTTAAGTTCAATTTGAGTTACTTGTACATTTGAGTATTTTCATGTAATGCTACTGTATACTTTGCTACCTTTTGGATTTTTTTCTTTTTTTTTACCCCACAACATTTTTAACAGATTTAGTTACTAGCTACTTTGCAGGTATGGATTTATAATACAGAATATTTATTATTATAGGTTAAGATACTTGGCAGGATACCAAGTCATTTAAATAATCCCCAATTTTGAATGCACGAGTGAGTATTTTTACAATGTAGTATTACTACTTTTACTTGAGTACCTCTTTCCCATGGGTTCCACTCTAAATGTTCCCCTGACTCTGATATTTGTGCCTGGTGTTGTGTTTCAGGAAGATCTGTGATCCGGGGCTCACTTCCTTTGAGCCCGAGGCCCTGGGGAACCTGGTGGAGGGAACCGACTTCCACCGCTTCTACTTTGAGAACGGTAAATAACTAAAGTGAACGCATGGTAACTGTAATAAAAGCAATCATTATTACAGTAGGTTCATTACAGCAATACTGGGCCATGCATTTCACAATAATAATAATAATTACAAAATAATGCTTGAAAGGGGAAAAGCTTGAGTTGTCTCGTGTGGCGCAGTGGATTAGTGCATTGGTGTTGGGATCAGGGGAGCACAGGTTGAAACCCCACTGCAGTCAGCATGTCGTTGTGTCCCTGGGCAAGACACTTCACCCCAAATTGCTCCTGTGGGGATTGTCCACAGTATTGAATATGTTTGGATAAAAACGTCTAACATGTAATGTAATGTAATGTAATGTAATGGTGTCTGTATAAGCATGAGCCTGCAGATGTGATCCTTTGAGGAGCGGTCCCATGACTCTCCGTCCTTCCTGCTCCTCTCTGCAGCTCTGTCCAAGGCCAAGCAGCCGGTCCACACCATCCTGCTGAACCCCCACGTCCACCTGATCGGGGACGAGGCGGCCTGCATCGCCTACATCCGCCTCACCCAGTACATCGACGGCAACCGCATGCCCCGCACCATGCAGTCCGAGGAGACCCGCATCTGGCACCGCCGCGACAGCAAGTGGCAGAACATCCACTTCCACCGCTCCGGCTCGCCCACCGTGCCCACCAAGTGAGTCGGTCCTCCTTCACTCTGTCTGCCTGTAGAGGGAGTCCTTTGGTCTTCAGGATTCTACTGGAAGATTATTTCCTGTTGATGCTGTAGCTCGAATGCCGTAAACATACATGAAGCTTCTTACTATGCAGAAGTAGAGAGAATGCTGTCATGATATCAGATGCTCTCAACATGACCAGCCTGGAACAAATAGATGATAATAGCAATATTCATTTAATTCATCCATCAGTGGCTCAGTAAATAGGGTCTTGGAGCTGTGGGGCTGCCGGTTCAAGTCCCCGAACAGACTTAAAATATGGAGAGTGGACTGGTACTTGGAGAGGTCCAAGTTCACCTCCTGGGCCCTGCCGTGGTGCCCTTGAGCAAGGCACCGGACGCCCCCTCAATAATAAGTTATGCAATAACAAATTACATAATCGGGCAAAGGAATAAATAACACAACAACAAAAAACAGTTGAATTCAGAAAATATCAGTTCACTGTAAATCTGTTCAACTAGGAAACGTATGCAATGCTGTATTACTATAATATATAAATATGATACGAGACAATATATAGTCTCATATCACGATATTTACATAACACAGATCATTTACCCATTCCTATTTCAGAATCTAAATAGATATCAGTGTTTTGACTAAGCTCAGAAACAGCAAAACGATCTACTCAAGGTCCTTTTACCTCCTCTCACCTCCTCATCACCTCCTCTCACCTCCTCTCACCTCCTCTTACCTCCTCTCACCTCCTCTTACCTCCTCTTACCTCCTCTCACCTCCTCTCACCTCCTCTCACCTCCTCTCACCTCCTCTCACCTCCTCTCACCTCCTCTCACCTCCTCTCACCTCCTCTCACCTCCTCTCACCTCCTCTCCTCCTCTCACCTCCTCTCACCTCCTCTCACCTCCTCTCACCTCCTCTCACCTCCTCTCACCTCCTCTTACCTCCTCTCACCTCCTCTCACCTGCTCTCACCTCCTCTCACCTCCTCTCACCTCTTCTCACCTCCTCTCCCTCCTCTCACCTCCTCTCACCTCCTCTCACCTCCTCTCACCTCCTCTCACCTCCTCTCACCTCCTCCTCACCTCCTCTCACCTCTTCTCACCTCCTCTCACCTCTTCTCACCTCCTCTCACCTCCTCTCAGCTCCTCTCACCTCCTCTTACCTCCTCTCACCTCTTCTCACCTCCTCTCACCTCCTCTTACCTCCCTTTGTGAGTCTTTTAACCAAATCACACAACTGTCATTGGTTTAAAGAAAACAGCAAATGAAAGAACCCTATTCTGCTTGTTGGGTTCTCCCTCTCCTGTAGTGTGTTCTATAGGTTTCAGTGCATGTAAATGGTCTGCAGAGGCTACAATCCCCATGTTCCCTCCAGATGGAGTTTCTCTCCCACACTCCTCCCCTCGCCTGAAAGGCCTCCTTTGGTTTCTTCTTGAACATATTGACATCACTATGTAACACTCGCTCTTCTATCAAACAGGTTGAGCTAACCAATCACAGCATGCTCTTGATCAGACAGAGGGAACAGAGCTATAGTAAATAATGTCCATGTGATTTGTGTTTCAGTTGAAAGGACCGTCTCTGACCACAGACACCCTCCAGCCTACGACCATCAGCTGAACAGCCCCCCCCCCCTGCCACGTCCAAACAGATCCCTCAGCCAACCCCCCCACCATAGCTAGAGCTCCGCCCCCTCAGTGTGTTGTTTACATATGGTCACTGCTGGACTGAACATATTGCACATGTTGAAAAGGAACAAACAGTCTTGATAATGTTGTAGTGAGGTTGTGTGGTGTTCATTACAGGACTTTTTTAGATCAGTAGGTTTTAAATAGAGGTGGTTTTCAGAAGAGCCCCCCCCCCTAGTAACTTTAAATTAAACATGTGAAACTTCCAGTCATCGTATGTTGACAGTTTTTCATTTGAATATTGCACATATTGAGGACTCATATGATGTTTTTGCCTTTTGGCACAATGACCAATATATCACATATCTGCTTTTGACTTGTGTATCTTTTCAGAATTGCCATCTATTAAAGGTCAGGCACATGCTTGCTTTAGTTTTGGTATTTATACGTTTTGGTAATGAAGTAAATCGCTCTTTGCTTAATCTTTAGCAGTGTCCACATTTTACAAATCAGTTTTCTGGTTTGCCACTGGCACCAAATATGTTTACTGGGAATTTTAAGTACATGTTTAAAAGGGAAAATCAATGAAAGCGTGTTTTATTGTGTCTGTTTGAACCTCCATCATCACAAGGCAGCCGTGAGAAGAGTCTCTTATGATAGAATGTATCAACTGCATACATATCATTCTTACTATGACTCTTTCCAGTCAAATCATATTTTCATACAGTAAGGAAATAATGATGTGAATTCTATCAGCTATTTTGTTGTGTTTACTTTTGATATTGTGATGTAAATGCCTGTCCCTTCACCTCTCATTATACAAGCTTTCCTTGAAGCCCTTTCAACCTGTATTCTAGGTCCGACTGGTGCACGCCAACAATTTCAAGCACCATGTTTTACACTGGACAAGAATCAAGTAGAAATGCTGTTGACACTGACAGGAAAGCCAGCTTCAACTGAGAGCTTTGGTTTGGAAGTTAGTCAGGCATTCATTTCCATCAGGAGGGACATGTATTGTAAGCCAGAATGACTGAGGTGTAAATCAGCATTCTAGTTCTTTGTTATTTTTAGTGTCACTGTCAAATCAAATGGACACAGGGATTGTAGGCAACACTTCACGATTGATCAACACGATTCATATATTAAGGTTCATCATTGAAAATACTTCAGAATAAAAGCATGGGTAACAGTCACATGGTGTTCACGTGTGATTATGTTTGTGTTGAGGATATTAACATGTTTTCCTGTTTGCATTCCTTACTTTAATCACATCTCACACAACACACTTCTTATCTTTCTAAAGTGCATTTACACTGGCACTGGTTATATAATGTTACCATGATGGGACAAGCCTGGTGTATGTTTTAGAAATATCAAATAAAATGTGTGATTTATGCCAAATGACTTGTTCTTTTCTTCTTCTCCTACTGTTATAAATGTCTCACTCTTTAATATATATATTTTAATCATATTCCACACATCTTGGAACAAGGTCATCATTGGATAGCAGAAAGTCTACACCTGGCCCAAGTAACACAACTATGCTCATTTCTGTAGTAGTACTTCAAAGGGTTTTGCTTATTTCAAGCTAACAGACAGATTCTTGCTGTTTGCATCTTTGTGTTTCACTGAATCACTGTCGGTCGCTTTGGAGAAAGGCAGTGTTGGAAGAAGTAATCAGATCCTTTCATCAAGTCAATTACACATCCTATGGTTTTAAAATACTCCACTCCAAGTCAAAGTATCATTTATTTTGTATTATTCTTAGACTAAAGTATTAACATCAAAAAGGAATAGTACTCATTCTGCCCAATGAGCAATGACCATTACAGATTCATTAAAGTATTGTCAGCTAAGTGTACTTTAAGTATCAAAAGTGAAAGTACTCTGCAGAATGGATCTTTTCACAGTATGGATCTTTTCACAGTATTTTATTTGAATGGTTATTATATTATCCCGTTTTTTATAAATGTAAGAGAGTTTTAGTTTTGTGTTTGTTCAATTTAGACCACATTTAGATACTTGAAATACTGTATAGATAATAAGTACAGTATTGCATAATACCATATCAGCATATGTGTACAAAGTAACTGGTAACTGTGAGGGTTCAAATAATGTAGTGGAGTAAAAAGTATGTTATTTGCCTCTGAAATGTATTGGAGTAGAGATATAAAGTAACATTAAATGGAAATACTTAAGTGAAGTACTAATATGTCAAACAAAGTACTTAAGTAAAATACTTGAGTAAATATACTTTATAATTACTCTCCATCGCTGGATAAAGGCAACAGCTAATTGAATGGTAAAATAGTGCTGCATATCAACCCCACGCTCCTTCCTGTCTATCACTCAGTACCCAATAGGAGAAAGGAACCTTATATGAAGTCCCGCCCTGCCACCCCACAGCGAGCCTCACTCCTCTCAGCTGCTCTCAGAAAGAATGACATCACTTCACATTAGACGAATGTACATATTTATTTTTCTGCCATGTACACACTGCAGCTGCTATGCCTTCTTAGCGTTTCAGGTTTTTAGTAATTATTTGATAAAGTCATACATGCCCGCATAGATATTTGAACGTACTGTATATATTCTTTTCACCATGGAAACAAGATGCTCATTTATCAAATCAATGGTCTGTTTTTGACTTTTCTTTTATTCTTCCATCGGGTCACACACACAGAGTAGCACGTGAGGATCGTATTGGGACACAGATAAAGTCTCAGCTGCAGATAAACACCGAACACACTTCATCAGCCTGTACAGGGCAAACAGATGCACACCACAGCCTGCTTGTCTACCATGGCATCTGTATTACTTTGAGCTTTAAAACACATCCAAACACACACACACACACACACACACACACACACACACACACACACACACACACACACACACACACACACACACACACACACACACACACACACACACTGGAGGTTACAGGGATCACAAATGGACGGCAATAAATAAATAAGGAAGTACGATGACTGAAGTCAGTGGAAGGACTTTGTTGGATTTGAATGTGATGTGTTAATCCTTTGATAGCAGTGAAAACACAAAAAAGTCAAACCAATAACAGCAGTTAAAGAAAAGCATATTTATGTTAGGTGTGGTTCCTAAAAACATAAAGCATAAGTCTGGAGTTATTCGTATTATTGTCAACAAACCCCATGAAAAGAGCCAAAGCAACAACATGTTAGTCCCTCTCTAGATCCGTCTGTCTTTCTACCCTGTCTCTGTCTCTGGCTCTGTCTCTGTCTCTGTCTCTGTCTCTGGCTCTGGCTCTGTCTCTGTCTCTGTCTCTGTCTCTGTGTGTTCCTGTCTCTGTCTCTGTCTCTGTCTCTGTCTCTGTCTCTGTCTCTGTCCCTGTCCCTGTCTCTGTCTCTGTCCCTGTCTCTGTCTCTGTCTCTGTCTCTGACCCTGTCTCTGTCTCTGACCCTGTCTCTGTCTCTGTCTCTGGCTCTGTCTCTGTCTCTGTCTCTGACCCTGTCTCTGTCTCTGACCCTGTCTCTGTCTCTGTCTCTGTCCCTGTCTCTGTCTCTGTCTCTGTCTCTGTCTCTGTCCCTGTCTCTGTCTCTGTCTCTGTCTCTGGCTCTGGCTCTGTCTCTGTCTCTGTCTCTGTCTCTGTCTCTGACCCTGTCTCTGTCTCTGACCCTGTCTCTGTCTCTTGGCCCCAAACACAGTGAAGATGTAAATATTTAAAAAATGTCTCACAGATATATACTTTCATTATTAAATAGACTCTGTAAATTCCTCAAACAGCTGATCTGCTGTAGTTCCTCTGGACTCAGGAGAGGATACGCAGCCTTAACATACATGACAGTGGTCAGTCCAGCTCCTCTCATCTTGTACTTACTGAGAAAATCAGGAAGCAAAGAAAACTTTGGGCATTTTGAAGCGTTATGAGTCCTCTCAAAATGAAACTATTACATCACTTTTACTGGCAGAGAAGTGCTTAAAGTCATACTTTAACCTACTTTTGACCAAAATGGAACTCTCCAGCACAGAGGAGGATGGGGTTTGATACTAACACTTCCTGTGAGGAGGGGAGGTTGTTGTTGGTGGCTCTGCTCATGAGAGTTGTTGACAAGAAGAAACATGATCCAGCCTTATATGATCAGTGTGAGGGGATGAGGAGCAGCATGTGAAGGTGGAGGTGACACATATATGGGGGGGGGGGGGGGGGTTGCTCCATCTCTACTTTCTCTCAATACACAAACTGTATTTACACACAGAAGTGGCAGCTCTGTGACAGATCAAATGCAAATGCACAACACAGTATAGAAAGACTGACACGTTAAACAAAAGAGATGCATGATGGGAAGACAAAAGGTGTGATCACACA
Organism: Trematomus bernacchii; assembly: GCF_902827165.1. Classification (NCBI taxonomy): domain Eukaryota; kingdom Metazoa; phylum Chordata; class Actinopteri; order Perciformes; family Nototheniidae; genus Trematomus; species Trematomus bernacchii. The sequence continues at coordinate 859,047 of NW_022987605.1, forward strand.
GCCTTAGTAAACAGATCAGCAGGGTGACACACACTCACACCACAATGTATTCTCTTTAACATTAATGTCATCTGTCCGGTGGCCATTCTCCCGCTGAGTCGGTGCATGTACAGCAGGGTGGGCTAATGTATTAAATGCTTTGAGATGTCTTCTCTCCCCACCCCCCTAAGTTCAAGCATGATTTCCTCCTCTATGTACATATGTTTACAAGAGTTCTTCAAGAAGAGGGCTGTGCGTGAGGCCAAAACGTCCGAGATGCCCCTCTCTGAGTTTGATCCACCGGTGGCGGGTCGTACCGGAACACACCCCCGCAGCCCGAGAGGGAAAACTCAAGTCTGACAGAAATGAAGGGTGCCATCTTTGGTCACAAAGGAAACACAATGTGAAGGAAGGACGAGTGTTGAATCACTAAATACTGTTCCATTGTTCAACACAAAGAAGAAGGAAAGCTATAATCCAGTGATCGGCGAGGACAACGAGAAGGGACAGAACCTCTGGATCTGAGGAGGCGGAGCCACAGAGGAAGATCAGCAGCTGCTATTCAAACCATTCCTCCTCCTCCTCCTCCTCCTCCTCCTCCTCCTCCTCCCCCTCCTCACAGTAGTGTTGCAGCAGGCGGTGCAGGTGCAGCTGCAGGGCGTCGGGCTGCAGGGCGTCGGGGGGGGTCGTCGTGGCGCTCGAGGTGCACGTGCTTTCCCTGGGAGTCCCTCACCACAGTCCTCTTCTGGGTTCGAGACCTACGCATCTCGCTTCTGCAGGAACAACAAAAGAAGATGTTTACAGGCTTGTTTACAGTTTCAATAATGATGGGTTTTATGTTAGGATTCACATGTTTAAATAAATACGTCACGCATTAGAATTAGATTAGGTTAGATTCAACTTCATTGTCAATTGCAGTTTGCATCCAACCAGAGAGTGCAGAGAGTAGTTCCTGAGGTTTCAATAACTCACATATCAGTGCCATGTACTTAAATGTATAAATATGAATACCAAAAATTAAGATTTCTAGAAATACAACTCTTGATAAAAGCAGGATTTATTTAATGATTCAATTATTTATTTGTAATATTGACAGCGTTAGACGTCTGTTCATGTCCTCTTCTTAAAAAATCAAATAAACTCCTCAATGTTTCCATGGCAACAGTCAATGGGCTGAGCCTTCATATGTCAAATGCATGTTTCCAATGTCAAAACTCAAACCATGCAACTTTGTCGACTTTTGTATACTTCAATTGGACTCCAACCTGAGCTATTATTTCCTAAGTTCAGTTAACAAAGGTTATATATCCAAGCTTTTTATCAGTAGATTGTGAAGGATAGACAAAGAAGGACTGGTTAGTTTAACCAGGAGGTATTATCTGTCACAAAGTAAAGGTCAAACTTTTGAGTAGATTAAACTAACAGTGGGGACTTGTTTATTTAGCGCCACCCAGTGGCAGTATATTAAATTACACTGAACTGCATCGCAGCAACACTGGCTGAAAGCAACACATTAACAGCACAAAAGGGACCGTCTCATCTTTCTACAAACAAGAATGCAATAAGAGTCACTTGTGATATGACACAAATGTGTGTTGTGGCTGTGTTGCTGCATCCCACCAGAAGCCTGGGGGTTCAATCTAAAGGGGCCATATTCTGCTCATCAGTATGTAGTGTCTCTATTTTAAAGAGTCCTCTCCTGCTGATGTTCAGGTGTATATCAGTATGTAGTGTCTCTACTTTAAAGAGTCCTCTCCTGCTGATGTTCAGGTGTATATCAGTATGTAGTGTCTCTATTTTAAAGAGTCCTCTCCTGCTGATGTTCAGGTGTATATCAGTATGTAGTGTCTCTACTTTAAAGAGTCCTCTCCTGCTGATGTTCAGGTGTATATCAGTATGTAGTGTCTCTATTTTAAAGAGTCCTCTCCTGCTGATGTTCAGGTGTATATCAGTATGTAGTGTCTCTACTTTAAAGAGTCCTCTCCTGCTGATGTTCAGGTGTATATCAGTATGTAGTGTCTCTACTTTAAAGAGTCCTCTCCTGCTGATGTTCAGGTGTATATCAGTATGTAGTGTCTCTATTTTAAAGAGTCCTCTCCTGCTGATGTTCAGGTGTATATCAGTATGTAGTGTCTCTACTTTAAAGAGTCCTCTCCTGCTGATGTTCAGGTGTATATCAGTATGTAGTGTCCCTACTTTAAAGAGTCCTCTCCTGCTGATGTTCAGGTGTATATCAGTATGTAGTGTCTCTACTTTAAAGAGTCCTCTCCTGCTGATGTTCAGGTGTATATCAGTATGTAGTGCCTCTACTTTAAAGAGTCCTCTCCTGCTGATGTTCAGGTGTATATCAGTATGTAGTGCCTCTACTTTAAAGAGTCCTCTCCTGCTGATGTTCAGGTGTATATCAGTATGTAGTGTCTCTATTTTAAAGAGTCCTCTCCTGCTGATGTTCAGGTGTATATCAGTATGTAGTGTCTCTACTTTAAAGAGTCCTCTCCTGCTGATGTTCAGGTGTATATCAGTATGTAGTGTCTCTACTTTAAAGAGTCCTCTCCTGCTGATGTTCAGGTGTATATCAGTATGTAGTGTCTCTACTTTAAAGAGTCCTCTCCTGCTGATGTTCAGGTGTATATCAGTATGTAGTGTCTCTACTTTAAAGAGTCCTCTCCTGCTGATGTTCAGGTGTATATCAGTATGTCGTGTCTCTACTTTAAAGAGTCCTCTCCTGCTGATGTTCAGGTGTATATCAGTATGTAGTGTCTCTACTTTAAAGAGTCCTCTCCTGCTGATGTTAAGGTGTATATCAGTATGTAGTGTCTCTACTTTAAAGAGTCCTCTCCTGCTGATGTTCAGGTGTATATCAGTATGTAGTGTCTCTACTTTAAAGAGTCCTCTCCTGCTGATGTTAAGGTGTATATCAGTATGTAGTGTCTCTACTTTAAAGAGTCCTCTCCTGCTGATGTTCAGGTGTATATCAGTATGTAGTGTCTCTACTTTAAAGAGTCCTCTGCTGATGTTCAGGTGTATATCAGTATGTAGTGCATCTACTTTAAAGAGTCCTCTGCTGATGTTCAGGTGTATATCAGTATGTAGTGTCTCTACTTTAAAGAGTCCTCTCCTGCTGATGTTCAGGTGTATATCAGTATGTCGTGTCTCTACTTTAAAGAGTCCTCTCCTGCTGATGTTCAGGTGTATATCAGTATGTAGTGTCTCTACTTTAAAGAGTCCTCTCCTGCTGATGTTCAGGTGTATATCAGTATGTAGTGTCTCTACTTTAAAGAGTCCTCTCCTGCTGATGTTCAGGTGTATATCAGTATGTAGTGTCTCTACTTTAAAGAGTCCTCTCCTGCTGATGTTCAGGTGTATATCAGTATGTCGTGTCTCTACTTTAAAGAGTCCTCTGCTGATGTTCAGGTGTATATCAGTATGTAGTGTCTCTACTTTAAAGAGTCCTCTCCTGCTGATGTTCAGGTGTATATCAGTATGTAGTGTCTCTACTTTAAAGAGTCCTCTCCTGCTGATGTTCAGGTGTATATCAGTATGTAGTGTCTCTACTTTAAAGAGTCCTCTCCTGCTGATGTTCAGGTGTATATCAGTATGTCGTGTCTCTACTTTAAAGAGTCCTCTCCTGCTGATGTTCAGGTGTATATCAGTATGTAGTGTCTCTACTTTAAAGAGTCCTCTCCTGCTGATGTTCAGGTGTATATCAGTATGTAGTGTCTCTACTTTAAAGAGTCCTCTCCTGCTGATGTTCAGGTGTATATCAGTATGTAGTGTCTCTACTTTAAAGAGTCCTCTCCTGCTGATGTTCAGGTGTATATCAGTATGTAGTGTCTCTACTTTAAAGAGTCCTCTGCTGATGTTCAGGTGTATATCAGTATGTAGTGCATCTACTTTAAAGAGTCCTCTGCTGATGTTCAGGTGTATATCAGTATGTAGTGTCTCTACTTTAAAGAGTCCTCTCCTGCTGATGTTCAGGTGTATATCAGTATGTCGTGTCTCTACTTTAAAGAGTCCTCTCCTGCTGATGTTCAGGTGTATATCAGTATGTAGTGTCTCTACTTTAAAGAGTCCTCTCCTGCTGATGTTCAGGTGTATATCAGTATGTAGTGTCTCTACTTTAAAGAGTCCTCTCCTGCTGATGTTCAGGTGTATATCAGTATGTAGTGTCTCTACTTTAAAGAGTCCTCTCCTGCTGATGTTCAGGTGTATATCAGTATGTCGTGTCTCTACTTTAAAGAGTCCTCTGCTGATGTTCAGGTGTATATCAGTATGTAGTGTCTCTACTTTAAAGAGTCCTCTCCTGCTGATGTTCAGGTGTATATCAGTATGTAGTGTCTCTACTTTAAAGAGTCCTCTCCTGCTGATGTTCAGGTGTATATCAGTTTGTAGTGCATCTACTTTAAAGAGTCCTCTGCTGATGTTCAGGTGTATATCAGTATGTAGTGTCTCTACTTTAAAGAGTCCTCTCCTGCTGATGTCCAGGTGTATATCAGTATGTAGTGTCTCTACTTTAAAGAGTCCTCTGCTGATGTTCAGGTGTATATCAGTATGTAGTGTCTCTACTTTAAAGAGTCCTCTCCTGCTGATGTTCAGGTGTATATCAGTATGTAGTGTCTCTACTTTAAAGAGTCCTCTCCTGCTGATGTTCAGGTGTATATCAGTATGTAGTGCATCTACTTTAAAGAGTCCTCTGCTGATGTTCAGGTGTATATCAGTATGTAGTGTCTCTACTTTAAAGAGTCCTCTCCTGCTGATGTTCAGGTGTATATCAGTATGTAGTGTCTCTACTTTAAAGAGTCCTCTGCTGATGTTCAGGTGTATATCAGTATGTAGTATTTATTGTTCTCATACTGCCTGTGCTGCAGCACCTCTTTTCACCCTCTGTCTGAAACCAGAGCCCAGATTGGTCAACCGCTAAGAGATGTCCCCCCCTTAGCCTATCACTTACAATGTGTTACAGCGCTAGCCAATAGAAGCGCAAGTGTAACAAAGTGATGTCACTATATGGTTATATGTTAATTAAACATATAATATAACATTGAGGCGTCTCAGGCAGGGGGGGTTGTGGGGGATATTAGCCTTTGCAGACCATTTGCATGCACACAAACCTATAAAACACACACACAAGGGAAACCTCAAAAAGCATGATAGGGCGTTTGAATAAGAATAATGGCCAAACCTACAATAACACCTGTGTTGTTAAAGATATTAGCTTCTGCTAACTGACTCTGCAAAGGTCAAGGCTAAATCAAAGTCTGGACTGTAACACTACAGCTGAGACACAGGAATGACATCACACCATGCTAACTCTTAGTAAAGATCAGATTCCTTGTGGCTGTTCTACACACTCCCATGCTGCTGTCCAACCTTTTGACCACAGAACCGTCGTCCTGCACAATCTCTCTCTCTACTACATGAGGCAGGAGACCTATCCCAAAGCCTCCAGCATAACTCAACGCCTGGAGGGGAAGAACGAGGGAGGAGAGGGGTGAGAGGAAGGGGAGACAAACACTGTAAAACTGACATAAAGATCAGCTAAACCAAATTGACTTTAAGTTATAGGAAAAACAAATTGTGGAAGAACTGTTGAACTGTTGGTAACAAGCCACACCCCCGTGTACATGTGTTCATCAGCTCTTCATAGAATCCTCTCACTGACACACTGACCTTCTCAAAGTCCTTTCTGGCTGAGGGGAGATCAGCAGCCAACGAGGAGTCTCCCGTCTGCTTCTCCATCCTCTCGCCTCTCACCACCGTCGTCTTGACAACCTTGCTGACCTTTCGACCTTTCACCGGCTCCACCTCAAACTCTGATGATGTGGCAGCGCCCATGGCCAGGGGCTCTGAGAAGGTCAACTGAAGAGAGCCCATAAATGTAAGTGTGCATATATTTGATGTCAGTACACTTTCACTTAGTTTGACTATGTATAACATGGTAAACAGTATATCTGCTGTACTTCAGCACATTACAATTGTGTCTGAGCCAATGTTAGCATGCTAATGTTAGAATGTAACACCTATGTGCCTTAGTGCAACCACACATATTTCAATTGTCAACATTCAATAATACTTTACAGTGACTTAATCAGCTGACTAAAGATAATATTACAAATACAATTGTTTAGAGTATTTTTGGATATCATTTAAAGTGATACAAAATGAGCTACTGTGTGTAGACCTTCACTTTTAAATGTTTGACATTTTTGATATGCCACACAATTATTTGTGATTTGTGCAGTTGTAGTGTGTTTATGTCTGTTGACTTTGATCTGGTAAACCTCAATGGGAAGTGTTTTCTTTTTGAGAGTCAGAATGTTTCAACCTTATACAAGTCTTGAACACAGCCAAAGAACTGTCTTTATGACCAAATGAAAAAGTACTAGGTGGAAGATGCAATGAAGAAAAGCAGGATGAGATTAACACAAAATATCACACACCATGTGATGCAGTGAGATTATATAGTGTGATATGTTTGCAGCTCGATGGCACTGACCTCTCTCTGATCCCCCCCACTGTGTAACACAGTCCTCTTCACCACTCTGGACACAGTGTCTCCCTCCTCGATGTGCACCGTCTCCTGGTGAGAGCCCTCGATGGTCACTTCCTGTGTCTCCATGCCATCCGCTGACACGTATTTACGAATAACCTTCCGAGTGATCTGGTGGACAAAACAAGAGATCAGTTGTAAAACCTGAAAGCTGGATGTTTAATCATGTAGGCCAATGAATATTACATTGATTTTTTTTCACAAATCCTGGTTATTTTGTTGTTGTTGCTATCTTTGAATAAAACCTTACTTTTTTAACCACCATGTTGCCATGCTCATCTGTGTACTTCTCCTCTGTGACGGTCTGTGCTGGGATATCTGGGAGGTTATCCGCCTGTAGAAAAAAGACATATTGTCAGTTCACATGTTAATGCACAGCTTGGTATTCCCATTAGAGAATCTACTACACATATGATATAAATCACCCGTAATCAACCAGCACCACAAACTACAGTCTATTGAAAGCAGTGTGAAACTCCCTCTGACGGGAACCTTTGCTGACCATGAACATGCACAACAGCCTATACAACACTACAGGAAAGGGAAAACCCAAAAAGCATAATAGGGCCCTTTGGACTTTAATCTCTATAACAAAGCAAAGAAAATGGTGTCGACATGATCTTGTGTATATTATGATTAACCCAGCAACAAAAACAACACACCATTGCAGTAACCCCTGCTACCCACCAGCTCTGCAGCATAACACAGAGGCTGCACAGCTGCATCGTGCTGTTTACCTGAATGATAACTCTGCGTCGGACCACCCTGGTGGTCAGCACATCCTCCTCTGAGCTATCAGACAGCATCCCTAGCTCCTCTGCTATCTCCTGGGAGAGCGCACATAACCAGCATGGATCATAGTATCAGGTCCACACAATGTTACTACACACTGCAAACAGCTGTTCCTTCTTTTCTCTGAACCTCACTTCAATGTTTGCTGGCCAAAAAGGCACAGAGACAGACACATGTCATGAGGCAATACAAATGTTTTTACACAATAATGATTATGGATGAAGAGAAGGCACAGTTATATACAACTTCCAACTGAAACAAACGTGCAGGGATGGTCACCAGTGTGCGTAATACAGGCGGTCTCAGACCCCCCCAGTTAACACCTTAAATCTTATCAAATTGTCTAAATCCCAATTATTTGATGTTGATCTAAGCTTTGAAGGTTGTTTGCATTTTGAAATATTGGTAGATTATGAGCAGCACAGAAACGGCCACTGAAATAGGACGAACTGCTAGTAACCTGATACACTTAGGAAAAGAATCATTCAAATGTAGGCAGAATAATACATGAAAACTTGCTGTGTATGCTCCTCCTTCCCATGTTTTTTGGCCTCATTTATAACTTAAAGTGAAATAAATATGCAAAATAGTTTCAGAGATTTCATAGCAGGCTGCTATTTTGCAAATGATCTCAGAGTATCAACTTCAAATCATGGTCTGAACAGATCAGATGCAACAAAACCCGTATGAATCTGAAGAGCACATTCTGACTCTGCAACCCACAGGCTATTGTGGAGTCCTACAGCCTGTTCTGCCCCGGCTAGAACCGTATCTGATTAACCATCAGTTCACCAGTCGGAACTTAATAAAAGATCATTATGTTTGAGATGATGAAAAATGATTTGTAAAGCTGCAGGAGGGTTAAGCCCAGTTCCCCCTTGTTTTACCAAATATCTACAAAAAAGTTGATGAAGTTGAAATGCAAAGTCATTATGATCCATAGTCACAATGAGTTCACGGAAATAGCTTGAAATATATATATTTCCCTAATGTGAGGCCAAAGTATTACTAATACAATGTTGTAATTGCTGTCCACAGCACAGCACTTGTCAAATAGTATTTCACACACTGATGGAACAAACAAAGAGAAAGCAAAGGATGCAAACAGGTGCAGGTGTGAATAAAAAGTCATCTGTTATATAATAAGTTCTAAACAGGAATATGTTAATGTCGCCAATGCTGACTCCAAAATCTGTGAATGCAATCAATCACAACACCAATATCAACGGCTTTTCAGCCATCTATGACACAATACTAAATACATCAACTCGTTATAGTCTTCACCATTGTGTTATTTTCTTGAAGGGTTTAGGCACTCATGCACACAAACGCATTCGTCAGCCTCATTAAGGTTAAGTCCACACGTTAGTTTTTTTCTGAGTCTTGAATGCAGCTTAACACCAACCAACCTGGCCAGGCAAGAAACAAGCCAGTGCAGCACTGTGCTCATGCTCAACCTCTTACCCTTCCCAGGAAGTCATCATCATCGTCATACCCTGCCTGATCTCTGGAAGGAAGCTCTTCACACACTGGGAGGTTTCCTTCTGTTTGATACTCCCGTGAACCCTCTGAATCATAATTAAGTTCCCCGAAACTTTCACTGCCAGAAGAGAAGCGCTTGTAATCTTCCACTCCGAGGAAAGAGTGAGCAGTGTATTCAGGGCTGCCTTTCAGGAAGCAGAGATCAGAGCGACTCCCAGGCATTGGGGACGGGGGTTCAGAGATATGATAGGTCATCTCATGTTTGAGTTTCATTTCATCTGGTTCAGAGTTGTCAGATAAGGCTTGCTTGCAGTCAAAGAATTCCCCATCTGAGTCAGAGTGCTGTGGAGAATCCGATCCCTTCCTGAGTTCTTTTGGTAGGACCTTTGGATGCCCTGATTCAAATGCAGAGGCTGTTTTCTCAAATTCTGAGACGACTCTGTTAAAATCTGGGGAAGACTCGAAGTCTTGTAGATATTCAGACTCTCCTTCGGAGGTGGCTTCAGTCCCAACTTGAGCTGAAATTGAGTCACTGCACACTGGACTCAAATCATTCAACGAAGCTTGGCTCAATTCAGAAACTCTCAGGGTTTGATGTCCTGAAAATACTGCTTCAAAATCGGGAGGTACCAAAAGCTGAGTGGACATAGGTGAAAAAATCTCCCTGGACTGCTCTTCATCAGGGGAGAACTCAGACCCTGAGGGCCATTGGGACCTATCCGACATTACACGTGATATATTCTCCGATGCAGGGAGAACTGGAGTAACAGTTCTGTGGGTGGTGTGTATGTTCTGCTCAGGTAGCTGTCGGGGGATTGATTTCATTGGCTTGTCACCATCGAACACCAGACCTATTTCCCTTGAGTCTTCTGTCAGTGTTGTAGCAGACAAAGGTGTGCTTTGCTTATCATCTGTAAGAAACTGTGGTTCCTCTAGTATCTGAGGAGGAGCCTGCAAGTGAATATCAACATAAATAAGCATGATTATTTTCTATACAGCCAAATTCTCATTATGTTTTGAACAATAAATGTGAAGCCAAGACATGCACACTCAAAGGGAGCTTAGCATCAGATGAATAAATGGAGGAAGATCAATAAGTAATTTATTATTCCTGAAACATTCCGGACATGTTTGATGCATTAACTGCACTCCATTTTGTTAGTCCATCAAGGCAGTTCTTTTCCTTATCGAGGTCACGTTAATGAAATCCAAAACACACGTGATTCTTTGCGTGATTGTCATGCTCTCAGTCTTACCCTTTGTGAGCCTGTCGTCTTCTTTAGTTCTCCAGCATGGATGAGTTGGATCTTCTTTCCCTCTCTTTGTGGATCTTGAACTGGCGATGGTTTCACAGAAAAGTCCTTTTGGAAGTCTTCCTCACAAACCGCGGTTCCTGAAGTTGAGATACTTTCAGCTTCTGATTCACGCTGTATCCCTTCTTTTGACGAAACCTCTGGTCCAGTCATTTTTTGCGAGTCAGGATTGATATTTTCTTCCTTCGATTTGTTCTCACTGATTGGAAGTAGTGATAATAACTCAGCCGATGGGCCTTTGTTAGGTAATGATAAAGACTGACTGGGTAATGTCACATGACTCAAAGGTTCAGTATCCTCACAGCAAAAAGCTAATTCGTCTTCTGAGTCAACAGTTTGAGGGCTCAGTGGCCTTGGGCCATCATCAATCCAACAATCAATAGGTAAAGCAACAAACTCAGAGTCTGACGAAAAAGACACTGGTGAGGAAGATCTATCAACAAGGGTAGCGTCAATAAAATAAGAAGACAATATTCTCATAAAATCAGGTACCGGTGAGTCTGGGATTAGTCGACTGAACTCATTGGGCGATGACATGGATTCACGTGAGGATGGTCTGTCTGTCTCAGCATCTCTTGAAAACGAGACCATTAGCTCACACTCTGAATCTGAACCCGTGGAGTCAGGTGACGATGACCTATGTGTAATAATGTACTCCAATGGCACAGTGAACTGGGGAATGGGGGAGTCTGGAGAAAGGGATCTGTTCTCATTAAACTCAGGCATCGATTCAGGAGATGATGCTCTTTGATCCATTTGCATAGCTGATTCAAGTGACATGGGCCTGTATTCAGGCAGAGACTGAGACGACAATGGCCGTTCTCTCTCATCTTCCTCCTCTAAGAGTGAATACCCTGGAGATGATGGCCTGCATTCTTCCAACTGATATTCCATATTTTCAAATTGCGCATAATCTATATCTGATGCTAACGTTTCAGGTGAAGATGATGCTGATCTGAGGAACGTTACATATTCTGGCAAAAACGTTGTAAATTCAGGTATCGGGGAATCTGGTAAGAGGCGTCTAAACTCATTGACTGATGATACAGATTCTGGTGATGATGGTCTCGATTCCATCACCATGACTGAATCGGGGGATATGGGTCTGTAGTCTATCAAGGATTCTGGTGAATCACGTAGATCATCATCGTCTGAGTCAGATACAGATTTAACCACCCAATGATCATCAGACTCTGTATGTACCTCGGGGGAAGGCTTTTCAAATGTGTACTTTGTCTGTCTGTATGGAGCTGCTCCTGAAGACCAAATGTGTTCTATCACTGGTGGAGGTGACTCTGAAACACGTTTGTCAGATTGTGAAAGAGATATTTCTGATATGACCTGTGCACTTGAAGTGCAAAGAAAGCCAGCTGTGGCTGGGGAAGTACATATATGTGTCCCCTCTGAAGCATTTACTGTGACGTCATGCTCATTTTTACCTTCTAATGTATTATCTTGGTCACCATCTGGAACACTCCTTTCATTTTCTATCGTGCTGCCAATACATTGCATAAACCCTGTTTCACGGCTAAACGTTTTTCCCACATACTGAGGATCATGCACTTGAGAAATCAGCTTCCACAGTTCTGCATCACAAGTCAGAGTGGCCGAATTCTCAGGGGACAAAGGTGCCATTGTTGTTGATAAAACAGGATCTCCCTTATCTGATTCAAAAGTCTCTGGGGATGCAGACCTCACTACTGTACAAATGTGTGACAAATCATCTGAACCTACAAATACAGTGGTTGATATGTCTCTCACAGTCATCATATTATTTTCAAATGTCTTTTTCAAGTCAGGTATTGGCGAATCAGATGATAGGGGTTTTAATTCATCATCTTGTACTTCTGATCCTAGTGATTCAGGAGAATCTGGCCTATCCTCTACACTATAATTGATGGGCATCAACAACTCACTCAACGCATACTCAATTTCAGATTCAGTGGATTCAGGGGAGGATGATCTATAGCCAACATTCACAATAACACGTTCACACATTGCTGGTCTGTACTCAGGTAAGGGAGAGTCTGATGAGAGGGCCTGGTATTCATCTCCAGATGCCCCTGAGCCAGGTGAAGATAGTCTATTGTCATAAACTAGTGATCCTAGGCTTATACAAATGTGTTCTATTTCTGAACACATTGACTCTGGTGATGATGACCCATGTCCACAAACATGTTCATGTAATCCAAACATTGGTTGCATAAAGTCAGGTAAAGGTGAATCAGGTGAAAGTCTGATTGATTCTTGAGATTCAGGAGATGAAGGTCTGCTTTCCAAGAAATGCTGGAATGTTAGTTCTATTTCCAAATCTGACAAAACAGAATGAGGTGAAGAAGACCTTGAACACATTTGTGATATGGACTCTGGCAGTGTTTGTGAAAAGTCAGGAATGGGTGAGTCTGGTGAAAGAGGTCTAAGTTCATAATGGGATGTGGCTGGACCAGGAGATGATGCTCTGTCCTCAAAAAGCCAAGGGATACACAAATCAGTCTCTAAATCCTCATCTGAATATAATGACCAAGGTGACAATGACCTGTAAGCATTACACTCAGAATATGTCTCTGGCAAAGCCTTTCTGAAGTCAGGTACAGGAGAGTCAGGAGAAAGTCTGGTGTATTTACTCAAAGATGCTAAAGACTCAGGAGAAGATCTGTCTTCTATGGCCATTGGGAAAGATATCTCAATGTCCTCATCAAAATGAGACAGCACTGAGTCAGGTGAAGAACACCTTGAACACATATGTGATATGGACGTCTCTTGTAGTGCATGTGTAAAATCAGGTATGGGTGAGTCTGGTGAAAGAGGTCTAAATTCCTCTTTGGGTGCAGCTGAACCAGGAGACGATGCTCTGTCCTCAAAAAGCCAAGGGATACACAAATCATTCTCCAAATCCTCCTCAGAAAATACTGAACCAGGTGATGTGGATCCGTATCTTACTCCTAACATAGTAGGTCCACTCATAATGTACTGGGGTACTGGAGAATCAGGAGACAAAAATCTAAGATCAGCGTCCGACACCCCGGATTGAGGAGATTCTGCTCTTTGCTCTAAATCAAACATCTGTGGAATCAAAGGAGTATGTTCTGTTTCTGCAGCCTCTGACTCCGGTGACAATGACCTGTAAGCATTACACTCAGAATATGTCTCTGGCAAAGCCTTTCTGAAGTCAGGTACAGGAGAGTCAGGAGAAAGTCTTGTGTATTTACTCAAAGATGCTAAAGACTCAGGAGAAGATCTGTCTTCTATGGCCATTGGGAAAGATATCTCAATGTCCTCATCAAAATCAGACAACACTGAGTCAGGTGAAGAAGACCTTGAACACATATGGGACAAAGATGGCTCTGGCAGTGTTTGTGAAAAGTCAGGAATGGGTGAGTCTGGTGAAAGAGGTCTAAGTTCATAATGGGATGTGGCTGAACCAGGAGATGCTGCTCTGTCCTCAAAAAGCCAAGGGATACACAAATCAGTCTCTAAATCCTCATCTGAATATAATGACCAAGGTGACAATGACCTGTAAGCATTACACTCAGAATATGTCTCTGGCAAAGCCTTTCTGAAGTCAGGTACAGGAGAGTCAGGAGAAAGTCTGGTGTATTTACTCAAAGATGCTAAAGACTCAGGAGAAGATCTGTCTTCTATGGCCATTGGGAAAGATATCTCAATGTCGTCATCAAAATGAGACAGCACTGAGTCAGGTGAAGAACACCTTGAACACATATGTGATATGGACGTCTCTTGTAGTGCATGTGTAAAATCAGGTATGGGTGAGTCTGGTGAAAGAGGTCTAAATTCCTCTTTGGGTGCAGCTGAACCAGGAGACGATGCTCTGTCCTCAAAAAGCCAAGGGATGCACAAATCATTCTCCAAATCCTCCTCAGAAAATACTGAACCAGGTGATGTGGATCCGTATCTTACTCCTAACATAGTAGGTCCACTCATAATGTACTGGGGTACTGGAGAATCAGGAGACAAAAATCTAAGATCAGCGTCCGACACCCCGGATTGAGGAGATTCTGCTCTTTGCTCTAAATCAAACATCTGTGGAATCAAAGGAGTATGTTCTGTTTCTGCAGCCTCTGACTCCGGTGACAATGACCTGTAAGCATTACACTCAGAATATGTCTCTGGCAAAGCCTTTCTGAAGTCAGGTACAGGAGAGTCAGGAGAAAGTCTTCTATATTTACTCAGAGACTCTAAGGACTCCGGAGAGGATCGGTCTTCTATGGCCATTGGGAAAGATATCTCAATGTCCTCATCAAAATCAGAGAACTCTGACTCAGGTGAAGAAGACCATGAACACATTTGTGATATGGACTCTGGCAGTGTTTGTGAAAAGTCAGGAATGGGTGAGTCTGGTGAAAGAGGTCTAAGTTCATAATGGGATGTGGCTGAACCAGGAGATGATGCTCTGTCCTCAAAAAGCCAAGGGATACACAAATCAGTCTCTAAATCCTCATCTGAATATAATGACCAAGGTGACAATGACCTGTAAGCATTACACTCAGAATATGTCTCTGGCAAAGCCTTTCTGAAGTCAGGTACAGGAGAGTCAGGAGAAAGTCTGGTGTATTTACTCAAAGATGCTAAAGACTCAGGAGAAGATCTGTCTTCTATGGCCATTGGGAAAGATATCTCAATGTCCTCATCAAAATGAGACAGCACTGAGTCAGGTGAAGAACACCTTGAACACATATGTGATATGGACGTCTCTTGTAGTGCATGTGTAAAATCAGGTATGGGTGAGTCTGATGAAAGAGGTCTACATTCCTCTTTGGGTGCAGCTGAACCAGGAGACGATGCTCTGTCCTCAAAAAGCCAAGGGATGCACAAATCATTCTCCAAATCCTCCTCAGAAAATACTGAACCAGGTGATGTGGATCCGTATCTTACTCCTAACATAGTAGGTCCACTCATAATGTACTGGGGTACTGGAGAATCAGGAGACAAAAATCTAAGATCAGCGTCCGACACCCCGGATTGAGGAGATTCTGCTCTTTGCTCTAAATCAAACATCTGTGGAATCAAAGGAGTATGTTCTGTTTCTGCAGCCTCTGACTCCGGTGACAATGACCTGTAAGCATTAAACTCAGAATATGTCTCTGGCAAAGCCTTTCTGAAGTCAGGTACAGGAGAGTCAGGAGAAAGTCTTGTGTATTTACTCAAAGATGCTAAAGACTCAGGAGAAGATCTGTCTTCTATGGCCATTGGGAAAGATATCTCAATGTCCTCATCAAAATCAGACAACACTGAGTCAGGTGAAGAAGACCTTGAACACATATGGGACAAAGATGGCTCTGGCAGTGTTTGTGAAAAGTCAGGAATGGGTGAGTCTGGTGAAAGAGGTCTACGTTTATAATGGGATGTGGCTGAACCAGGAGATGCTGCTCTGTCCTCAAAAAGCCAAGGGATACACAAATCAGTCTCTAAATCCTCATCTGAAAATACTGAACCAGGTGATGTGGATTCGTATCTTGCTCCCAACATAGTTGGTGCACCCACAGTGTACTGGGGTACTGGAGAATCAGGAGACAGACATCTAAGATCAGCGTCAGACCCCCCGGATTGAGGGGATTCTGCTCTTTCCTCAAAATCAAACATTCGTTGAATCAAAGGACTAAATTCTCTTTCTGAGTTCACCACTGATTCAGGTGAGAATGGACTGAAAGCATTCAACTCAGTATGTGTTTCTAGCAAAGCCTGTCTGAAGTCAGGTATAGGAGAGTCAGGAGAAAGTCTTCTGTACTTACTCAGAGAAACAAAGGAATCAGGAGAAGATCGACATTCTGTGACCATTGGGAAAGATGACTCATTTTCCTCTTCAAAATCCCACAGCACTGATTCCAGTGAAGAGGATCTATAATGCGTGAATGTGTTTGGGGACTCTTGAAGTACCTGTCTAAAGTCTGGAATAGGTGAGTCGGGTGAAAGAGCTGTAAATTCATTCAGAGAGCCAGATGATTCAGAAGAGGGTGATCTGATATTTGAAATGAACATTAGTGATGCAGGTGAGAAAGGCCTAAACTCTGATTCAGAATCAGGTGACATTGGTTTCTCCTCAACCTCTAGTTCTAATGAGTCTGACAAATCTTTATTATCTTTAGTGTCAGGTCTATACTCTTCCACAGAGATTCCTGGCTCCTGCAAATCACATCTTGAAACACTAGATAACGTTGGGCCCGGGGATGTATATTCTGACTCAGGGTCAGGTGACATTGGCTTTCCTGTCTCTTTTTTCATATTCTCATATTCAAACGCTTCAACTTTGCTTACCAAAGTGTCTCCTATGTAATGAGGGTCTCTTAGTTGACTTATCAGCTGGTTTGATCTTAACGTTGAATCATCCTCAGCTGACCATTTTTCTTCAATAGTGGAATCACCTGTTTCAGTTATTAGAGACCCAGGGGATAAAGGGCTGCACTCTAACGCTGGGCTCTCTTGCTTGGTTTGCATTGCTTGTTGAACATCTGCATCAGATGAATCTGTAGTTTTCAACGTCATACAACCCTCAATCTCTCCATGTGTCACAGCTGAATTATCCGGAACATACTCAATTCTTGTTCCAGCATATTCAAAAACACCCGTTTTACTGCAAAATGTCTCCCCAACATAATGAGGATCATGTATTTGAGAAATAAGCTTCCAAAGATCAGCATCATAAACAAGTCTATATACTGGTACCCTTATTGCCTTAAGTGGTAAGGTTTGAAGACTACCATCCAATGGTCTCTCTGTGGTGTCCAATACTTGTGATTCAGGTGAGTCAGCTCTCTGCTCGCTAATATCTATGTCTACACTTCTTTGTGCATATTCAACATCAGAAACCAATGACTCAGGCGAAGGCGATCGAGGAGTAATAACTGATTCTGATTCAGTCAGCCCTGCAGTAAATTCTGGTATCGGTGAGTCACAGTCAAATCCAGAAACGACTGAGTCAGGTGAGGAGGGTCTACATTCAGAGGACAGTTGTGACAGAGACATAGCCCCATACTCCACATTTGAACAAACTGAAACAGGTGAGGAGGACCTTGACAGTGTTGCCTGAGCAACAACTTCATATAAAGCCTGTCCAAACACAGGAATTGGTGACTCAGTTGAAAGTGGCCCGTTTTCATCGACGGAACATGGGGAAGAGCGGCTGTCCTCTGTTAATAATAGCGGAGACACAGTTTCCAGATCAGAGGTGGTTGATTCAAGAGATGAAGATCGATCCAATCTAGCAATTACAACTGATTCTCGTAAACCAATTCTAAAGTCAGGAACAGGTGACTCAGGCGATAGTGCCCTGTACATGTTTACAGATGTAACTGAATCAGGAGATGCTGGTCTGTTCTCAAAAAGAAATGAAATATTTACATCAGTCTCCAGATCCAGATCTGACAATACTGACTCTGTTGAATCTGATCTGTGATGAACTTGAGAAGGTCCAGAGAGAGAAACAAAGTACTGAGGAACTGGGGAATCAGGCATTAAGGCTTCCTGACTAGCTACAGATATTCTTGAATTAGAGGAGTCTGGTCGAAGTGTATCCAGCACCAACAGGGATTGTGGTGACATGGGTCTATATTCTGCTTCAGAATCCTGAGACAGTCGTCTTTGGTAATATTCGGATGGTAAAGCTTTAACTTTTGCATCTAACTTTGACTGATAAGATTCAGTTTTTGTTTTAGCAAACTGAACCACTCCGATTTTATTCATGTAGGTATCTCCTACATACTGTGGGTCACGAATTTGAGAGATGAGCTTCCAAAGTTCTGCTTCGTATGTTAAACTGTGGACTGGCACTGCATCTTCTGCTAAGGATAAAGGTATATCATGCTGAGGTTCAGAAACCAAAGAGACTCCAGGTAATTGCTGAACTTCTGGAACTTTAGTAGTAAATGCTAATGAGGATGCTAGATCATCAGATGCTGTTTCTGGAGACAAAACGGGTGACCGGGATCTAACAGAGCCTTGTATCTCTTCATATGTAACCAAACTCTCTGATGATTCTTCCTGATATTTTGTAACATTTTGCACAGGTTCATGAGCTTTGACTGATTTCTTAGATTTTTTCTTTCTTCCAGGTTTTGTCATCCCAGTTACGGGATTGTTCTTTGAGTATCCTGTATCACACAACTCTTGAGATGTTTCTGTTTCAATACCTGACAAAGGCTCAACTTCAGCTTTTGGTGTAAAAGTGTTTTGTTGTGACTGACTGCAATCAGATACAACTGATTTTATCTTGGAAGTTTTCATTTCTTTATGTTTAATGGGAATTTCTTCAGGTTTTGACATAATAAAGGTTGAGTATCTTTCCTGAGATTTTGACTTTTCAATACAAGCCTCTTCTACAACAATTTCAGCATGTGTCGTTTCAAGCGTTATGTCTTTCTCAAGAGGTAGGTCAGACACAGAATATGACCCATAATCATTGACAGAACAACTTGAGTCAGGAGATAATGGCCTATTTTCAAAAAATGAAAGCAATGGTAGGGCCTCGTACTCTGTGTCTGAAAACACAGATTCTGGTGATGATGAATGATCAACAATAGTAACAGCATGATGCAAAGATGGTGTATATTGTGGTATGGGAGAATCTATGGACAGACAATCACTTAAGGTTTCTGGAGAGGATGCCCTAATATCTAACATTGCTGACTGAGGAGACATCGGTCTGTATTCAGGCACTGAATCTGGTGAAAGTGCTCTTTTATCAATATCAAATGCACATATAACAACCCAATCACCATCATCATCATCATCATCCTCAAAAACGGATTCCACTGGTGTTGGTGGTTTATTCTCTGTATCAGATAATAATGGTTCAGGTAAGTTTGATTTATGTCCAGGGGGTGAAGCTCGATCTTCATAATTAGCCGATGCTAGAGAAATGGAGCCATATTCTACATCCGAGTATACTGATTGAGGTGAAGAGGATCTCTCCCCTATCATTGCAATAGCTGAGTCAGGCCAGTCATGACTGCATTCAGGGACAGGTGAATCAGGTGACGGTGCTTTATATTCATTTACAGATGTCCAAGATTCTGGGGATGAGGGCCTGCCTTCAAGAGGATTTGATGAAACACGTGCAAATTCAAATTCCAAATCTGACGACAATGACTCAGGGGATGATGATCTATATTGACAGGTTTTAAAAGACCCTGAGACTTGAACTGTGATGCAGTCACTGGATTCAGAAGATGCAAAGAAACACGGCATTGTCTCTAAAATGGCAGACCTAGGTGACGATGCTCTGTCGTCTATATCGAAAGTTATTGATGGTGGTGGGATTGATCTCTCACCGCTGTAATCACTGCCTCCTGATAATTGCCTTCCAAATGGTCTTTTGTTGGAAACCATTGGTGTTAACGGCCTTTCCTCTGCTTTTGATGTTAATAGCATAAAAGTGTCTCCTTGCGGACTCAGCATGAATTGCCCCTGGGCTTCTGCAACCCTACCATCATCAGTTTCCCATGGAAACACAGGAGGTGGTAGTGGAGACAAGGGCCTAAACGGAGGTTTATGAGAATCAGGTGCAAGAAAATGCAGCTCCATTTCCTCATCAGTCACACATTCCGGTGAAGATGATCCATCATGAGGACGTTCACTCGAGGTGTCAGATGTTGATTCTGGTAAACAGGACCTATACCTGGTAGCTTTGATATCAGGTGTAGTCTCTACAGTAACAACAACCTCATTTTCACTCTTTCCGAATGACAGTGTTTTCTCAAAACTATACTCAGCTCTTGTTATAACTGACATTGCATTATCTTCCGAATGAACCAAAGTTGAGTCATGTGACACCTGAATGAAGCAAGCTGAGCTTAATTGTTCCTGTTTTTGAGATATTAAACTTGTGATGGTACAACTGTCATCAGAGGGAGATGCTAGTGTGTGAGTGGCAGTGTCGGTTTGATTTGTGCAATGAAGAGACTTTTCATTAAGGTCACTTAAAACTTGGGAATTATAAATATCAGGCAAGACTTTTGACAAATCTAGATCAGTGTGTGTGTGTCCAGCTGCTCCATCAACTGCATCTTCCCTGACTGGAACCTGAAGTATGTCTTCTCGCGATGCATCCATAGGCACCACCGACACATCCTTACTATTGGAACCTGTCAATTCAACATCATATCCATATAAGACTTTATAGAGTCGATGTGAAACTTCATCCATGTGTCTTGTTGCATCAGCAGAACCAGAAGGACTTGAACCAGAAGGACTTGCAGGTTGTAGTGTAGAGCAAATCTTTCCAGACACCTCATCGGTTCCTTTTAGCTCAATGGACAATTCCTTGAAGTCTTGCTCAGCTTGATCGCACTCATTCAAGCTATCTCCAAAATCGGTCACAGACAACAGTGGGCTCTCGCATACACCTGTTCGAGAAATATTGGAAGACTCTCGCCAGGGCAAAGTTGACAAAAGATGATCATCGTTTTCAGAATGGGTGGTTTGTAGACACTCCAAGCTCCACTCGTCTCCCCCCTCTGCCCCTTCATATGCAGCAGCACCCTCATCATCACAGGGTTCAATAGATAGGTGAGGGGATGGGGTAATCTGGGCACCTAACTTGGGTCCCCCTTTGTACACAGGGTCTATCACATGGGATCGGAGGTTGTATGGAGTTGTGCGGTACAATGTGAAGAAAGGACTTACTTGTTTCAAACTGCCTGTGTGTACGGTATCTGTCAATTCTTCATATACTCTTTGTGATGAGCTGTGATAAAACAAAACAACAATTCATTTCAATTTATTCATTTGAAAGTGAAGACAAATCAGAAATAACCCTGGTAAGTAATGACTAGGGTTGGGAACTGAAACTCGGTTCTGAGGAAGAACCTATATCAATTGCCCAGTACTGGTTATCCAAAGAAAAACTAATTATTTGGGTTCTGCTTATCGGTTCCTTAACATGTACATTGGCGCTCTCTCTGGACGGGATGGTGCTGCGCAAAGCAACACATTTTGTTTTGGAAGGATTAATAAGAGTTGAGATCCCTGACTCAGTCCCCCGGGGCTGTGAGACAGATTGGGAACAGTTTACTGTTTGTGAACAGGGTATAGAAAGTCGATTTTTAAATGAAATGATTATTTCTATACTTTTACAAACAGTGAAGCAATTGGGCACCTGTCAGATATATTGCAAGACATGTGTTGGACACATGTGGTTAGACACTGTGTCACACAGGCAGGTTGCAGTCACATCAGAGGAGACCGGGGGAATGATAACATCTCACATTTTCATAAAAATGTCAATAAAATCCAAACAATGCCAAAGCCTAATAATGATTAGATGAATGAACAGGTCACATGAATTAAACTTTTTAGGTAACTTACTATGATGTCTCCATCTCTTTTTGTAGTTTTTCTTTATGGGCCTTTTTTTCGTGTAGTGATGACAAACTGGAGGACAGGTCCTCTGCTGTCACCATGGGTACCTCTTGTCCCGAGCCTGGACTCCTACGTGAAGCCTCTGTACGCCTGCCGGGCCTGGGGCTGTCAATGTCCTCATGAAGGGCAGAGAAACCTGAAAAAGGAAATCAATAAGAACTTTCTACATAGATATATCAACTAATCATTATTCTGCTTCAAACTGACATTGACTTGTGTACCTTCACTATGATCCAATGCTATGGTCCGCTCTATTTCTGCATAGGTATGTGATGATGTGTCGTCCTCAGTGGACTTGAGTATCTTGGTTTCGATGAGGTGAACAATGTCCATTCGATTGATCTTAGTCAATCTTTTGATCAGTGCTGTTTCTGTTAAAACAAAAAACTAAGTTAAAAAGTTCCACTTTCAAATTTGAAAAAGTATATTTTTTCCAAATGAAATGAGAGATTCTACTTCACTTGTGTTTCAGAGCAATACTTATGAAAACTATGTTCCCTACTTATCTCTAACCTGTGGAATGTTGTCCTTCTCTTTCTGCCCAGAGGTTCAAAAGGGCATGGCTTTGATCTTGCAGTGAGTTAGGGTTTTCAACTCTTATCAGGTTGATCCTCTCCTCACTGAAGTCCAGTTCCCGAGCCAATTCTGTTGAGAAATAAAAAACATTGTAATGATTAAGATGGTGAAAGGATACATTTAAAAGATTACAACTATTTTAATTGAAAGCCGACCAAAATTGTACTAATAATGTTTATTTAAAGTGGACCTATCATGCTATATTTGAATAATATAGTGTAGGACCATACCTATATAAGGCATATTTATACTTTTTTTTTTTCAAAATACCAAACAGATCATGCATTTTAGCCATGCCTCATTTCGCTCAATTTGAAAAATGTTAGCTCTGTTTTTGCAAGGGCTGATTCTGTGAGAACAGCACCATCTACTGGCCTGGCATATGTACTACAGTGTCTCCAGCGCTTTCGAACGGCAATGGCCGTGGCTGTCTTCTCCATATTGGTGGAGTTGGCCCAATAGCCGTAGCGCCACTGTCCTGACGTCAGGACAGTGTTCAAATCTGGATCAGTTTTTATCAGATCCGTTGCAGCCCCTTTTTTAGAGATTTGGGTATGGAGGAAAATAGAGAGGGTTGTGTTTTCTGACACTTGGTGAGTTCCCTGGAACACCGGGGACACATATTCATGTATAAAAGACGTACAAAAGTGCATTTTGCATGATAGGTCCCCTTTAATGTAAGTTGGATGTCTTTGCTACTAAGGTGTGACTCACCAGTCCAGCTGAAGCCCAGGTGGTCGGCTATAATGGCCAACCGTTGCTCTTTTCTCTCTTCTTCATCCTGTGGATCTACTGTAAACACCACTGCAAGTTATACCAAATGAACATTTACAAATAGTATCTGAATACAAATATTCATTGGCTTTCCTGTTTTTGTTATACTAACAGTTTGGTTAATTCATTAGGACATATTAAAGAGTGGTGTGCCTTGAACAACTACACAACAAGCCTGTATCAAATGGTTGTGAAAGACCTTGTAGTGACACTATGATTAAGAACAATACATTAACCATTAGAAAAGTAATTGTATTTCATTTTTTTACATAAGTATATACTCTTTAATGTTTCATAGTTTTCTAGCCACTAAGTTGTTTTCACAAGTTCCAAAAAGCCTTTAAGTCAATCTTGAGATATTCAGCACACATAGAGGGAAAGAGAAACATCATTTCCAACACAAACACAGTTCACACAACACATGACTTCTTCAACTACAATAGGACTGAACTACAAGAAACAGAGAGGCAGCACCTTAACAGCTACAATTCACTAGTGACGCACAAAAGATAGAGAATAGCCCCTTAAGCTCGGGGGATACCTTGACTTTGGACTTTATCATCTGGGATTCGCTGCATCTGTGTCTCAGCAGGGTCATCCCACAGTGGTCTAATGGGAAAGACGTCTCCTGAGGGAGGGAACTGCATCTCAGGGAAAGTATCTCTCTCTATGAGTGATGGATCAATGAGACTGCTCTCATCATCTGAGTTGGCAGCTGCAGCCTCTTGTTCTTTCTCTGTCTCTGCCTGTGCCAACCTTGCCACCAGTTTGGCTGCCTCATCGCTTATCTCCTCAGAGAAATCAATGGACTGTTTTTGTTGCTCACTTTTCTCTTTCATGGGTGTTGATGAATGAGTTGATTGACCCCTTTTGCCTCGGACTGGCAATCTGGACTGGAAACCTTTAGATTTAGCTAAATCAGCACTCAATGGGCGACCTTGTTCTTTCTTGGCAGATGGTGTGGTAGACTCCGCCTCACAGAAGCTCTTGGCTTTGAAAGATGGTGTCTTGGTTTTGATATCCAAAGAGGGACCTGCATCTGTCTCAGATTTTCTCCTTGAATCCTTTTTCACAGGGACCTTAAGCTTTTTGTTGTGGGTAGATAGAGCAGTCTTGGCAGGAGAATCAGGCTTGGGAGGGCTAGACTTAATGGGAATTCTAGATTTAGGTTCAGAAATGAAGGAGGCCTCTTTATTAAGAGTGGTTGAAGAGGAGGTTGCTTGAGGTGGAGAGGGAGTTGTGGATTTACCCCGACCTTGAGAAGTAGACTTAGATGGTGTTTTGACTGGAATCTTTTTAACACCACTGGAAGCAACTTGTTTGGTTTTGTCTGTTGGTGTGGGTGCTTCTATCACTGACTGTGCTTCTTCTGGAGAGGAATCAGAAGACTCTTGGCCCTGCTCAGAGTAAACTGATCTAGTGACTGTTGTTTCTGCAGTTGTTATCATTTGGTCAGTGGACTGTTTTCCTAAATCTAAGTATCCTTCATTCACATTTGTGTCTGTTTTAGTCTCTAGACCTTCAGGTGATGTCTGATCTTTCTTTGCAGTTTTGGATGAAGCAGAAAGGCTCGTTTCAGGGATTTGAGATGTGGTGGGATCGGCTTTAGAGGCTGGCTGATCAGCCTCAGGTGGGGACTGAAGCTGAGAATCACTTTCCTCTTTTGATGTCTTAGTCTCTTCACTCTTAACCTCTAGTGTTAGATTGAGGCCAACTTCATCTTCTGCTGCTGATCTCATACTGTCCTGCCTGGCCTCTTCTACGAGAGGCTCATCTAAAGGCTGATCACCTATCTGGAAAAAGGCAAAACCACCTCCTTCTTCCTCATAGCTCCTCTTTGTCATGTCAATAGCGCCACTTCGGGTCATTTCAAAAAGCTTCCCTTCTTGAAAAAGAAAAGGGTTTGGCTCACTGGTAGGAGTGCTCTCTTCTGTTGGTGTCCTACCAGGTGTTGTGTCTGGAGTTGCTTGCAGAGACTGACGGTCCACTACCAGATTCAGTATTTTCTGTTCCTCCTCCTTGACGCGAGCTGCAAAGGTATCATCATCCTCCCGCATGGCAGACCATGAGTCCGTTTCTACCCTTGCAGTGACTCCTTTTGACTCAGTTCTGGGAGGTTCTAGTGTTTCATCATCCTCTGTGTCATCATATACACAGACCTCCTGTATAAACATGTCCTTAGCTTCACCGGAGGCACCAGCCTCTGGCACTCCTGGCTGCTCTTTTTGATCTCCTTTCACTTCATCTGTTACATTTTTGACATGTTTTAGCGTACCAGTCTGTGGCTTAGAAACCCCTAACTCTTGACCAAGCGTATCATCTTCGCTGTTGTCTTTTGACTTCCTTAAGCACTCTTCCTTTTGCTCATCAGTCCTGTTTTCAACATGTGGTGTGGCAGAGGCCTTTTTGGAAATACTGTCTGTATCAGCTTTTGCAGATGGTGAAGCCATGTGTTCCTGTGCAGTGTCCAGTTGTATTTCTGAATGAAGCTGGTCTGAGACAGAGGGAGGTCCCTCTGAAATGACAGTGGCTGTTGTTCTTGTTTTCATGACCTCTTTGTTGTGGGATCCATCATGCAAACCTGCTGAGAAAGGAGAGGGAGGTTGTACTTTAATATGGGGATCAGCAAAAATAGCTATCTTTGAATCTTCTGCGGGTTTTCCAAACCCACATTCACTTTGCGAAAGCTTCTCACTTGTGTGCTCTATTGTTTCATAGCTGTCATCCCCTGTTTTGGCACATGCTGAGGAAACCAAATCTTTTCTAGAGTTCATTTTGCTCCTTGCGTCCTGTTCCATTTCATCAAATGTTTTTATTTTGGCTGCCATCTTAAACATCTCATCCTCTGGGGTGATTTTTCTCATAGGTTCATAGCTTTCTGATGTATCCTCTTCTTCTGGGTCTTCAGGGATGACAGCAGATTTGGATGGAACAGAGAGGGATGTATGTTCAGGGGGTTTGGGGTTTACCTCATAACTTACCTCTTCAGAACTAGGAGTATCAGGGGAGAGGGGACTCTTACCGGAACTTGTCCTCTGAGATGTCTGCTCACAACATTCATCGTCAGCACTAGCCTCTTGGTCTCGAAGCAGCCTACCACGCAAAGCATCTTGGGGGAATTCTGTAGCTTTGGAGGGATCTAGATGTCTAGAAGAGTTACTAGGCGGACCTAGAGATGATGGGAAAGATGGGTGGCTTTTTCGCTCTACAGGGCTACTCTCTAAAGAGTCATGAGGGGGTGACTCCTTGGTCGGGCTAGGTTCAATAGAATCTGGGGACTTATGGGAGGAGTTTTCTTCCATGAGAGGACTATCATCTAGAGAGTCTCTGTGGCTTATTGTTAAGGAGTCATCGGCAAATGGACTAAGAGCATCTGAGTCTTGTTTTAAAGGCAACTCTAAGCTGTCATGACGCTGTGAAGAGGATCTAGAGGCTGGATAACCAACTAAAGGTAATGTTAGCTGATGATCAGGGCTCTCGTCATCACTAAGAAACGTTTCTACAGTCTCTGAAATTCTCTTTGTACGTTTTTGAGGTTTAGGTGGCTTAGAATCGCTGCTTTTAACAGAAAAGGACTCACTTTTAGCGTGATCATCTGCAGCGTCTTTGGAAGCAACAGGGAGAGTCAATTCTGTAGACAGATGGTCACCAGTGGTCTCTACACCAGAGTCGCCAGGCTTCTCTGTGTCTTTGCTTTCTGACTTGAATGTCGTAGCAGTTACTGCTGAAGATGTGGAGGTCTGCTGTCCACTTTTGGGAGAAAGACTATCTGGGCTAGTGTCTGGAGTGGCAAGACCCTCATGTTTCAAACTGTCCTCAGAGCTCAGATGAGGGGTTCCATCTCCAGAACTGGCACTTAGGGAGTCTGCCACAGCCTCATGTTTTGAGCTGTCAGAGCTATCGTCAAGGCCACCATTTCCAAAGTCTGTAGTTTCAGTTAGATCTGAATGAACTGACTTAGGTTCCATCTCTTTGTCTTGCTGAGGGGTCTGTTTCTTGCGAGGTTTGGAATCCAAAGATAATTCTCGTTCTTGAGAGACACATGAACTTATTGCTTTGGTCATGGATTTTGACTGGATGGTATCTGATTTGGTGGATTCCTCTGATCTTGACATTGTGGATGTTTTGAGCTCAAATAGCCCAGACTTTCTCTTTGAGGGGTCCTGCCCTGTTTGGAATGCTTGCATCAGCTCTTTGACTGACATTGTCTCCTCAAGTTTTTCAGACTCCGTTTTGGGGGATTTAGGGGGGCCCTGTTTCAATTTAGGGCTTTCTTTGGCTTTTGGAGAAGGCTTGCGCGCGACAGGCAATTGTGAAGACTTGCTCGCAGTGACCTTTTTACTCTTTTGCTCTGCTTCTACTTTCTGTTGTAAGGCTTTGACCTTATCCTTTATTGACCCAATGGGTGTTTCTTCAATCACTGGAGAGACAGGTGATGCCGGGGCAGGAGCTGTTGGCACACTTAGAAGAGCACCTGCCTCTGTGGATTCCTCTGCCTGCCCCTGATCTTTGCCCTTCCTCCTGACTGGCTTCTTAACATCACCAGCAGCTGTTTTGTCCTGCCCTTTGGTTGGAGTAGTTGGTTTTGCACTTTTGCTTGAGACAACTTCAGTGGATCTTTCTTGGACAGCTGGCTCTTTTTTGACTTTTATTTTGGAGCCCACTGATCCATCCAGGAGGTATTCTTTCAGGTCACCACTGTCCTTTATTGCTTTTGGTCTGGGAGCCCCTCGGTTGGCTCTACTTTCACGTAAGATAGGCTCTTGAGTTTCCAAGGCTGCCATCTTTATGGCCTCCTTTATCTCACTCTCTGATAGGAGAACCCACTCCTCTGCCATTCTAGCTGCTTTTGCTGTCTCTTCAGCTGCCTCACCCTTATAGGTTCCACTCCTGAGTATCTCACTGACTTTCTCTAGGTCCTCTTTGACTTTCTCTAAGTCCTTCTCCATTATTTCTAATGGCTCTCCAGAAACATCCTCAGTCCCTTTCTCTACACCACACCTTCCTAAGGAAGGGGATTTCTCTGTGGTGTCTGCAGTCAAGATGGCAGTCATTTTGATCAAATCTTGTTTCATCTCTGACACGTCGGATAGAAGGTCGGGTTCTCGAATCAGCTCTGATTTCAGGGCTGATGTTGGCGTCTCTTCATCTTCCATATGGAAGAAGAACAAGTAAGGAGTAAAGAAATAAAAATTCAAATGAAAGGGGACAGACATCGGAGAATGTGGTCAGGACAAGATTGGAACAGGGATCATAGGACAACAAATTCACAAAGGATTCTACATCAGGGTATAAGAGGAATGTGGCTTATACTTGAATATGTCTCTGGGGAATTGTGGTAAAGCAAAGGCTAAATAAGGATATGATCAGGAAATAACTTGCTTATACACTTAATACATTCACACACACACACACACACACACACACACACACACACACACACACACACACACACACACACACACACACACACACACACACACACACACACACACACACACACACACACACACACACACACACACACACACACACACACACACCAATAGAAAACAACTCAAAGATACGATGAGAGAAACCAGGTAAACCAAGAAACCAATGATTACAATGGAAAAAAAGCACAGCAAATGAAACAAAGAAACACAAAGGACATCTCAAGATTGCTTGGATGCATGACAGGTGTCAATGTAATAACAGGGAAATGGCTTGAAAACAACTTAAATGGCTGGGTAGTGTCTTAACAAAAGAGAGCAAGTGATACACAATATGATGATTCGCCTTGCTTTTCATTCTAGAAAAATAATAATATAAGAGATAATTTACTTTCACAGAAACTAAAGAGAAACAAGGATCTGTGGTATACTGGTAAGAGGCATCTTGGAGGATGGGGCACTTAAATTCCATTTGCCCTTCTCTCAGCCTTATGTTTAACTAAATATTTCAAATATACCTTAATAAAAACAGAAAGAAAAAAAATGCGTGATATTGTGTTATGCTGTAACATTAAAAAAATCAGCTCAGCCACAACAGAAGACATTAACATTCAATATCAAGAATGATACTACATGTAATATTACAGCCATACAAGCACACACACATACACAGTTATGTAAGGCAAGTTATTTCCAGGCAAAGCAAAGGGAAGGGATGCTGGAAAGGTCTTGGTGAAGGGTGAATGGAGTGAGTGGAAATGTAAGTGTATTAATGAAATCTGCAATTAGAGAATATTAGTTGTTCATGTTCAAGAGCTGCTTATTAGTATGTCTGCATTCAGTAATGTGGTGAGTTCTTGTTCCATATACACGACTACTGCTACCGTACAACATACAGTTTTAGTATCATACACATTTTCCTGAAAACATATACATGAACATTTCATTAGTAACATATCATCCATGTATATTCAGTACGTTTTATGAATAATATGGGCTATCTCGAATGATTTTTTATGAAATGCTTTTCAGAATATTATTCTTTCATGTTTCTGTTTGAGTCATTTTCTCATTACTAGATAAACAATGGTAGGAAAGTAGAAGGGGGAGGATTCAGGGTGGGTCAGGAGGTGAACTACTTTTTGCTTTATCATTACGCTACAGGACTACAACTGGAGGAATACTATTATTCCGGCCCCTAATCTCACTAGCATGGAGTTTCAGAGTTGCGTGAGCAACTAATGTTTGGAATTTGCATAGCCAGAAGTGCTAGTCCAACGCTGGGACATATGCAGGCTGCAGTGGGACAAAGACATTACTAGGATGGGGAACGCCGTATCAGCAGCTGAAGTCCAGTGACATCGCATCTCCTCCTCCATTTTTTACAAGTCTCTCTCATTCCCTTCTTGCTGCCAGATGGTGACAAACTGCAACAGATTGGAAGTCATACTTCCCACAAGCAGTGGTGGATACAACTATTGGTAGAAGTCTCATTGATCCACTCAGTGCAGAGTCTACGTTAAATGCCATTAAAAGCTGTCATTTAATGTCATTTTAAAATGACTAAATTAAGAGTACAATTTAGATAAATACACATACCAAACGTTTTTTGTGATTTTTGGGAGAGGTCTGATTCTATACTGTACCATAGAAAGTTGATTGTTCTTTGTTCTGGCTCTTGTAATCTGAGCAGGTAAAAGCTCCTTAATGTGAGAACCAGTGACATTGTGCTGCCTGAGCTAACAATAACAACCCCACTCCAACTGTTTGTTTAGACCATTTGCACAACACAAATGGCCTCATGACTGCATTAGTCGGCACAGAATCAGAGGCCATTGTCAAATAAACATCACCACAGAATGAATGCGTTTAAATGTCATGTACATACTTAGACGGCAGTGTTTAACTCTTCCTTCAAATGCCCAATCTCAAATTGTGAAGGGGAATGAGTTCAATTAAAAACAAAAAGGCAGGTGTGAAATCATAAAAAAAGGAATGTAAAATATGAAGTTAAGCCTTAAGACAAACATGACATTGACATGGGAGGTTTGTGTGACAGGACAAAAAATACATGAAGCTTAAAAGGCTTTGAAAAGATGTAAATGGTCTCTGAATAGTCTAAGGGCTCTGCTGGGGGTGTCAGTGTATCAAAGTGGATATTCCTCTGAACACATGTTAAACTACATTTGACTAATCATCCATACAATATCAGCTTTACTGTCATATTAGTGTCATTAATAAGGACATGCAGTATTATTATAGATAGCAAATATTTGAGTAGTAGTTATAGAGGAAAATAAAATGTTAAATGTGTCTTACATTTCTCAAGCGTTCTGCTGGTCTGAAAAACAACATGGAAAACAGACCACAGTTAGTTTTATGTGGCCAATATTTTAAAAGTACTACTACCATTATGACTGCTACTTCAGGAAAAGAACAAATGATAGACATAACACAACAGCAACAATCAGCTATGCTACTGACAATTCACTACTGCAAAATATATCCAAAATGTACTTCTATACTATTCAAATATGACAAGACAGTGGACAGGGTAGATCAGCAGAGCTAGTTAGTAGAAGAGGAGGGGGAGCAGTGGCTGCGTTTACCTCTTCCTCTTGCTCTTGATCTGAATCGGAATCCTTTGGGAGCAAGAAGCAGGGAGAAGCAGAAAGATGTACAGATAGAAACAGCAATATTAAAGGAAGAAAAAGACAAGGGGCAGTGTATGGTTAACATAGCGATGAAGACAACCAGCTGGTGCCATTTCAAGTAAAGCCAGAGAGGTCTTCAAAGCTGCATGACACAAATATTCAAGATGTAAAACAAATAACCTTGCTAGCTTCAATCAGATGATCATTTGTGAGATGTGCGCTTTAGCATGGAGTGTTACTGGTTTGGGTAAGTGAATACTATGGGCTCAGAACAGTCTCATAATACACACATGCACACAGAAGGATTCACACTTGTATTTCCGGATCCACACTGTTTTTCAATGCACACACAAATGTGTTCCGTTTCATAGACATGTAAATAAAATCCAAATACAGAAAAAAGTTTGACATATGTATTTTTGATCCTCACATATTTGTTTTCCGTTTAAATCCCCTGAACCTGCAAACACAAACCGCTTTCTGTGCATGGATCACTGTGCATTCGTGTGTGGGTTTTTTGAGACTCCCCTGACGGTCACCCGATTCGTACTTGTAATTTTTTCTATCTATAGCCAATCAGATGTCTCCTCAATTCTAAGCCAATCACATGAGCGCGTCCCCACGAGGGTATGATTTATTGCGTTCATGACACTTCACATACGCATTTTGCGCTGTCCGGAGCAGGGTTTCCGCGGACAGAATTAATTTTTCGGACAAATTTGAAATTTACCGGTCATGTTTCAATAATAATAATTAGAAGAAGAAGAATTGTGTAGCAGAGTTTCCGTTAGCAGGTAATTACCGGACTATGACCGGATATGGCTAATAACACGGGAGTAAGGATCATCTCTTTTTTCCTCTCTCCCTCCCTCTCTCCTGACAGCCCGTCAGTTTCTCATGCAGCTCGCTAAAACTTCACTCGCGTTTATGTCCATATCGATCAGATCCAGCTCTCCTGATCGGCCTTTATAGAGAGCACCGATCAAACTATTAAGAGTGAATATCGGCCGATAATGACCGGCGGGGCTCCCCCCGTTGACAGTTCACTGTCTAGCACTGGCTTCGTAGTGCACTGATCGATCAGGCTAAGCTAACCTGTAGCTGCTCCCTCCACACTCACAACAACTTCATACAGACATAAATAAAGCAGCTGTATTCGCCATACAGGAAACACACATTTAAAACGGTTTTGCCTGCCGTTTTTATGTACACAAGCATTCATTAATGGTTCAAAGTGGCACTGTACCTTAATAATATAAAGGCTTGTATTTGCGTGCATTTCCTGCTCTGAAAGTGGCAATGTACTGAGAGTGGAGGTGTCCTGAGATTAGCGCCTGCAGGCAGGCTCCATGGACCTGTCAGCTCCGGACAGCGCAAAATGCGTACATGAAGCGCTACGTCATGAACGCAAGAAATCTACCCTCGTGCGCTCATGTGATTGGCTTAGAATTGAGGAGACATCTGACTGGCTATAGATAGAAAAAATTACAAGTACGAATCGGGTCACCGTCAGGGGAGTCTCAAAAAACCCACACACGAATGCACAGCGATCCATGCACAGAAAGCGGTTTGTGTTTGTAGGTGCAGCGGTTTTAAACAGAAGACAAATATGTGAGGATCAAAAATACATATGTCAAACTTTTTCTGTATTTGGATTTTATTTACATGTCTATGAAACGGAACACATTTGTGCGTGCATTGAAAAACAGTGTGGATCCGGAAATACAAGTGTGACTCCTTTTGTGGATCATGAAATACAAGTGTGAATCCTTCTGTGTGCATGTGTGTATTATGAGACTGTTCTGAGCCCATAGAATCCTGGGACTTTAAGATCAATACATGTCGTTTTCTTCAAATCTGATCAAAGGACACCAACCTTTAATCCTGGATAGAGAGTTAAAACGTTTACTACTTGGGATGTCAGTCATTGATATGTATAAGAACATACAATTAAATAAGATCATATTTTGCGTAATTTTTTCCAATGGTGTAATAATTCATAAGCGGAAGATTAGCATATATTACAGTGTCGATGAGAACAAAGGGTCAAGATTGCAGTATGGTCCTGCTTACAAATAACCATTTAGATAAACAATGTTGTGATTAAATATGAAATACGCAATCTTAAGCATGTTTTGTTGAGTCAACACCAGACTTACCTTGCAGTACGATGGAAGGGTGATGTTGAGGTGGCATATGGCATTTTGGGTGAGTGCCCGGTAGTTCCTGGGTTCTTTCATAAAGGACAGACGTCCACAGGGCTCCTGAGTGTTGTCTCTGATCTGCGAAACCCAGAGCATCAGCATTAGTCACTGCTATTACAATCATTCAGAATAATCAATTATTGTTCATACAAGCAACACAAAAAAAGTGAGTGGTTTCTTTGTTTCAAGTTAAGTAAAGTGCTTACTTTGATAAAGAGTGCTAGTCTGTTCTCCTTAAAGGCATAGAAGCTAAAGAGATGGTGCTGGCCACTTTTGGTGAGTGGAACAAGGTTTCCAAAGCAGTCTGCATAGATAGGTTTGCCTTCCAGGACCTGTCAAATACAACAACACACAGATAAGAACCAGGACTACATAACAACATACATCCGTTTTGTTTTAACCACGTGCTAACTATTTATCAGAAGCCCTAGCCTTGACCTTTGTACATAACAATGATTAAGCAAACATATTTGAGAAATGTCCTTAGTGTTCTTGTGACTTACACTGGCCCATCTTTGTCTGCAAATAACCAAACCTGCAGACTAGGGAGCATCATTTATGCTGATCCAATCGTGTTTTGAGAGGGTTATTCACGATTTCATATCAACAATTTATTGTATTTCAGTTTATTGTACTCAGGGTTATGAGAGGGCACAATCTTACATCTGTAGCTTGTACAAGATGCAGATGGTAGGCTTTAAATGCAAAGTGAGCTACACTTCCAATCCTCTGCGGTCAGTGAAACATTCCTTCTCACCTCAACATCTCGGCTGCGTGCCACCTCGATGAAGTTCTCCTGCTGCTCCAGAGTTTTGTCAATCTTGTCATCTGTCATGCAGAAGCACCGCAGTCGGGCTTCAATGGGATCATGCGTCTTTGCAAAGATGACAAACTTGGCCATGTACGGTACACAAATGATCTCTCGGTACACCTGAGTGGAGAAATTAACAGATTCCTGCACTTGCCGACAGTCTATCAGCCAGAATCTAGAAAGCAGAAGGGGATTGGGAAAAACAGCAAAGTGAAATCTATGTTAGCATCAGAGTCAGTTTAAATCACTGATACGTTTGTTGTGATACAACAGATATGATCTTTCTGTTACCTTGCAGACACATTGGTGGTGAAGGAGACGCAGTCATTGATGAATGTTAGCGGAGTAGTTCCTGTTATGTCCTCCCATTGAGCAGGCGTCGTTCCACCTGCACATAGACATATTAGAATGTGAGCGCGTGTGAAGTTGGTCTATTCACAGTTACCGTATGTGTGTGTATCTGCATGTGTTCACCAACCTGTGATACTACAGAGCAGCCGTAAGGTGGGGGTGTCCCCTCCAAAGCCATTGAGAACCATGTCAGAGTTGTTCTTGGGAACAGGGATGGTCATGGTGATGGGTTTATGGAACTTTCTCCTGCGAGGCTCCAGGGTGACGATGGGGCTGAAGGTGGCTTTGTTTCCCAGGATCTTCTTCACTACATCCACATTGACTGGCTGGGCCTGGGAGGGTGGACAAGAGTAATCAACACCTTACTTTTTGTTGCAAATAAATCCTACACAGGGGTGATTCCTAAAATAAGGCCAGGCACTGAGGATAATCTCCTTAAAGAAGGTTTGCTGAAATGTAATCACATGTTCAGGCATTGGCATACTCTAGAGATGTCCATGGTATTGATTTACCTGAAAGTACATTTCTTTTAGCAGGAAATAGTTTGAACCTTCTCCATCTTGACAAACAGAAATATTTTAATGGAGCCCAGATGCAATGATATTTTGTACAGATATCCACAGTCTTGAAATAATGAATTTGAGCTATTTTGCTGAATTTGATGATCTTCTGACAACTAGGTCAATTCACTTGTAGCGTAGGTGTTATCCCTGAACGAATACATTTCATTTGGGCGCCAGACAGAGGAATATTTAATATAGCCAGCTGTCAAAAAATGATATGCTTAAACACGCAGAAACAGAGGGATAGCCCGGTGACCTAGCTACTGAAGTTTACAAAGGAACAATTATAATCAACCAAGTCACTTTCAACATAAAATGTCTGTATTTTTAACCCCAAATAATAATCAGTACATTAAACAGTGTGAGTGTGTTTACTTTCCTCCTGTCCTGCTACACACTTATCTACCGTAGTATCAACAAGACAGAGAGTCATTCATTGTTTCCAGACAGCCATGTCTTTCAATGTTTGTGATCTCTTGGTTACTCATCTGGCTAGAACAACACAGATTTGATTTAGATTGAATTCTCTTAACATCTCTTAGATGATCTGACTAATAGAGGCCTGAGTTTTAGTCACAACAACAGGGATCCTTTGACTTTCATCTAGCCCCATCCACTGGTTCATCTTTTTTATTTGTGATGTTCTGATGGATTGACATCTGAACATGTATGCACTGCTATGATAAGACACATGGAAAAAAAGCCACATCTCCAACATATATCCTAGGGGTGTATAGACTACGCCACTGCTTTTCTTGATTACCTGCAGTCCAACCCTGATCCTCTTGGTGAGGGCTCCCTCAGGAAACACTGCCTGTACTTGTGGCACAACAGTGCTGCTGAGGACGCCTCCTTCAGGACCAATCAGGTTGCTATCTTGCTTTATACGTGAAACCACTGCAAAGTATTGTGGGAAATCTCTAGTGATGATTCGGCAAAGGCGCTTCTTCTCCAGTTCCTCCGGCGTGTCGAGCTCTGGAGGAGGGTGGCAGAGAGGGACATGTGTCAGGAACAATGATGTGGTAACATTTTAAATTCCTAGAGTCATGGTGTGGTCTACTGGCACACCCTCAGAGACTGACCCTCGTCCATGCCGTTGAGTATTTGGTTGAGTTCCTCTTGGGTGTGTTCACAGTGATGCTCCTTCCAGCTCTCTCCAGTCTCACTCCTCAGAATCACCAGCTCCCTCTCTTTCCCCCGCAGGGCAGCAAAGTGGGGGATCTCCACAATCACAGGCCTGGAGGGGGGAGGCCCGGCAGTGTGAGCAGTTACAAGTAACACATAAGTGCCTCTGATCATGTGTGTGTGTGTGTGTGTGTGAGTGGTAGGATTGCCATAAGATGTATATTAGTCTTTCGTGTCTATTTGTGTCAACAGTACATTTTCTTATATTCTTTTGGGTAATTCGTTAGTGTTGTTTATACTTCCTTCAGTACTACACACATCATTTATTGATGTAAATATAGTTCTATAAAGTGTGGATAAAAAATAGGTCTGGCATCTTAAACTTGGATTTCCATCACAGGTCTCAGATCAACGTAGTCCTAGGTGTGTGATGTTATCTACCTGATTGATAAAGCACACGCTGGGTATCAACTATTTCTGTCTGACTTCAGGAATGCAAAGTACTCTGTTCACAAGTGCCATCCCAGGTGGTAACACTTGTTGAGTTTACCTTGTATAATTGATATAATTGTTAGGCTGGTTAGCATCCAGACAACTTTCCAGACTGTTACCACTGCTTATCTTGGTTGCTAACTATCTTAATGTACTGTAATCACTATTGTGAATATGTGTCAATATACCCACCGGGTCACATGTTTACAGTTACCCTTCTTATAATAAAATGTCTTGTAGGTACACTATATTTAATGTTAAAGTGTTGATATATCACTTGAATACTTACCTGATATGCTAAATCACAACAAGCTAGCTACAACACATAATAAGGAGGCATGCTACATGTACATTGAACATGGGACACACACAGCTATAAAGCTTGACTGATGATATTTGTACGTGGTATTTTGAGGGTTCTTTGACCTGAAAGTAGCTTTTAATATCTGATTATTTTGTTGACATAAACCTGCTAACATTCTTCAGCTTCACACTTTAGTTGTTGTTTAGTGGTGGCAGGAGATGTGTCAATATCTAAAACGTATGTAATGTGATTTGGCTAAAGAAATAACCAAAGCTTTCGTATTTGGTTTTTAAGATCATTTCCCTGCTTGATTAATAGTAAGGAGCATGCATGACTGCATAACTCTTAAAACATGTGCTGATCAACTTTACATTTTCATAACAAGGAGATCAAAACATAACCAACAACAGTTGCCAAAAACCATTGTTGATTCCATTTGGTTCACTAGCTACTCTTAGGCCAAACAACCATTTACACTTCACAATGAAATAAAAAAAAAAAACTTTAAGAAAATGATTAAGAACACAAAGGAAAAGGAAGCAAGAAAAAACTCCAAATGGAAAGGGCTAAGCAGAAGAAGGGTTTAAAGAAAGTACTGCTGCAGTAAAGTGATTTCAGGGGTTATAAGCACAGATGAAGAGGGGTACGAGACACTGGTGTGAGACAACAACACCTACAGGCAAAAAGAAAACACCAAATGGAAGGGTTTGTGAAATAAAGCACTGACAACGGCATCCATGGATTGTTTCATATGAAAAACCAATCTGTCCACCCTACCCGAGGAATTTGGTCCCAGGTGGGCCGAGCTGGAGGATTCTGCTAACCAAACTCTCTCCCTCATTTAGAGGCGGGGGGGCATTTGGGAGGTGCAGTTTACTGTGTGATCGACCAAACATCCATACGCAGCAGTGAGGAAGAAAGAGCACACAACGTTTGGGTTTGGATTCAACATAAGAAAACCACTGGGACGGATTGACTTAGATACCAGTTCAATAAGATGATTCACACTTTGGTCACTTTTTTCTTTTGAGTCCAAAATCCATAACGACAAAAATACATACACACTATTTAATATAACATATTTTTGTTTTATTGTTTTTACATATTTGAATTATGTTTCTTATTGTGATTTTTTGTCATACTCTGTAAAGCACGTTGGGCTGCGTCAAGCATGAAAGGTGCTATATAAATAAAGTGTATTATTATTATTATAGGCTACATTACAGTATGTTAAAAAGTGAAATGATTCCAAATAGTTTTTGTTAGCTAATTGCCTTATTATTACTTCAAAACTACTTTCAATTTACTGTCAGTTTTCACTTTTTATTCCCAAATATTTTTTGCTGATAATATATGTATTATTTATCAACAATGCAATTCTTTCAATCGTACAATTGTTTCATAATGTTTCATTTTCATCACAAATGATTTCACACTAAAGCACATGAAAAAATGGGTTGGATTATTTATAATAACTGAATGATTATATATTTGTGTATTTTCAATAATTATTCAAATAAGTATTGTGTATAGTAGTAAAAGCTGTTTTTATGTCGATTTAAATTAGAATACAAATGTTATTGCACTACAGTGACTTTGATTTGGTTTTTCGTTATAAGCCATAAAGCGATTTTGCAGTTTTTGAAAATGTTAGAATTTCTAACCTAAATTGATAATTTACATTTTTACTACAGTATTACAAACATTGCCAGCAGAGGGCAGAATTTGAGGCCACATATCAAACCAATGATGGATCTATGTCCTTGAGGTGGGGTTATTGAGAAAGGCTTTTTTATTAAGCGTTAAGGGAGAAGGTTAAATAGAGTTGGACTGCAGCTGAAATCAAACAGGGCATGCTGAAGAGCAAAGATTAACATATCCCTGGTGCTGGGAGGAAGCCAGAGCAGAAATAGTTTTAGTAATGCAGAGGCAGAGGTTAAATGAATCTGAAAGGAAAAGGCAGCAGGTTGTGTGATCCTTATGAGAGGGAATCAGAACAGTGTCAATCACCTGAACGTGCAGACAGTATAAAACAGGTCTGACCACTTCTTCCTGAATACTTCGGATTTCACTCTTACCAATTATATTCCCTCTTAGTCTACAAATGCATATTTAAGAAAATGTATTAAATCAAACACGTGTAAAACCTGCATTCAAATGTTTACCAAGTGAAAATGTTTCATTCTACCTCTCCTTTCCTTCCCTCATGATTCTCTACATCTTTATCTCATGTATTATTCTCTCCATCATCCTCCCTGAGGTCTTACCCGAGGAACTGGGCTCCAGAGGGCCCCACCTCGATGATCCTGCTGGCCAGGCCGTCGCCCTCCACCATGGGGGGCATGGTGGCCAGGCGGTGCCTCTTGACCAGCCGACAGGTCACCCGTGTGGGCGCGCTGCACTTCCTGGGCGGGATGATGATGCGGAGGCCGTTGTGCCGGCAACCGCGCATGGCTCCGCCCCTAGCGTCCACCATGAAGCTGACCAGGAAGCTGAGGCGTAACGGGAGATATTTACACAAGTTAAAGACAGTCTGCAATGATCACTTTAAGTGATGAGAATATAGACACCAACGTTCATTCGTAGATTGTTAGCCTAAGGTCTTTTCCAGCAATATCTCCAAAGAAAAACCTTTATATTTTCTGCCTGAAGTGGATACTATGAACAAATGATGAACACTCACGGTTTGTTGACTTACTCGTGCTGAAGCTTTGAACCACATGATACAGTCTTTATCAGAACACTTGCTTTAAAGCAGGTTTTGTCCAATGCTATTTGTAAAAGAAGAATGGCCTAAAAAGGGCTCAGAACCAGAACCCAGCAGCTACAGGGCTCAGAACCAGAACTCAGCAGCTACAGGGCTCAGAACCAGAACCCAGCAGCTACAGGGCTCAGAACCAGAACCCAGCAGCTACAGGGCTCAGAACCAGAACCCAGCAGCTACAGGGCTCAGAACCAGAACCCAGCAGCTACAGGGCTCAGAACCAGAACTCAGCAGCTACAGGGCTCAGAACCAGAACTCAGCAGCTACAGGGCTCAGAACTCAGTAGCTACAGGGCTCAGAACCAGAACTCAGCAGCTACAGGGCTCAGAACCAGAACACAGCAGCTACAGGGCTCAGAACCAGAACTCAGCAGCTACAGGGCTCAGAACCAGAACCCAGCAGCTACAGGGCTCAGAACCAGAACTCAGCAGCTACAGAGCTCAGAACACAGCAGCTAAAGGGCTCAGAACCAGCTAAAGGGCTCAGAACTAGAACTCAGTAGCTACAGGGCTCAGAACCAGAACTCAGCAGCTACATGGCTCAGAACCAGAACTCAGCAGCTACATGGCTCAGAACCAGAACTCAGTAGCTACAGGGCTCAGAACCATGCAGAACTCAGTAGCTACAGGGCTCAGAACCAGAACTCAGTAGCTACAGGGCTCAGAACCAGAACTCAGTAGCTACAGGGCTCAGAACCAGAACTCAGCAGCTACATGGCTCAGAGCCAGAACTCAGTAGCTACAGGGCTCAGAACCAGAACTCAGTAGCTACAGGGCTCAGAACCAGAACTCAGCAGCTACATGGCTCAGAACCAGAACTCAGCAGCTACAGGGCTCAGAACCAGAACTCAGTAGCTACAGGGCTCAGAACCAGAACCCAGCAGCTACAGGGCTCAGAACCAGAACTCAGTAGCTACAGGGCTCAGAACCAGAACTCAGTAGCTACAGGGCTCAGAACCAGAACCCAGCAGCTACAGGGCTCAGAACCAGAACTCAGTAGCTACAGGGCTCAGAACCAGAACTCAGCTGCTACATGGCTCAGAACCAGAACTCAGTAGCTACATGGCTCAGAACCAGAACTCAGCAGCTACATGGCTCAGAACTCAGCAGCTACAGGGCTCAGAACCAGAACTTAGCAGCTACAGGGCTCAGAACCAGAACTCAGTAGCTACAGGGCTCAGAACCAGAACTCAGTAGCTACAGGGCTCAGAACCAGAACTCAGTAGCTACATGGCTCAGAACCAGAACTCAGCAGCTACAGGGCTCAGAACTCAGCAGCTACAGGGCTCAGAACCAGAACTTAGCAGCTACAGGGCTCAGAACTCAGTAGCTACAGGGCTCAGAACCAGAACTCAGCAGCTACAGGGCTCAGAACCAGAACTCAGTAGCTACAGGGCTCAGAACCAGAACTCAGCAGCTACATGGCTCAGAACCAGAACTCAGTAGCTACATGGCTCAGAACCAGAACTCAGCAGCTACATGGCTCAGAACCAGAACTCAGTAGCTACATGGCTCAGAACCAGAACTCAGCAGCTACAGGGCTCAGAACTCAGCAGCTACAGGGCTCAGAACCAGAACTTAGCAGCTACAGGGCTCAGAACTCAGTAGCTACAGGGCTCAGAACCAGAACTCAGCAGCTACAGGGCTCAGAACCAGAACTCAGCAGCTACAGGGCTCAGAACCAGAACTCAGCAGCTACAGGGCTCAGAACCAGAACTCAGCAGCTACAGGGCTCAGAACCAGAACTTAGCAGCTACAGGGCTCAGAACTCAGTAGCTACAGGGCTCAGAACCAGAACTCAGCAGCTACAGGGCTCAGAACCAGAACTCAGCAGCTACAGGGCTCAGAACCAGAACTCAGCAGCTACAGGGCTCAGAACCAGAACTCAGCAGCTACAGGGCTCAGAACTCAGTAGCTACAGGGCTCAGAACTCAGCAGCTACAGGGCTCAGAACTCAGCAGCTACAGGGCTCAGAACTCAGCAGCTACAGGGCTCAGAACTCAGTAGCTACAGGGCTCAGAACTCAGCAGCTACAGGGCTCAGAACTCAGTAGCTACAGGGCTCAGAACTCAGTAGCTACAGGGCTCAGAACTCAGCAGCTACAGGGCTCAGAACTCAGTAGCTACAGGGCTCAGAACTCAGTAGCTACAGGGCTCAGAACTCAGCAGCTACAGGGCTCAGAACTCAGTAGCTACAGGGCTCAGAACTCAGTAGCTACAGGGCTCAGAACCAGAACTCAGCAGCTACAGGGCTCAGAACCAGAACTCAGCAGCTACAGGGCTCAGAACCAGAACTCAGCAGCTACAGGGCTCAGAACCAGAACTCAGCAGCTACAGGGCTCAGAACTCAGTAGCTACAGGGCTCAGAACTCAGCAGCTACAGGGCTCAGAACTCAGTAGCTACAGGGCTCAGAACTCAGTAGCTACAGGGCTCAGAACTCAGCAGCTACAGGGCTCAGAACCAGAACTCAGCAGCTACAGGGCTCAGAACTCAGTAGCTACAGGGCTCAGAACTCAGCAGCTACAGGGCTCAGAACTCAGCAGCTACAGGGCTCAGAACCAGAACCCAGCAGCTACAAGGCTCAGAACCAGAACTCAGCAGCTACAGGGCTCAGAACCAGAACTCAGTAGCTACAGGGCTCAGAACCAGAACCCATCAGCTAAAGGGCTCAGAACCAGAACCCAGCAGCTACAGTTGCTATAAATGTCAATTTCACAAAAATGTACTAAAGGTTTTTTCTTTTTCTTCAAAAAATTCAAAATGGAAGATTTGTTGGATTAAAATAACAATATATACTGATAAACGAGCCATAAATATAAAAAGCCGTATTTTTGGTGTCTATTTTCTCAACACTGAATGGCCACTATGATCACAATTCATCCCTATAATCTTTTGACTTCATAGCTTAAGCCTCTTTGACCTCACTCCTCATGCAAAGTGGCAAATGCACACGGATCACACATCCCAAAGAGCGGGAATATGGGTGAGATGATGTGATGTGTACTATTTGATCATTACTCAGTTATAATGTACACTTTTACCTTTCAGTAAAGCACACACAGTTTTTAACAAACACACATGGACATAAACACAGGAGTTAATGTATTCAGAAACACAACCAGTGAGCTGTTAAAGGAATATGTCTCCTCTCCATTGCTGATGGGCGGTTTCATTTCAAACGTTATGACAGTAACGTTTCAGCTTGACAGAGATTCGACTGTATGGTATATAATATACAAATTACTTTATATAATGATAGTTATCTTATGCCAAAATATTTCTCAGGTCTGGGTAAGTTAGTGGAGATGCACAATCAACAAGACATTGTATGAAATCCACAGACATGTCCTTAACTTTCACTGCCTTCTTTTGTCCAGCTATCCACCATTTATTGTTGTTTTCTTTTAACTTTATTTGTAACATGATATGACCGTGTAGAGATATTAACTCTGGGACTCGGAATGTGAAAATAGATGTCATATTTTGACATTTGATGTCAGATTAAAATGGTTTGACAAAGTCTATGAGGCAATGTGTGTTGAGGACAGTGACACAAACACCTCTCCACCGGGAGAGCACACTGTGAGGGGAGGAAGAGAACGATGAAGATGAGGTGGAGAAATATTTAACCAAGGTGCAGAAGATCACCTGCAGTGGTCTCCATGTTCATGGCACGGGGAGGAACGGCTAAAAGCAACAACCACATCAGACAGAGAGGAATGAAAAGTCAGACTCAGAGGAAACGGAGCAGACAGGAAGAAGGAAAAGAGACACAGTACATGTCAGACTCAGATTGATATACATCTTCTCATGTCAGACTCAGATTGATATACATCTTCTCATGTCAGACTCAGATTGATATACATCTTCTCATGTCAGACTCAGATTGATATACATCTTCTCATGTCAGACTCAGATTGATATACATCTTCTCATGTCAGACTCAGATTGATATACATCTTCTCATGTCAGACTCAGAAAGAGCAGAAATACTGAAGTGTCTTTAACTATTGTTTTTTTAATCCAGATCAGGAAGAAACATTCCTGGTGCTCCGAGATGAACCTTTGAATGCTTTTTTTGAGCACGACCCTGTACAATGTGTTACTGCATCCACACTTTTGGAAGAAAATCACGTACAATCACATTTCTTTCTTTAGATAAGCCACGGATTTTGAAAAGAACATTTAAATTGGAATAAAACCAAAAATAATGTATTTTGAGGCTTACAGTGCTGATTACTTTATAATTATTCTTAAAACCAAACTGTAGGAACAAGAGAGGTATGGTTAATGTCTTCATGTGCAGTACTGAATCAATTCCTGAAACAGCTGCCGAGTGAGAAATGTAATTAAGCACATCACACATTAGCAGCTATCAGGACCTTGATGAGATTGTTAATGCATATTCATGAACTGAAATCCAGTGTTCAATATGTCCACTCAAAGTGCACCTCTAGTCGTATGAATCATTTCCACAGTCTGACACACTGTACCTACCCAGAGTGGACGGGGCTGGACGACAGAGCCACGTTGTCCAGGTTCTCTGTGCCCCAACTCAGACGATACGAGTCGCTCTCATTCGTCCTAGCTAGTGTCGAAACCTGGAATAAAATAATAATAATAAATTGAATTTATATAGCGCTACTCATATGCCAAGACAAATCCCGAAGCACTTAACCTCTTATGAGACACATACAAGCTTGTTTTGAATATATCAATATGAACTGAAAAAAGGGAGATTCTGCACATTCCATGTGATAGTATATCTAGGGTTACTAAGGAAACCGGACTTGTTATGGTTTAGGAAACCTCTTTAACTTATCCATAGAGTTGTATTTGTTTTACTAGTGGAGGTGAATCAAAGTGTCCTTTCATGTTATTCATTTACACCTTAATGTAAGGGCTCAGTCAAGACTCTAATCTTTAGATTGACCGTTATCTATCACAGACGGATACATGTAGTAGAGTAGAAATGTAAAGTTACATAGATGTGAAGGATTGAAGTACTGTAAGTACATCCAAGTGGTGCAGTGCATAGGTACATGTGCAGTCCATATACAAATAACACCATATAACAAATGTGCCAAATGAACACAATGATGTGGATCTAAGGTGTATTCCGCCTGCAGTGCTAGTGACTCCACTGACCATACACCTTACCTGGTGACAGGTCAGCATCTCGTCCATCATGCTCTCATGTTTAGGGGAGTAGTAGCTGTGGTGTGTGGGTGTGAAGGACCTGTCACAACTGGAGCACAGGAGAGGAAAAGCATTCAAGAAGCTAGAAGTCATGATAATAGCAGCAATCACAGCCATGAATGAAAACAGGGAAAATATGCACTTTCATTCCACAACAGGGATACATGTTCAAAATAAAGAATTATCAACATCTTTTGGGAAAAAAGTTGAAGCACATGAATGCCAATGAGGCACAACTACTCTTGTTAGTGAAAA
This sequence comes from Trematomus bernacchii, assembly GCF_902827165.1. Lineage (NCBI taxonomy): Eukaryota > Metazoa > Chordata > Actinopteri > Perciformes > Nototheniidae > Trematomus > Trematomus bernacchii. Next base: position 904,039 of record NW_022987605.1, read on the forward strand.
CACTCATTACACATGCATTGTGTTTCAAATGTTTAAATGTTGATGGTAATGCAACAATGATGTTTCACATTGGTCCCCCTAAATCCTACACACTGCTAACACAATCAGAAACATTGCCAAAATAAAAGATGAACAGCTTCTAAACTAGCATTGTCTCACACACTTAGGACATGTTACTAGTTTAACAGACAAATATAGCACACAGCTACGACTCTACAGATACACTACTGCAAGGTTTTACACTGGTTCTGTAAACAACTAGCAGTTATAACAACACACAGCTGAGTCTAATGGGAATGCTGTTAGGCAGGTACTAGATCTCCTGAAGTCTAGAACCAAAACTAGTTTTCACCGGATGATTGAACTAGTTTACAAAATAAAAAACTGGGGTTGTCATTAATTAGTATTCAACCTTTGGGGACCATGACTGTACAAAATGCCATGTTTCAGAAAAAGTACAGACCAACACTGCCAAAAAGGGAATATCACGATCATTTCAAGCTGTTAGTGGAGATACTTCAGATGAAGGTGGTTGAGGGGGGTGTGGGGGATTGGTATATATATAATGGCTTATTTTGAGTAAGCCTACTCTACATGTGGAATCAGAAGGAGAGCCACATCTGAATCCCATATTGTACAACTTGGCAGCCCACATAACAGCTGACTGCGTTGTTTACAGTGTGTGGGTTGGTAGGCACTTCACAAATGGCTCTAGTGCACAGCCCTGAAAAAAGGTTGTTTCATAATCTTTCCCTTTAAGGCAGGACATTTATAATTTCACACTGACTCGCTTGTAAAACAAAAATGCAATACTCTGTCTGAGCTACAAGAGACCATGATACTGCAGGCTGAAGACCTGTGGTCGGTGTCAGAACATACCTTTGCATTCGACTAAGAAGGCATGACAGGGAGACCAACGATGAAGTATGAGCAGGATAGGTTGCCACACACACACACACACACACACACACACACACACACACACACACACACACACACACACACACACACACACACACACACACACACACACACACACACACACACACACACACACACACACACACAAATACAAATATAAAAATACAGGCAGTTAGTGGTTGAGGTTATTGTCTGGGAGAGGACAGGTGGCTCACACAGTGATTCAACAATTAGAACAACAGAACACAGAAAGTAACAGTGTTCAGACAGGATCAGGGTTAAAGAGTTAGAATCATAACTGCGTATCAGATGTGTCGGATGTGTATGGAGCATAGGGAACAATTGTTTGCTACATAGAGCAGATAAGCACAGGTTTTAGCATGAAGCAGATGAGTGTTAACATTTTTGTTAAATCAGATGGAGCCCAGGTTAAGACATTAAATCATTGATTTTAAATGTTATTATTGAGCAGCATATCAGCTCAAATCAGCTGCTGCCTGTTACATGCCACCCAGAGCTCTAAGATAATATAGGACATGTTTGCTCACAGTCCCATGGGTCAGAACCAATCATGCAGAAACAATTTCCGTTTTTTTGTGCACTGTAAATTCAGAACCCATGAGATCTGCCACAACCATTTGTTAGTTGAAATCAAAGCTAAACAAAATGTGTGTTTGCTTTTCCTGAGGTCATTTAAGGCACAGTTGAGTAGGGTTTTCATGAAATAAGAAATGAATCCCTCTTACTCATGACTTGTTGTGACCCAATAGAAGTGTTGAAATGTGACAGAGTGAGATGTACCTGTCAGTGCGCCCCCCCTCCAGGCTGAAGCGGAGGTAGTTCATCCCATCCAGGTACTGTCCTGGCAGGGAGTCGTCTCCCAGCTCCCTGAGGTCCTCCGCCCTCAGGTACTCCCCCCCGTCACCTGTCATCGTGTCATCACCTTGAGAGAGAAAAGCAGAGATGAAATAATAATACGTAAAAAAGGACACATTAAAGGAACATAATAACATAGTTATTGAACCTTGATTAATAAAGGATATAATAATAATGTAAACTTATAATGAAATAACTGCAAATATAATTATTAGTTACGCAACCAATAAAAAAATCATTAAAAGTTTAATCATTTTCCTTCAAAACGTTTTTTGGTGTTTGTTGTAAAAGAAAATCGACTCAAATGTATATTCAACTATCTGATTATTACATGTCACGATATCACTCAAATAATGAAGAAGAAAAAGATGTGGATTTTTTGGAAGTGGCAGAAATGTGCTATATTTGTCCAATTGTTCACCCTCAGTAATGACAGAACAAGGACTCTGACATGTCACAGTATGAGGAGGACAGGTGTACATATCAATCATTCCATTTAGCCGCTTCAGGTTCCCGTTCTGTTGACTTGACACTTGAGTAGAGCAGAGCCATTGTTTATCTTGCAAAACCTGTACTTTGACCGCTATATTAACTCGAATGTCTTCCGAGGTACAACACTGCTTAAATTGAGTTTGTAGTGTTAAAATCGCTAAACTCCCTGTGTTCCCTCATGTGGGAGTTTCTCTCGCACACACTCCCCCCCCCCCCCTGCCTGAAACGGCTCCATTGGACTCCTTTGTTTACTTCCAAAACATAGTGACATCGCTAAGTAACACTCGACTTAGATTAGCTAGGTCTCCAACACAATATAGGTGATGCTGTAGGACGGGATACTCCAACACATGAGTTGCTGCAGCACAGGCAGTATGGGGAACATAAAGCACTTCAAGGCATTTCAAGCATTGAGTTTCCTGTCTCTTTCACTTTCTCCTCAATGTAGGTCACTATTGTGTTTGAAATGATAAAACACACTATAATTATGCCTATCAAATAGTGAATGTTATACATATCTGTATTGCTAACACGTGCTTGGTTTGCGTTAGTAAAGCAGCATTCCAGGGAGTCAGGATTTGGTCATGTATTATCGAGGGGTTAGATATGAGCTTTGAAGCAGAACAACTATTGCTCTGATCCTCTCCATGTTCTCTGGAGGACAAACATTTTCAGTCCATTACACAAAGTAGCTTTCTACACTTTGAAATAATACGAACACGCAAAACAACATTCTAGTCTACTTATTATTATTATGAGAGTGATGTTTATCTTTTCAACCCAAACTCGGAAAGAAAACATCTAAGTGCATTTCCCAAAACTGTTTATTTATACATTTTCATTTAACAAATCTTCTGTTAATATGCTCTGAGCCTTATTATAAAAAGACCATGATAAAGTTCAACTTCAACCATTTATGTTACACGATTGGTATCCAAATATCAAACTACAGTTATATAGGTTGCTACAGGCTCATTCACCATGCATAACACACACACACACACACACACACACACACACACACACACACACACACACACACACACACACACACACACACACACACACACACACACACACACACACACACACACACACACACACACACACACACACACACACACACACACACACACCCTTGGAAAATCAGCACAGCAAGTCCTCACACAAAGCACTGTGCTGAATACCTTCCATATCCATGTCGTCTTCTGACATAACATCATCATCATCATCATCATCATCATCATCATCATCATCATCAATGGACCTCAGAGCTGTGGGACACAGCACAGTCACTCACTACCTCCTCCAGTGTGCTCATGGCAGGAAACGCCTCTGAACTCATCTCAACACGGAGACAGTGGGCTGAGTTCATGTAATGGTCTTTTTTGAAGTCTGATAACAATGTAAATAGCAGATGATACAAATCTGATAAAGTGGAAGGGTTTTGGGCTGGGTATATGTCTGTCTTTTCACCCACACAGGGGCTAATTAAAGTAGCAGTACTTGTTTGGTTAACAATCTCCAACGGCTCTAATCTATTCATATATTGGCAACGCTGTGTGATAAATGTCGTGTCGTTGTCTGCTCAATGGTGTTTAATATGTTGAATTCAACTTTTTATCTTTTCTATTGTATTAATGTGTACCACTGTAAAGTGTCTTTGAGCACCTGATAAGGTGCTTGGAAATAAAATGTATCATTATTATTATTATTATGAACACTTTCTCCTTTACGCCTATGTCTATAATGCATTATACACATATGTACGTGTGGTATAATGTACTCATAGCACTGTACAATTAAATACACTCATGTATAGCTCTAAAATAAAATTCATAATAAAACGCATTTTATAGTATTGGCTAAAAATCAAATGCTCTGTACAACATGACTCACCCTCTTCATCGGACACATCCAGCACTTCAGTCATGGTCTCCGGAACGTTCAGCTTGTGTTTCTCCGTCACCGTCTGCAGCAGGAGAGCAAGAGGAACGTTACTCACACTTCACACCGTTGTTAGCTCAACCCAGCTGGAAGCAGTGGAACAACAACAGTCCTAAATCCTACTGCCTGAATGTTGTAATTGGTGGTTGTTTAAACTATTTAGAGAGATTACACTGTATTGTCATTTCAGATGCTGTAGTTGAAAAATGTAATAGCTTAAACTTTATCTGCTTCACATCAAATATAGCCATTTAAAAAGTGTTGAAACTGTGATTAAAGACATATAACTTAACGTCCTTGGCATTCAGTTTAAAAGTGATAACACATGATTATGGCACGTTACAGTTTTGGTTGGTCATTTAAAAAAGATCTTGATAAGTGAAATGATCCCAACCACAGGAAACAGCCAAGCCTCCTATACGGTTTGTCTGCTTTTGTTAGCTTTGTGAATTGCATGTCATTGAGTAAGGTGGGTGTTTTATCACTTACAGTATACACTTCACCTTGTTCTGTTGAAATGGATAAATGTGGTATTATTTCCAAAATGACCCAACCCCCTTCAGTGTTTCTCATGATATAAAGTTCACCCACTTAATGCCTTTCCTCGTACAGCCTGTTTCTCCCAGGATACAGAGACCATTTAAGAGTTAGTGTGTGTGTGTGTGTGTGTGTGTGTGTGTGTGTGTGTGTGTGTGTGTGTGTGTGTGTGTGTGTGTGTGTGTGTGTGACGTACCGTTGTGGTGGTGATGATCTCCTCGGTGACGACCCTCAGCGTATCCACCACAGAGATGTAGCCCAGCCTCCGAGCGATCCCCAGAGCAGTGTTACCATTCTGCAGAACAAGGCACAGTGGATGAGGTGTGTGTGTTCACTGTGAGGTTCCTCCTGAGGTGTGTGTGTGTTCACTGTGAGGTTCCTCCTGAGGTGTGTGTATTCTCTGTGAGGTTCCTCCTGGTGTGTGTGTGTGTTCTCTGTGAGGTTCATCCTGAGGTGTGTGTGTGTTCACTGTGAGGTTCATCCTGAGGTGTGTGTGTTCTCTGTGAGGTTCCTCCTGGTGTGTGTGTGTTCACTGTGAGGTTCCTCCTGGTGTGTGTGTGTTCTCTGTGAGGTTCCTCCTGGTGTGTGTGTGTTCACTGTGAGGTTCCTCCTGGTGTGTGTGTATTCTCTGTGAGGTTCCTCCTGAGGTGTGTGTGTGTTCACTGTGAGGTTCCTCCTGGTGTGTGTGTGTGTGTGTTCACTGTGAGGTTCCTCCTGGTGTGTGTGTGTTCACTGTGAGGTTCCTCCTGGTGTGTGTGTGTGTGTGTTCACTGTGAGGTTCCTCCTGGTGTGTGTGTGTGTGTGTGTGTGTGTGTGTGTGTGTGTGTGTGTTCACTGTGAGGTTCCTCCTGGTGTGTGTGTGTGTGTGTGTGTGTTCACTGTGAGGTTCCTCCTGGTGTGTGTGTGTTCACTTACGACAGTGATGGCGTTGGGCTTGGCTCCACCTTGCAGCAGCACATTGATGATGTGTGTGTTCCCCTGCTGGGCCGCCTGGTGGAGAGGAGTGTATCCATTCTGAAAAGGAAGGAATACAGAAAATAAATCAAAAAATCTGAATCGTTTTTATAAAACATGAATCATAGTTTGTTTTGATTCTAACAGATGTTTAACTTCAAGGTCGCTGATACAAATGGGTTGTTTGTGAAATAAAAGGATCCTGGGGAAATAAACAGATGAAGGTTTGCATCATTATAACAACACTCTAGTCTCTATACAGTATGTTCCAGCCTCAATATAATAACAAGTGAAGTTTGAATGAAAAGTAACCCAAGGTTAACGATAGCAACAAGAGACATTTCTGAAATAACCAGAGATACATGTGGTGTGTAGCAATATGAGGAAAACAACTCATTTGACATTACAATATATGGTTATTATGATCAAAAGATTTGGTATGATGAGAACACTTCCTTGTGGATGTAAATGAAGTAACAGCATGCTAGAAGTAATAACAGTGGAACACAACAACAGCATACATATGAATACATGTAGCTCAGATAATAGAGGTGTAGGTTCAGTACCTTGGTCTTGGCGTTGACACTGGCTCCATTCTGAAGCAGGAAGTTGACCATCTTTGCGTTACCATAGTGACATGCTACAATTAGCGGGGTATATCCCAACTGCAAAACAAGAGCAAAAATGTCCCTATTAAGAATAATTTAAAAAAAATACATTTCTGGAGAGACTTGGTAAAAATACTGTTGATCATTTGAGCAGAATGGGAGATGGCTGAGTTATACATGCAGAAAATGCAAATGAATGTTCCTACTTTGGTCTGCTGGTCGAGGTTGGCTCCGTTTCTGGCCAGGGTCTCTGCAACAGACACTCTGTCCTCCTGGGCGGCCAGATGGAGGGCCGTCAGGCCGCTCTGCAGGAGGAACACACGGAACAGTTCATATATTCAGACGGACACATTCACAGCACTCTGCTCCTCTTAAAATAAGCTAATGAACGCTTTGTCCTAAAAACAGCAGGTTCGGTTCAGATTTCATTACTTGCGATGTTGTTTTATGTTGAGGATTATTTTGAGAAATGACTTATTGTTGTCAGTACCTTAGTCTGCACGTTGCCCTGCCCCCCCTTGCTGATGAGCAGGGCAGCCATGTGGGCGTGGCCCTCCTGAGAGGCCAGGTGCAGCGGGGTGACCCCCTGCTTGGTCAGGATGTTGGTGTCCGCTCCGTACTGCAGCAGCACCGTGGCGATCTCCATCTGGTTCTTCTTAGCGGCGATGTGGAGAGGAGTGTATCCGTTCTGATTCAGGAAGAGGGGGGGGGGAGGAACGAGTGTCACGGAGGAAATTAGACTATTTGATGTTGTCTTGTTCACAGAAAACTAATAAGATAAAAGTATATTTTTCAGCATAAACACACATACTGAAAAACGGAGTTTCCCCCTAGGAGGATTCATAAAGGTTCCTCTTCTTCTACTATCATATTGACTCAACATTTTCCTCAACACTGTTTTTCCTGTTTTAGTCAAGCGTAATGAAAACTACACTGACCAGTGGTTTGACCAAGTAATCCTTGATTTTGGAAAATAAATCATATATACTATATCTAATAATGCATTTTATTGATCAAGCGCTTTATCAGATGCTCAAAGATGATTTACAGAGGTACACATAAGATATAAAGTCTCTTCACAAAAGTTATAAATAACAACATACTATTTGAATAATATCCACAACATAATCAATTATTATATAAATACTATATACAGTATATAGAAGTATTATTTGGTTTTGAACCCTAAATTCAAGAAAGAGAAAATATAGCTGTTATAGGTCTGGGTAGAATTGAAAGATTAAAATAGAGGATGGGACTTTTAACAGGATTTGTCTTCCAATAAGATGCAAACAAATAAAAAGATTGACCAAAGTGTACTGTTAGGTCGCCAAGCTTCAATATGACCTCTTCCTGATCAGAACTGAGCGAGAAAAGGGTGTGAGTTTGAGGCCCGTCCTAAAAGAATTGTTACCCTTTGGCTAAACTGTCTCTCTCCACTCAGCCTCCTAATGTGTCCTGCAGAGTGTCCAGAGGGCTCTTTACTGTGGACTCTCACCTTGGCCATGGTGTGAGGGGACGCTCCTTTGTCCAATAGCAGGAGCGCCACCGTCTGGTTATCGTAATGTGCTGCGACATGGAGCGGAGTGAGGCCGTTCTGTGAGAGGGTGGTGAGCGCAGCAGTTAGTGCAGCATTAGGCCATTAACTCCACACACACACACACACACACACACACATTCATATGGAGAGTTAAAGGGGATAAGACTGCAGGGGTACATTCATTTGAGTTATATTAGACAGTAAATGCTGCAAGGGTTACTGAGTGGCTGTTATTATGAACATATTCAAAGAAAAAAAGAAAGAAATCCTGATGTTTAAAAGGCTTCTGTTATTGGTTTTATGTTTTCTGGAATGAATAAAAGTGAATCCAAATAAAGGAAGCATTATTCTAACTAGGCTTACCGGTGCTCTTAGAGTCCATTTAACCTCAATACAGAAACATTGATTTAAAACTTTGAATATGTGCATGCAGGAAAAGTAGACATTATTTCTCATCTCATAGATCATAAAGTCATATCAAGAAGGTTTTTATTGTGGATGCATACCTTCCCAGCAGAATCGGGCGGAGCGCAGCGCTGCAGCAGAAGTTTGGCCACATCTAGGCTTCCGTACTTGGAGGCCACGTGCAGGGGAGTGAACCCTTTCTGTGGAGAGGTAGTCAGAGGAGAATACATGTGTTTAGAGACAGAATATCTCTACACAGGTTTTCATAATGTAACATCATTCCAAGTAAGACCGCTACATACAATATGTGTCTTAGTTGAATACTGTAAGACACATGCATTGCTTTTCTTATATAGACCAAACTCAGCCATATAACTATGCTATAAGAATAATTGATGAGGCCCAAAAAATACAGTTTCATTATTTTATTATGTTTACACTTTCTTTATATTAACACATGTCCATACATACTACTATTTACCATTCTGTGGGACCATTCGGCACCTGAGATTTTAGCAATCGTAAGGCTTTACAGAGGGTGGTGAGAACTGCACAGAACATCACCAGGACAGAGCTGCCATCCATGGAGGACCTTTACTCCCAGCGCCTCAGGAAGAAAGCCCTCAGGATTATCAAAGACCCCCATCACCCCAGCCACAAACTGTTCTGTCTGCTACGTTACCATAGCATCAGGACTAAAACCACCAGACTCAGGGACAGTTTCATCCCATAGGCAATAAGACTGTTAAACACCTGAACTGTTGAAACAACATCCATAACATTCATCTGGCTGCTACTTAGAAATTATTTTAAAATTATTTATCTATTTACCTATATATTCTATCTCAATAACTTGCATATAGACTCTTATTGCACTCTTTCACTATTTCACTTTTTTAAATCTATTTTTCTTTTTGTATTACTATTTACTTGCACTATATTTTTTCTGTTTATCTGTGTTTTGTGTTGCTCTGTTGGAGAAGCCTGTGACACAAGATTTTCATCGGCATAACTACACTGTAGCTATGTTCGTATGACTAAATAAAGAACCTTGAACCTTGAAGCTTGAACATTCACAGGAAAACCAGCAGAGGGAGCACTTTGGCTATTTTAAAATCCAGATGAACTGTGAAGCTGAGAGAAAGCACATGACCAGTGTTTACGGCCCTGCCCATGGAGGGAGCAATCCTTTGTTTGTCAAACCCGGATTATATCTGATGTAATGGGTGATTGGACTAAAACGGACGAAGAAATAGAGCGAAGAGGGATGGAGGAGAGGGGACAGGGTTATTAATAGTCGGGGGGAAATAAAACAGTGGTCGAAGAAAATCAAGGATAAGGACTAATATTACCATGCTGGGATGGACAGAGAGTTAATGGAGATGTTTCCCTTGCATTAAAAACATTTTCTTACAATTTAGTTTACATAGCGACAGCCACACCCTTTGTCCCAGAGAGACACCAAGGAGACAGACATCAATGGGTTCAACCACTACACCCTGATTGATATACTAAAGTCTTTTGTCTCACTCTAAATGGTGGACTCATCTAGACTAGTTCTGAGTGGGATCCAGCCTGGTCTGCTAACACACCTACAGAGGGACGATGATAAATCACTTGACTGCGTTCAGGCTTCATGCACAATTCAGAGGGAGGCAGCAGATTTACAGCTTTATCAATATTTCATCAAAAGTGGGTCAAACAGGGACCTGCTCATACAGTAACACTGTAACCTATTTATGTGATCCTTCCTCTGTACATCTGGCACTTACTGTATTGCACTTTATGTATCTTTTATGGAATATTAAGCATTACATATATTATTTAAAAATATTTCAATCACATATATTGTTGTGGCAAATAGGCATAAGACAATATGTACAAATTATGTAATGTTTCCCCCAGCCTAATTTATGCGATTCATGATTTTATCCAGAAAATCATCAAAATATGCTTAATATCATAAATCCTGAAAATAACTATCCACATTGTGTGATTTTTAATTATGCTGTTGTCTATTTTTTACTTCAGACAAAACTAAGCTGTTTCCCCCTGTAAGCAGTCTTTATGCTAAGCTAGGCTAACAATGCTCTGACCTCAGCTGGATTGCTATGTAGTTCTCATAATAAGTGTATTCCACATATGTGGGAGGCATGACTGTCTTTATCTCTGAAGTCAATAACAAAATACCTCAAAAAGAGCACTTTGTAGATTGAGATCTTTTCAGGTCTCAATCTACAAAGACCTGAAATCTCAATTTTGAGATTGAGATTTGACCAGGTATTCCTTTTTTCCAAACTAAAAAAGGAATACCTGGTCAATCGTGCCTCAGGGCTCTTTTACAGCCAATACAGTATCAAAAAGTCAATAAAACAAAACCTTTTGCCCCCAATCATTGTGAACCACTGCAATCACATCAGTCATACTGTACATGAGCACACAAACTATTAGGCTGATGGATTCAGTTATAGTGGAGATTTGCCGTGGATAAACAAACAGACACCCACATACACACACATAACCCAAAGCACGATTTCCCCACAGGATTACGCCTAGTGGAGAGAACGAATTCCTGAATGCCCTGTGTGCGAGAATTTACATTAAAGATAAAACATCTCTTCCAAACCCACCTTGGTGGCCAGTGAGTGTGAAGCTCCAGCCTCCAGCAGCACAGAGGCTGTCTCCACCTGCCCCTCCCTGGAGGAGATGTGGAGGGGGGTGTAGCCGTTGGTTGTGGCAGCATCAGGATGAGCCATGTGTTGCAGCAGCAGCTGAACAATCTCTGTTTTCCCCAAACGAGAGGCAATGTGGAGCGGAGTCTGGTCCTCCTGACAAAGGAATACAAAAATAATGTTATCTTATTTTGCATGGTGGTAACGTGTTCCTTTGTGTGTTACTGTAGATGTCTGCAGTCTCACCCGTGCCCTGGCGTCCACCATAGCTCCGTTCCTCAGCAGACACCGGACCACCTCCACCTGACCCGCCCTGGCTGCCATGTGTAACGCTGTTTCCCCTCGCTGTGCCCACAGGAAGATATGGGTCAGCAGAGTCAACACCAATATATGTAACTGTCACTGCAGTACAGTAGTCGTCACAGTAAAATATTGAGATTATCAGTCAAAAATAACTCATTTCAAAGACTATCCCTCCCTGTGATTGGCTTGTTTCCCGTCACTCACAATGTTGCTGACGTCGGGCGAGGCTCCGTTCTGCAGCAGCAGCAGGACGATGTTCAGGTGACCCATGAAGGCTGCCACGTGGATCGGAGTCAAACCAGACTGGGAAGGGACGACAAAGAGGAACAACAGTTTTAAATGTACATTTTGTATAACTCAAGGAGAGATCATCAAACCTTTTATAAAGAGCTACATGATGGCAATTTCTGACCAGATACTCTCCTTAGAGCATAGACAGCAATTCAGCTATGAAACAATATTTAAAAGCCTATACATTAAGAGCTGACTGCACGCTTCAACCAAAGCAATGGCCTGACAACATTATGTTGATTGGCAAGTCATTGGTCAGTTCAGGTACAGGACAGTTTAGGTACAGGACAGTTCAGGTACAGGACAGTTCAGGTACAGGACAGTTTAGGTACAGGACAGTTCAGGTACAGGACAGTTCAGGTACAGGACAGTTCAGGTACAGGACAGTTCAGGTACAGGACAGTTCAGGTACAGGACAGTTCAGGTACAGGACAGTTCAGGTACAGGACAGTTCAGATACAGGACAGTTCAGGTACAGGACTGTTCAGGTACAGGACAGTTCAGGTACAAGACAGTTCAGGTACAGGACAGTTCAGGTACAGGACTGTTCATGTACAGGACAGTTCAGGTACAGGACAGTTCAGGTACATGACTGTTCAGGTACAGGACAGTTCAGGTACAGGACAGTTCAGGTACAGGACTGTTCAGGTACAGGACAGTTCAGGTAAAGGACAGTTCAGGTACAGGACAGCATCAGTTGGTTCCTCTGTGCACATTATTTGCTGGATTATGTTTATGATAACCCACTACTCCAGCAAAAGCTTCCACATACACTTTAAAATTGATTTCATACTTATTCTGAAAGTGTTGTTCCTTATATTAATATGACATATTGTCAACAATTACAGAACTAAACCTAAACTATCATTAACCTCCTGTATCTACTTCCATTCAGGGCTCCTCTCTGGAATGACTATGAATACAAAATAAATACCTAAACCAGACCCTGACGCTGAATTCAGTTTCAGTCAAACGTGAGACCTACCTCTGTAATGGCCTGAATAGAGGCTCCATATTTGACCAGCAGTTCCATCACCTTCACTCGGTTCTTCTTACAGGCTATGTGCAGCGGAGTGAAGCCGTTCTGTTGAGTGGCATAAACACGCACAGTTAAGGATAAACTTAGACAATAGTTCAATGTTGACTAATCGTCCTTCTGCTTTGTATCTTTCGTTCGTTTCCTTGTTCCCTACCAGGGCCCTGGCGTTGGGGTTGGCCCTCTTGTCCAGCAGCAGCTTGGTGACTTTGTAGTGACCGCAGTGAGCGGCCACATGCAGCGCTGTCAGGTAGTCCAACGTGACATCATCAACCGGAGCCTTGTGCTGCAGAAGGTGTTTGACACATTCCACATGGTCGCCTTGTGCCGCCATGTGAAGAGGAGACAGCCCGTTCTAAATGTGAAAGAGAGGTCATTTGGTTTGATGGAGATAAAGAGTGGCAGGGGACTTTTTCCAAAGAAGAATTGAGGCTGTGTTCTGCTAATAAAACACTACTTATTTGTCGGGGGCACATGCAACCATGATTGCTTTCAGAGTCTTCTCATGAACAGTTTAAGAGTGTGAGTGTACCTAGTTAGCAAATAGGTGTGGAAAGTGGAACATGTAGCATTAGCAGCTCAAGAGCCTGACATGTTTTTCTTAGGATAAGGTGGAAATCAAAACAGAGCTGTAGAAGAGTGAACATTTCACTTACATTTGTCAGGAAGACACAAACACGAAAGTTGCTCTGTGTCTGCCTGGTGTGTAAATAGGGCAACTGCTAGCTAACAGGTTAGCATAAGCAAATCTCCAGCCATCTCCGTGATGTTCAAATTGGATTCATACATCTTTTGAACCTTTTTTTTTTCATTTATGCGATGAAAGTATTTTACGCCTATAATGCAATCTTGCCCAAAATCTGAAATCATTGATAAAATACAAAGATTGATATTGCTTATTTTTAGCCTAACTTACATAGACTGGAAGCAGAGAAAGTGTGTGCTAGTTTAGACAATCTTCTAAGTTGCCTTACGTATACGTTGTTTTTCGTTAGCTAGCAACATGCTAATACTAAAAAATTAATTATAGTTACACCTTTAATCTCAAATAAATACATAAACACACACACAACATTTTTTATTGAATATATATAGTAGAGGGATTGCTATCAAATGTCTCATCTGTTCCGGTGAAATTAGTATTTTATTTGAGTTGTTGACCTAAATCCACATTCTGATACAGTCTTTAAGCACCAAGCCTGTTTTTCATGTTTCAGGCTCGAAAATGACATGCCCAAAACAAATGACTACAACTTAACTTCTAAAAGGGTTATATGAATAATTTCTTTTATCAAAGCAAGGTTACATCTGTGAGTTGGATGTAGAAGTGTCAGAATCAATATAAATGTTTTTTATTTTAAAGAAAATTCAGATTTTACATAGTAAAAAACTGTAAATTATAGTGTCCGTCCAAAATTTATTTTTTACAGATCGTGAAAACTACCCTTGGATGATGGGTTAGTAGACTAAAAGCTTTAGGAATCCAAAGTACAACATATAATAAGTACCCTGTATCAAGATTGATGCAAAACAAGTGACATTTGACCTTTTTAGAGAGGTTTAGCCAAAACCACCCCACCTTTGAGGTGATTTGGGTGAAAATGTTTTTTTTCCCATATCTCTGGCCCCCCTTGGTCGATTTGGATGGTTGACACCTCTTTCTGACCGTTAGAGCCAATAGAATCGAAGGGGGAGGCTCCCACACACACACGTTGTGAAGAGAAAAGGTGGGGGCTGCGCGCATGTAAATGTGGAGCAGAGTGAAGCGATCTCTCACTCTGACATTTGGAGACGAAAAAGCAGTTTTATTGCTTATGGATTATCAGAAATCATTTCAAAGAGGACACAGACACATTGGATTAACCTATGGATTAACTGCAGCATCGTTTTTTTATCGTTTTAATGCCATTGAAGACCAGTTTTGACCAAGGTAAGCCATGTTAGCGTTTCTAGCTACCTAGCTCCACATGTTAAAGATGTACGCTTTCGTTTATAGCGTCGCAAATGTTTATCACTGAGTGTTGAGGTGGGCACCACTAGATTCAGTGTCTCCAGGACACCAAAAACGAGTGGTTGGCTGTGCATCTAGGATAAGTAATAAGGGAGTTATTGTGAGTTTAAGTGCCGTTTTAGGTTACATTTTTTTGCTCGTGGCTAATTCAGAGGCTGAGTGTTAGCATTGTGGGTTTTTTTTGGAAAAAAAAATTAAAAAGATCAGTTAGCTGAGTTTCTTCCCGTCACATGGATATAAAACATTCATAGTTTTATTAAATATTAAGATTCCTTAGACGTTGTTTCCTGCAAATGACACGTTTACGATGGTGCGTAACAGGTTAAACAATGTGTACTGAATCATTTTGTAACCTTATGATAATATTTTTTACTTTGAGGCGGTGATTCACTACTTATAATATGTTAATCATGTTATAGGACTCAGTTTTAAAAAATTACTAAGAAACGTGCCGTGTCCTTGAGACTGTAAACAGGTGCAGGGACATGAGACACACCTTGGTCCGGGCCAGCATGGGGGCTCCTTTCTCCAGCAGCAGCTCCACAGCTATCTCATGTCCACTCCGGGCCGCACAGTGAAGGGGGGTCAGACCGTCCTACAGGACACATCAACACCAGACTATAGTTTTAGACATTTAATACATACTGAAACTGATTTGGCTAAAACTTAAAGAACAACTCTTTACTGATGTCCTTTTCAACATGCAGAATTCCTTTTCTAAAAAAGTTTGTTATGTCAGTCGAGGTAAAGCGTCCGACTGGCAGGTGTAGCCAGAGACTCGCCCAAGCCAGATGTTGTTTGTATTGGCGAGAATCATACATGGCTAATTACATGCCTGTTGTGCTAGCTAACACACAACAAAAATAACAACAAGCAGAGGTTTAGGATGGCCACTGTGATACTGCATTTAATCCACTGAGCTGAACTAAAAACAGCTTAAAGCTCATATTAACATCTGTTCTTACTAATGGAGAAAAAATAATGAGAGCTGGTTATTTGTATACTCCTGTGGATGTAGAGAAGAAAGATTCGACAAAGAATTAAGCGGCCTTCAAATAAGTTCCCTTTTTTATCAGGATAGTCAATCTACAATAAACAGAAAAATAAGATTACAATAGTTTGGCTTCTCATGATACTCACCCTTGTTTTAGAATCAATCTGAGAGCCGCGGTCCAGTAGCAGGCCCACCATGTTAGTGTTGCCCCGCTTGGATGCCACATGTAGAGGAATAATCCCATTCTACAGGAGAACAAGTTCAAGTTTCAAACTTAAATTTAAGAATGCATAATAACTGTGTCTTGTCTTGAAGTGTTCCTGTGTTATACACTGATTATGTCGGATCTGTGTTGTACGTGTGATTTATGTATGATTCCAATCGGTTTTTATAGTCAAAATCAGCAAATTTGCCGAGCTCCGCTACGGGAGCGATGACAAGTGAGGCAGGGACGTGCTCTGCCTCTCGTAAGCCCACAGTAACTTGCTGGAGCGCGGGCACTAATTTAGCGCGGCCACTTATTTTGTGAGCGCGCTCAAGCCAGTTACTGTGGGGTGAGGTGAGGCACAGATGAGATCTGCCTCACCTCAGAATGCGTCACCCCACAGAAACTGGCTGGAAAGCGGGCCCTAAGCGCATGCCTGTTACCATCTCACTGTAGGTCACACATGTAATGTTTGTAGATCCCTTTATTACATTTATCCTTGCCATCCATAGTCTCTAAATAACTTATTTCACGTATATATGATATTTAGGCTCGCTGGTCTCAACGGCAATGAAAATGCACCAGGGGAGGCAGCCATAACCTCTGCCGCACTGAAGGGGGCGCACGTGAGCCCACAGGTTCTTGTTGCTACTGTAATTCTACGCAGAGACGGTAGACGTAACAACAAACTAGACTTTTGAAACTACAGGAAGATAAGGAGGACTTTTACAAAAAAGTAATAGAGATTGTTGTCCAGAAGGATAGCATGGACTTCATCTTCAAGTCAAGGTAAGACCACATTTCTAATGAAAATGGGATCTTACTAAGAAAGAACAATCCAATATTTAGATTTTGGGTATCCTTTTGTTGAACGGTCTGTTTAAAATGAATCCAAGCATCAGACTAAAAAAGCTTTTGAAAATAACCGAATATTTCGATTAATGTCAAAATATAATATTTGTAAATCTGACTCAGTGAGTCAGTGCCTCACCAGCCATGAACCTCACCGCACGTCACTGTGTTCGATCTACCATCAGACTGAAGGATGGTATTACTTACACTGAAAGAGGATGACGTTTTGTCCAAAACCTTTTAATAACATAGGCTTTCAAATGTTTGGCAACCTCCTTTTCAGCCACACAAGCATTCCCATGAGTCTTAAGAAAGTGCAGGGTGAGAAAAAAAGCTATTTTTATCCACACTGCTGCTTGCATGACTAAAAATAGGACATCTGTCTTTTCTGGGTAATATTAAATTGACAAAATAATCATCAGAAAGGACTGAAATATAACTGTGTATGCTATAAACATAGCAGGGGTTCGGTGGGACAAGCACACATTGCTTTGGTCATGCAAACTGTCAGTAGTAATAACTAAGTGAATAAGTTGCCAACAATACTATGTAATTTAGAGTACTGGTAGAAGCCCTTATCTATGTTGGCCAACAGGTGCAAATGCGTTACAACGGCCCAAGACATTTCCATCAGTAGATACACACTGCAGCTTCAGAAACAATTACAATATTAAAAAACAAATGTGCCCAAGCACATTTATGTGAAGAAAAAATCTTCACCAACTTGACAACTCATGCACAGGGTTTACTAAAAGCGCTGCATAAACGAACCGCTAATAACTCAAGAAGCTCAAAACAAAACGGAGACCAGGGGACACTAAAAAGTGACGCACACAGCTGGGACCGGAGCGCTTGGTGACGTTCAGGATTATAAAGCTGGACAACTGTCTCTGTTAGTCTGTTTCATAACTGTAAGTGTGTGTCAGTATATCTGAAATGACTAGGGGTGCGTTTCACTTCTCTTATTTTTCATTTCCTCGCTCCTCGGGCTCGGTATCACAAACGGACGTCGCTTCACGTGACACTCCGGAGGAAAGGACGTCCCATTGCTCTTAAAACTCATTTCCCTGCTTCTCGTGGTTTCCTTGCCTCTCTCCATGCTTCCCTGGTGGGAGGGACTAAACGCAGGGAAACGACGCAAGTGAGGGACGCAAGGAATCCATTTAACCGAAGTGAAACGCACCCATGGTTAGCTAGCTAGCTTACAGCAGATCTGCTATAATAGCTGAAGGAATCATTTGTTGACAAATTGTTAAAATAAGCCAATAAAACATTTTAGGCAAGTTTCGAACAACAGTGACAGTTGGTTAATGCAGAGCTTTGGTTAATGCAGAGCTTTGGTTAATGCAGAGCTTTTAGTAAAACATGTTCATTTGTTGTCAATTGGTTTCTTCCTTTGTATGTGTGCGTTTCTCCCAATGGAAGTGTTTTAGGACATTGTAGCGTGTTTGCACCTGTCGGCCACTGTACTTATCACACCAACATAACAGTGCTTTTTTCATAAACTCCTACCCTTGCCGTGAAGTCCACGGCTGCCCCTCGGTTCAGAAGCAGTGTGGCCACATTCACGTTGCCATAGTGGGCAGCGATATGCAGGGGGGTGAATCCACTCTGGAAGACAGACAGGAAAGAGGCAGACACACATATAGGAGGACAAGAGTTTGAATTAGCCTCGATTTAGTTAAGTCCTTGAACTTTAGTCTTCCCAGCATGCAGCAGTTGCATCAAGCATCACAGGTGAACAAAAACAAAACTGAAACAAAGAAAATGTAAAGAAAGTTACAGGAAAAAATCAATTATTTTGAAAATAATTCCTAATATCTAGTACCCATACACACAACCCCTAAAACACACTCAGAAACATCACTTCCATGCAGGTTATCAACCACAAAAACAAAAGAGAAGAAAGGCCTTTCATAGGCTTCACAAAAAGGTTTTGAAATGAAAAGAGAACTGAAACAGAACAAATAAATGTACAGTATACACAGAGTCATCCAGATTGACATGAAGATGGACAGACAATACTAACCTAACAACACCAAATGATAGTAAACTCATAAAGTTGCACATAACATGAAGGGCATATTTCTGAGTAACACCAAAGTGCACTATGTGAACTGTAGTTCATAGAAGTGTAAGAATTAGAAATGAGGAATATATCATGAGGAAAGTTAGAGATTGCAGAGCAGGTTGGAGTAGTTGTGAGATTCTTGCCTTACCTTTCCATTCTGTAAGTGTGGTCCGATTTAATGTGAAAAAGTTGTTTACAAAAGTGTGAAGAACACAGTGGCTAACGTGATGGTTTCAAACTTTACACATTCAAAAGCTTCAATGGTGCAAATGAAGGTAGCGTGGATGCAACATGCTATTCTATGCCAAGTCCTTTTTAAAATCGGGAGGTTTCATAGTAGACTGGGACTGGCATTATTCAAATAAAAATAATTTCATCCTTTCAATTTGTGTGAGCATTAGGGATGTCAGAAAAATGTTGAAAAATGTATATTTACTGTTAATTGAACATTAAAATGAAGGAAAAAACATTCATCTTAATCTTTCAAAATGGCCGATCATGTAAGTTGGTTTTGAAGGCTTTTTCTCTGTAAAGTCAACAAAATACTCAACATTATTTATTATTTGTATTTTTCACATGATCTACCAATTTATAATATCAATTGTGCAGTGTTATGCTTTGAAGTAGACTGACAAATGTTGATTATTGGCAATTTCCTTATGGGCACACAAATAGAAATGTTAATTTAAATTTGATTAAATTATTTTATTCGTATTTTGTCGGCACTTGGCTTCCATACATAAGCATCGTATGCTCTAATTGAACCAATACAGTTTGAACCCAAGCAGTTCATAGTGCATCTGTATAAATCATGCAACAGGACAGGATTGACAGTTCAGACAGAGTGGACGATATACATTCACAGCTGTCACACAAATGTATCAACACAGAATTCATCAAATCAAAACATTGCAGGAAATGAACATAATCATTCAAATAATTCAACAAACCTTGCATCTTAGTAATAATGATAAGAGGTATTTTTAAATATAATGAGGGTTGGATATGACAAAAACAAACTGGCTTCCTGAGTTGGTGACAAATTAGGTATAAACTTGGGAGAAAAAAAGAAAGTGTATGAAGACAGGGTATAAACAAATTGTGCAGTGCCTGCGTGCACAACACTATACAGTAGATCGGCCTTTTGTGTAAGCCATGCATGTTGACCAGTTATTAAATCAACAGAAACTTTGGATACTTCATTATATTATACCATGCAGTGCTGTGAAATAAATAAAGGATGGAGGGAAAGTAAGGAAAAACAATGGAATGGGACAGTACAGTGAATCTGTGGAGAGTCAGAGGAGCGTGTGTACCTCAGTAGTCCTATTGACCATCATCTGAAGCAGGAGGAAGCAGGGAGGGAAACATCAGCTCAGTTAGACTTGTTGAACACATCACCCTCTGCAGCAGCTGTGCTCAGACCCTGACAGGTGACGAGGCTAGGAGGCGTTTCATTTATTCAGTTTGAACAAATAATCTGCTTTATATCAATGCTGCTCTTGTGTGCAGCTTTGGTGTATGCTAACATTTGACTGCACTGAGCAGTGCCTGAGAGCTCAGGAACAATCAGCGGTGATACAGAGTAGTTGGACCGAGAAACACAAGCAGTCAGATGATGAGATAAGATAAGATGTACTTTATTGATCCCAATTTGGGAAATGCTTGATCTTATCTTATCTTAATCCATGGATTTGGTTACAGATGGCTATAACTCAACTGCTTTTTTCCAGTTTGTAAATATAAGTGTGCCCTCTGTGTGACAGCAGTGTGTCTCTTGTGTGTACATGTGTTGATCGTGACTGTACATAACGCTGTTTATAGCCCTCCCCTCTGGGCCCTACTGTGAGTCATATTGAGCAGGACTGCATCACAGCTAAACCACAAAAGGCATTATACTAAATGCATGCATTACCCTGTGATGCCCCCACAGTGTTTTGTTACATAACAACATCATTGGTGCTTTTTTAAATATGCAGAATAGACTGAATAAATAACATTCAGTAAACATTTGTGTGGTGCAGTTAATCATCGTCCCTCTAGCCACGTCACTGGTATCCCGTTACAGTGGTACAGTTACAATTAAGTGTTTGACATCAACAGTTAACTTTGAATTTACACCAATATTATATCATATATCCCATCTATTGCCAATGGTAAAAAAAAGCAATATTAAATACAACTTCCCCCCCCCCCCCCCATACGTTGCATGCAGCACCATACAACCTGCAGACAGTGGCACACTCCATGCAGGGGACAGGGCTACACTTAGACACCGGTGCAGCGAGGAAGAAGGGGGTGATGGGGGGAGGGATTAAGACGTGGCGTTTAAAGAGAGGAAGAGAGAGAAACAGGGAGAGGGCAGGTTAGTGGCAGGCACAGAAACACTGACGAGAGAGAGAGGGAGGAAGAAAGAGCACAGACAGACAGATGGGAGCACACACACACAAACAGCTTCATCACCAATACTGAGTGGTCTTCTGTTCTACACTTATAGTTATCATACATTTAGAGTCCCCTATTTAAACCTGCTGTGAGTGTTATGAGGGTTTTGTATCTGGATAAGGGAAATCTTCTAACCGTCCTGTCGTTTTCCGATCAAATCTGACCGATCTGAACACCTATGATTAAAAAATGACCGCCATAGGAAATGAATGGTAACCCTAGATTATTTGTATACATCAGATAGTACAAACCCCTAAGTCCACATGTTAATTTTGGAATACATTTTCAGTGTCTATTCTTTGTATATTCACTGCAGTTATTCATGTAAACCAGTAGTCTTTGACATTGTTTACAGCTTAAAATGGTGATAAATACAATTAGGTGATGATTAAAGTTTTTTGTGTTAATGTAAGAAGAGTTACAAAAGGCCGGGAACACCTAAGTCAGGGGGAGAAACGAACACGACAGGAGGGTTAATAACTGTCTCAAATATTGTAGTGCAATGACATCCCATCTGCCATAGCAACTAAGAGCTTCCGATAGGAATTCCTTTCAGATATCTTGGTTAAACACTGCAAATACACAGTCTCTGTAGGTAGAATAGTGTCATCCATGGGACAGAGACATCATACCATTAGTGGAAACTTAGCATTTAAATATCTTTGTCAATGGAAACATATTACAACAGGGGACAGCATAGTCGTAAAGATATGTCATCACTGACGGCCAACACAGCTTAACCTTCTACAGGAAAGACAACACTGTGTTTAGATCTGTCATTACCATACACAGAACTGTTTCTCCCACACTTTACATGTGTGTATAGAAATGTCAGGACCGCAGGTGGGTGGAGTATCATCTCTAGGGAGGACAGAGTGTCACTGTGGGTAGAAACCTCATCACTGAAGCCACTAACGGCATCATCAGCAGCAGAACTGTCCTTACCACAACTCCATCTCAACGTTATTGGACTGTAAAATCACCCTCAATTGAATTGTATGTTGCCAGCTTTCCACCTACTCGCCTACCTTCTACATTCTGAACCCGAAATACCTAAATAATTAAATCAGCTACAGCCTCATACAATTCATAAACCTCATAAAAGTCATCATAACCACAGTATGGATACATAGGCACAAACAAATAGCTCCACATTAGCTTGACGTCCACACATGCCAACCCCCAGGATCTCAGAGCGTCCCTGTGCGTACCTTGGACTGGACGTCGGCGTTGTGGTCGTTCTGGAGCAGCAGCGCGGCCGACTTGGTGTCGTCCTTTCGGGCCGCGATGTGCAGAGCAGGCAGGCGCACCTTGCCTTTAGTGTCATTCTCCAGCAGGACAGAGACCACCTGGTTGTGGCCCTGCTGCAGGGCGATGGCCAGGGGGGTGAAGCCATCCTGGGGGGAGAGGACAAGTTAGGGATCAGAAATATCTTGTTTCAAGAACTCTTAATTTGTTCAGTAAAGTCTCAAAAGTTTTATCTTTAAACGTCTGACTTGGATAAAAAACTTTTATTAAGTTCAATAAATTCAACACACTTAATCTGCATTCACATGATTTGCGATTTGCTCAACGTAGGTAGAGCCTAACGGCGATAGATAGACATAAACCCAAGTTGGGAAAATGTTTTGTCACAGCGGCATTTTGACAGTCAATGTACAAGAATTACAACATTTCTTAAAAATAGAATAAAATAGAAATAAAATAAAGATAAAGATTCAAAATTAAAAGTATAATATATACTGTCCATTTCCACAGCATTGACTCCAACAACTCAGCTATATTATATTCAACACTTCTGCTCTCACCAGAAAATACTTTATTTCTGTCAGATATTATTGCCATATACTTTTACTTTTATGTTTTCCGATAGGTATGGTCAACAAAATACTTATTACTATAGCACTTCCTTCATATGGTCAGAGCTGAAAGCCTACCAGGACAGGGAGGGGCTGCTCTACACTATATGGTAGGGTCTCTATACAACACCTGAAACAGGAAGTTTCCCTTACGGCAGATAAACAGAGATCATGCTGGAAGCAAAGCTCTAGGAATGTCAATGTTCCACTATGACCTTCCAAGTCAACCACTTTGGTCAGGACTTAAATGTCTCCACAAATACTGGATGGATTGTCATGACATTTTGTACAGACAGTTATGGTCTGCATAGGATGGATTCTAATGGCTTGCAGTGATCCCCTGATAATAATGGTAATTTACACTTTCCACTCGGTGCCATTAAATGTTGTCATTTGTCATCACAATTCCCAGATGATGTGTCCTAATGACTCACTGCTCCCATAAGTGTTCCTCTAGCGCTATACTAACAACACATGTTCAGAGTGAAATGTCTACATCTCCAGGAGGGATTGCAATGAAATGTCAGATTGTCAAATAGTGTTTTTTTTTCACACTCCTCTCACCTCGGTAGCGGTGCTCTGGTTGCCTCCATTCTCCAGCAGGTATCGCACCACTTCCATGTGGTTCTCCTGGGCGGCCATGTACAGAGGAGTGAATCCATTCTACAGCACAGGCAAAAACAAGAGGTTAACAACAACCTACAGAACATGAACATATGATGTTTATTTAGCATCTTTAAGAGCAGTGAACTCACCTGAGACTGTGAATTGATGTCAGCTTCTCGTTTGACCAGGATCTTCACTACGTCAACCTGCCCAGCTAGAGAGGAGATGTGCAGTGCTGTGTTTCCTTTCTGGAATAGAACACATAAACTGACAGTGAGGATACATATTTCCAGTGGTGTAATGTATTGAAGTACATTTTCTCAAGTACTGTAACTAAAGGTCTCCTATTATACACTATTCCAAAAGTGTTGATTCTTGGTGTTTGTAGCTTTAAATGCTAATGAGCTGCTGCTGGCCACGCCCCTCTGAGAAGTGATTGGTTAAAAATAACACAATGGTGCTCTAGGAGGAGATCCAAGTGATAAGGTGGGCGGGTGTTACCTTGTTTGCACAACCCAGAAAAACATTGTGACATCATAAAGTGACCAAATCTGATCAGCTCATTTTCAGACAGGTTTTTATATACAGTAGATGGACAAAAAGAGAGGGGGTCTTTGTTCCTGTTAGGAGTCTCTTAACACAGAGGGGACACATGTTTATGTAGAAAAGACATGAAGAAGTGGATTTTGAATAATAGGTGACCTTTAAATATAGACCTTTTAAGATTCTGGGTCCTTGTACTTTACTTAAAGGTCCCATGTCATGCTTTTCTGGTTATTACCCGTCCCCTTGTGTGTTACTGTATGAAGGTTTTTCTGCATGTAATTGGTCTGCAGAGTCACAAACCCTCAAAGTACACCCTGTAGCGAGTACAACTCTAACACAGAGAAGACCTGTCTATGCTGCCCCAGAACGCCTCGTTGGACATTTCTCTCTTTCTTCCTGGGTACAGTGACGTGACCATACCCAAATACCAGCACCCCCCCCCTTCCCGCGTCCATGCGCGATGTCTCGCTGTCTCGCAGACCCCACGCAGCAAGCAGGAAATGAACCCAGCTCACACTGTCCGCTCCAGCAGCGAGCCGCGCAACGTCCCACCAACACGGCACCCAGACCCCACGCAGCATTCTCATCTGTTTGTCATTACTGGTGTCATTTTCTGGTTGCTAACGCCATTGTAACACATAATCACTGATGTTCCGCTGTAACGGTGGTGGACTCATCAGAACAGAGTGGGCGAGCTGACCAATCAGAGCACAGTGGGCTCACAGGGAGGGGAGGGGCAGGAGCTCCAACAAGCCGTTTAGGACAGAGAGTGAATACACATACTATACAGAGATGCTGTATGAGAAACCAATGTGAGTTTGGAACATTGAACAATGTAAATCTATTCTAGTAGACCTCAACAATGGAATTATGATCAGTAGAAATTGCCATGACAGGGGACCTTTAAAGTGGACCTATTATGCTATATTGCAAACATATATTGTAGGGCCATACATACAAAACATGTCTGTGAAGTTTTTTGCTTCAAATCCCAAACAGATCACCCATTGTAGCCATGCCTCATACTGCTCACACCCCTCTATTACAGCCCAGTTAGAGAAACGTGGATTTTGGGTCCTTAGCTTGAAAAGAAAAAAAAGAGGAGGCGGAGCTAATGCCTGATCAGAATTCTACCGGAGATAAAGTTAAATTCTGCTGTGATAAAACACCATCCTGTTCTAAACCACATCAAGGATTATTTCTGAAACAGTATGGAGCTCAAATGCTTTTTCTCTTGCAGGTTTATCACAAGGTGAGTTCTTTTTTGTATTTCCTGCTTTTTAAACACATGTGCTCTCCAGTACAGGTTAGCTCTGAGTGTTAGCGAGGCTTGCTAATGTAAACAAAGACGAGATTACGTCCAAAACACGTCAGGCATGGTTTCGGATAGCAACTTTCTGTGGGTCCGCCGCCGATTTGACGTCATATCGGCAGCAAATCTGTATCCGCTCGTTGTACCCCCGTTTTTAAAAGATTTGGGTATGGAGGAAAAGAGGAAGGGTTTTATTTTCTGACGCTGCGTGAGTTCCCCGACACACCGGGGACACATATTTATGTATAAAAGACATCAAAAAGTGCATTTTGCATGATAGGTCCCCTTTAAGTATTGCTACTTTATACTTCTCCTCCATTACATTTGGAGGGAAATAGTGTACTTTTTATTCCTCTATATTTATTTAACAACGTTATTTAATAGTTACTTTACATATTCACATTATAAGCTAATACAAAATATAAATAAACAAATACATAAACTATGATATAAAACGATAGGTTAAGATATACAGCAGCAGTACATAAAGTCATTAAATTAGCTCAACCTTTACCAGGTGTGATGAACACATTAATGAATGAATTATAAAAATGCAGGTATTTATGATTCTAAAATGGGGCATTATTAGTATTTCTATGTTAACCTAAGGAACATTTTTTCAATATAATAACTGGAATATTCCAGCCTACATTCACAGTAATCTGCTGTAGTGAAAATGTTGTGTACCATGTAGTTGTATTTTGGTGCAACTCCAACTATAATCTGTACGGGGAACTTCTCTAGTTACAGTAGTTGGAATGTTAACTACCACGCAAAGCTCCATGTTTACTAGTGTGACTAGTCCACTATCCATATCACTTTCTTCTAGTGCTGCACTCTCTCGTCTATTTCTAGACTCTTAGTCATCTGTAGAAGCTTGTTTTCCTCAGTCAATGATCTGCCTTCTTCTCATCATATTATTTAAAAATGTTAAACTCTGTGTTTATCAATCTACATCCAATCAATCACTCACGTTAAATTAATTATTTTGTGAGTATAAATATACTTAAAAAGACCTTAAAAGCGCACTAACAATCTAATGCAACCAATGGGAGGTGCCAATTCTTTCCATCCATTCTTTTGACACAAATAAAATGGCGCAGGGTAATGGTGCACTAAGTGGCACATTTTTTTGATTTCAGAATAAGTCATTGTGACTAAAGTTGCAAAGTAGCACTGCATTCGTAAGTTGTCTAATTTGTCTCCACTGTGACATGTCTCCATGCTTTAATGTTCTAAAGCTCTTTATTTTTCTCATACTGCCTGTGCTGCGGCACCTCTTTTCACCCTCTGTCTGAAACCAGAGCCCAGTCTGCTCTGATTGGTTAGCTGGCTGGCTCTATTGTGATCGGTCAACCACTTAGAGATGTCCCGCCCCTTAGCCTATCAAGTACAATGTGTTGGAGCGCTAGCCAATAGAAGAGTGAGTGTTCCATAGTGATGGTGACATCATATTATGGAAGTAAACAACGGACTCCTTCAGGCTGGGCATGCACCAGAACCTATACAACACTACAGAACAGGGAAAACCCCAACAAGCATGATAAGGCCTCTTTAATAACAAAGTCTGAAACATTTAAATATTGGAACATATTCAGCTCTAAATAATTTAAACATGACTATATAGCAGCTGAGCGTTGGGAAACTATTACATAACAAAAAAGTGATAAAACACGAAAACCAAATCAACCATGTCACCAAGCAATTGTTATTCATGGACAGAAGTGTGTTCAGTGTGAAGCTGAGATCACCCACCTTTGTGGCAGAGTCCACGGCTGCCCCTCTCTCCAGCAGCTCCTGGACCAGGTCCACATGGCCCTCCTTGGCTGCCAGGTGCAGTGCATTGAGACCATTCTGGAAAAAGACCACGTAGGCAAAGTTAGTCCAATAAACGCAACATCAACAAAGAATAAAGACAGGTCCAAATGGAAATAGAAAGAGTTACCTCCTCTAACACAGCTAACGGAGCCTGCCTTTCTATCTCAGTTTCCATCTGTCCTACATGCGTCTGTCCCTCTCTGAGACTGAAATATCAACGCTAGATATCAAAGTTGCTCAGTTGTTGTGCCACGTAATGCTGGCATGAAGCAGAGCCAGTCACAGAGTAGAGATAGAAATAGGTGTGTGAGTGTGTGTGTGTGTGTGAGTGTGTGTGTGTGTGTGAGTGTGTGTGTGTGTGTGTGTGTGTGTGTGTGTGTGTGTGTGTGTGTGTGTGTGTGTGTGTGTGTGTGTGTGTGTGTGTGTGTGTGTGTGTCTGTGTGTGTGTGTGTGTGTGCGTGTGTGTGTGTATATGTGTGTGTGTGTGTGTGTGTGTGTGTGTGTGTGTGTGTATATGTGTGTGTGTGTGTGTGTGTGTGTGTGTGTGTGTGTGTGTGTGTGTGTGTGTGTGTGTGTGTGTGTGTGTGTGTGTGTGTGTGTGTGTGTGTGTGTGTCTGTGTGCAGGTCAAGCTGTTGTGTTGATCCCTTTAACTCTTCAAACACTGTGTCTGCTATTGTCTGGTGATGGATGAAACAATAAGCATTTGAGATCCTTTGGAAAATACAAACTGAACCAGCTTTCTTTTTGGAACAGAATGGTATTGATCACTGACACCAGTTCAGTGGGTCACTTCCTGCCTACACTTTCACTATCAGTGGTTATAGGTATAACCGTCTCATGTCTGGAACGTGGTAACAGAGACATTGGTTGTTTTGTAAAGTACTGAGCGCTACATACATGCGGACATAACATCAGTCCTGTGCATGTGTGTACACAGAACATCAGCCACAGGTAGGACAATCCTCCACAATGTTGTCCTGTGGGTATGGGCTGTACTGGGTGCAAAGCCAACCCCCCCACTGATTTGCTCATCAAGACTTGTGAGACTTGGAGGCAGGGATGGAATGGAAAGTGGAAGATCAACCATAATGATCCTCCTTTTCTGTGATTAAACAACAGCTGCAAATGTTCACCTGCACAAAGATAAGAATGATCTCATATATGACCAGTCCGACCCTAAAGGCGAGTATAATTATCTCTAAGGTTTTCACTGCAACATTTAAATCAAATGGAATAGTGCAGCCTTAACATTAGAATGGAAATGAAGATATTTGAAGCCAGACAAACACAACATTATGTTCACCTCTCCTATCTGCATGTGGTTGAGTGTCTGCATGGATATATCCTCTGTGTTGATGCATGTATATCCTCACCTGTGTGTGTAATGTGTGTAAACACAACAGAGTGGGGAAAATAAATGTCCCTGTAAGGGATGAATAAAGTATGTCTTCTTCTTCTTCTTCTTCTTCTTCTTCTTCTTCTTCTTCTTCTTCTTCTTCTTCTTCTTCTTCTTCTTCTTCTTCTTCTTCTTCTTCTTCTTCTTCTTCTTCTTCTTCTACTCCAATAACAGCATACCGATGATTGCAGGGTTGCTTCCTCATTTGCCCTTTTTCTCTTCTAAGAGAACCATCCTGACTGAGTAACCTTTTTGCAGCAGCAAGAGCATTAGGCTGTAGCACAAAAAGTACCCTCTGAGTCAATAAGCAATTTCCTCCGTCACTGTTGAACTGACTTTCATCACACGCCCCCCCGAGGCTGATGGGCCCACTGGACTAGAGTCCCTACACAGGTTCCCTGAGGGGTACCCATCTAACTTTGTTTCACTTTTCTTTGCCCAGAGGTATTCCACAGCTGGCAAGGGGCATCTGTACATCACGGGGGAAATGTGTTTGCAAGCTATGCTGTTTGGGGATCAGTTGACATGTGTATGCATGTTATCCTGCAGTTACCCAGTGTGTCATTAAAACTGAAGAAAAGGTTGTGTTTTTGGATTGTGCTCCGTGGATTTTAATTTAAATGGAAATGTTCCAAGGTTTTACAGCAGGCCCGGCGCCATGGGGGGGTCAGGTAAGGCCCGGCCCTCCCATGTGCTATATTTGCCCTCCATACAAATAAAATGTGTTTTACAATTATGTGTGTTCAGACCAATCGCTATTCAGAACACATAACTCAACAAGTTTGAGTGCCGTGTATTCTGTAATTCTTCTGAGTTTGGATTCTGTAGCCTGCCTATTCTGTTATCAACAAATAATGGACGTCAGAAAAGACTAATTAGCATCACGCGGTGAGTTGACTATTCCCATATTAATAAAATACTCTGCTGCTTAGTGCATCATGGGGGGTCGCTCTGTATTGTGTATCTGTTTGCTGCTGTGGCTGGCTGAAGTGTAAGACCCAAGCAAAGCTGTTGCTGTGATGTTTTCCATGTGAGTTTGTTTCTCTTCGCACATGCTCGTGCATGCTGTTGATCATCTGTGTTTTCCCGGCCGTACACACAAGGCGCGGTTGCAAAGGTGGTTTGAATGTTGCTGTTTATTTGTGCGCATTTGGGAGCAGCTTGTGTCTTTACGCAATTATATTGGTCATGCTGTTTTAATGGTATTTAATTTGTGCCTCAGCACATCACGTTTTTTTGGGCCCTTCGTTGAAAATCACAGGCCCTCTCTGAAGGTTTGCTCTGGCGACGGCCCTGTTTTATAGCATGACCCTGTTCTGTGGCCTTGCTGTCTGATTTTGAAACACAGTGCTAACACAGTAGGCTGTGTGTCCTTCGCGTAGCGACGAGGAAAGCAAGGGTATAGATCTCTGGTTGATTGATGGATAGGTAATGTGTCTGGCCATAAGCCATGTTTCAGACTTCTGAATCAATACGAACATTTCCTGTTTGATTAGCAATTTATTAAGGTCTGGTTTTGTCTCTATTGACTGCTGTTTTCTACGATAAACAACACTTTTGCAAGATGGTTATGCATTGACCTTGGATGGTAAGTCGTTAGGCAGCAAGTCTCAATAGAGTTTTAAAAATCGGGTGTTACCAAGCAGACAGCTCCAATCATAGCTTTGTGCTGGACTCAAAATATTGATGTGATTTTCCTAGAAAACTAAATTCTTCCTATATACATAAAAAAAGTGACTTGTGATTCCAAAAGATAAAGATAACGTAGAAGGAACTTTATTAAAAGTAAGGGAAATGTGGGGCAGCAGTGTAACCCCCCTCCCCCCTGAGGTGTTCAGTTCTCCATCTCAGGAAAAAAGCCTCCAGCAGGGTTAGGGTTTGAAGTAGCACCTGTCACTGTTCAACCATAAAAACAGACAGCTATATTTCAGATGTGAATACTGCTGAATCTGTCTTTTGGACAACAAGTCAATTTCACCCCCCCACATTTTTCCAATTTGGCCAGGAAAGGACTTTTCAACCACCCTAACCATGAATATCCATGAGTTTAACCCATGTCAAATTCTCTGCATGTTGATTACTCACAATGTGATGATATGTCTTTATGATGGAACATTAGCGGCTTCCCATCTTAAGGGAATAACCTTCTGGTAAAACTCTCAGAGGCACTATTCATCTTTGTACATCCCCCCATGCCCTCCCTTACCTCCAGGAACCCAATAACCGCTTTATCGTTCTCAATGTGCGCCCACTCCTCCATCCATAAAACCTGTCGCCTCATTCTGTCAGACCACATGAACAGTCACTTGGGAGACGATTTCCAATCATCAAATTGACTTATGGATTTTAAAGCCATGAAAATGTAATTTAGCAGTGCTGGAGCCGACTCAGAGAAAAAAGCATCTCATTAGTGCAGTTTTCTCCAAACCAATCAGCTTCCTTTATTTCATCCAGGCAAAATGCAAAAATATTAGGCTATTTGGCTAGCTAGCTAACCATAGATAAAACATCTGATATATGGACTGAAATAAAGCAGTTATAGCTACAGCCAGAGTTGACTATTCACATGTCCAGCAACAAAAGCAAATCAAATACTGATACAGATAAAAGGACACTAATAATCCTCTGCGGATTGTCAAGGAACATGAAAGACATTTATTTTTACATTTTATTAGTCATCATAATTAAGTTTGCCGATAAGTGAAAACGCGCTACAGTGTTGATTGTTTTTCAAAGTTGTCAAGTTGGTGAAGATGTTTCTTTATTTGCATATGTTGGCTTTTGTGTTTTTATATTTGCATCGTTTTGAAACTGCAGCGCAATTTTGACAAATGGTCATGTTTTGCCGTTGTAACGCGTTTGCACCTGGCGGCCACCATAGATAATAACTAAACCTGTTTATGCCTTTCTTTTCATCTGAGTTACAGTCGGACAAAACTATATTTTGAGAGAAATACAAATAAACCAGAAGCTCAAAATATCTTCAATTGCAGGAGTGGCGATGAGGCTAACAGCCTTCGTAACACATCAGTTGGTAACAAATAGGCTTAACACACCACAGAGCCACCAGCAACTCTTACATTTCCTCTCCATGTGACTTATGTTTACTGGGCTGGTCGGTACAGCTGTTGCCACAACAGGACTGTTTACAGGATGGAATGCTAATGGCTTGGAGGAGACGAGATAATAACTAGGCCTAAATAAAGAAACTCTCCCTGATATAACGCAGTCCCCCCCCCCCCTGCTGGAATGTAACACCATTTTCATATGATGATATTACAAAGATTAGTGTTAGACAACACAAGCACATTAGCACTTATAAAAAACAAATTCTGTGAATTGTAAGTATGCATGACGACGTGTAATGGGAAAGGTACACAAACACAACTCAGATGAATGCTTCTGTTGCTCTGCTGGATGTTTCAATAGGCAACTGTTTTGAAGCCATAAAACCTATATGTTAAGAAAGACCAAACAAGGTTTTAACAGCCTATCTCTGCAAACAACTGTTTAATATCAGCAATTGACGTGGGCAGCTTAACTTGTTTCATTGCTGAACCTATGCCCTTGGACTCGGAATATTATAGAGATTGTAGCCTTTGCAGAGCATTTACATCCACAACAACCTGTAGAACACACTACAGGAGAGGGAACAACCCCAAAAGCAGAAAAGGGCATTAATTTTAAGTAGCCCAGTAAGAAGCATGCATGTTAGAACTAAATGAACTGCAGCCATCATGAATATTACTATTAACACCTCTATATCCTGCAATCATATGCCAACACTAGTAGACTGACAATGGAGGGCAAATAATAAAACATCTTATTGAACCCAACCAATTGTAATTAAGGTACAAAGTATTGTATTTCCTATTTGGTTTTATGTTCATTCTCTAACATTTCCCCACACTTTCATCAAAATATAAGATTTAGGGTTTAGGGTCTGAAACATTTTGTCCATATTGTGCCAGGTGTGAGTGGGTGTAGTGTGTGACTGTATGTGATGTGTCTCTTACCTGATTGCTGGTGCCGATGTCCACTCCACCTTTCAGAAACTCCAAAACTTTGTCAATGTTTCCTGCTCTCGCCGCTCGCAGGAAACTGGTGTGACTGTCCGACTGGAAGAGACACAGAGAAAGATATTTTAAAAATAATTCTACATAATTATTTGTGGTACATGAGGAGCAATAATTATAAAATGTAGCCTTTTTGGCTGAATAAGACAAATTCTTTCTCAACACAAAATAAACTGGAATGATGATAATGACTTGATGATTACCACTGAAAAACATTGGTTGGTTTTTGAGGACCATCACATGTTATTATACAAGCTTGAGAGCTTGGTGGATCTATCTGACACTGCATTTAAGTTGTTCATAACTCATCACCTCCTTTTCAATGCTTCATTTGACAGTTTTAAGTAAATATGACATGCTGTTTGGCATCCCACAAGGATCCATTATTGGACCTCTTCTGTTTTATATATTAATGCTTCCATTTGATCATTTCCCATCTTGGTACTGTCTAAAATGGCAATACTCTTTATCTGTGTACGGTTCTTCTGAAACATCCATGCATTTGTCATCAGCAAATTCAATGACCAGTTAGAGCCGATTCAAAATGCAGCCACTTGACTACAACAGAAAAACGCTGAATGCTGGCTTTGCAAATGTTTTATGGGGTTACACGCCACCTACACTTAATGTACACATATCTTTTGTTTGTTCACAAGAAAATACAGCAGGGCTTCTTCAATTGTATTTTGTTTAAATCAAAGTTACTTGACATAACATAATCCAATCTAATGTATGCAGGCTGTGTGTCTCCACTCGATAAAGTATAGTTTGCTTTTGCATGAGATTGTGCTGTAAAAAAACGAATGATCAATGTATTCAATCTTGTGCAATTCAAATGTTTACATGTTCAGTAATTGCAGACATGATTAGACATATACGGTTTCCTTAATGCCTAATAAACGTGTGTCCAGTGTTTGGGAAGGACATGTCCACTGTTGTCTCATAATGCTGAGAGAGTTGGGAGCAGACCAGGACTGTAAGGAGGCAGAATGATTCAGCATTTTCCTCTCGTGCTTCACTAAAGCTAAATCTTGGCTCACATACAGCTTGTTCAAAGCTCCCAGCTCGCTGCTCTTCCTGCAGAAAAAACACAGTGCCATGCTTATTTTACTGCATTCAAACTGCTTCCAACCAGAGGTCAGAAGGAAGAGACTCATGTTTTGCTCAGACACGTCAGCTGATGTTCTGTTCTCAGAAATCAACTCTTATTTTTGATGTCACAGTTTGCCTTCAACTTTTATTAGCAGTGTTGAAAGTCCAAATGTGTTCCATCCTAAATCCCAATGTGTCACTGGTTCTCTAACAGCACCACCCTCCCCATGGTTTCCAACAGAATGCAGAGATTAGAGGAAAGAATGCTGACTGAAATGAGCACTGCAGCACTGATGTCTCCTTCAGACAAATACAATAGTCCTGGTCTGAAGGTTGGAGCTGACCTGCAGTCAGCTGCTCTCTGCTGCAGAGAACTGCATTGCATCACTCACTCACAACTATAGAGCTTTGTCCAACTCCCCACATCACCTTCAGAGGGTCATCGTTCTGTACGTGTTAGTCCAGAATGTACACATAACATAAGCTGTGGAGTTACTGATAGATCATAATTCAAGAAAATACACTTTACAAGTCAACTTGCAGAGACTTGAAGGTTCGACATAGCTGGTGCCGTTGCAGAGCTGGGACGGTTACTTTAAAAAGGTACTTGTGTACTTGTACCTGTAAACAAATCAGTAACCTAATCTTAGTATCAAAATATAAAATGTATGTAACCTGATTACTTGGATTATCTCAATGCAAATAAATAAAAGAATATGGCTTTTATTTAAGTGTATTATGTAAGACAACAGAACAATGTAACCTTAGAAAAGAAGAAACCAAGACATTTAGTATCGAAAATGTGTCCTCTGCTCAGATTTTATACTACAGCACAACCACTGTAAATTCCCTCGGCAAATGAAAAGGCCAGCAGCCGATCATGAGGTGCTCTAAATTAGGAGAACAGTCCGAATAAATAATCCCCACATCTATGCACCAGTTCACCATAAAGCACACACCCCCTCCCTTACTTTTCCCTGAGTTTACAGTCTGGTTCTGGGGAAAAATAGAAAATACGTCGGGGACAATGGCGGAGTCAAGCAGAGTTGAGCCAAGTCTCCGTGAAAACCATCACGTTACAGTTCTGAAAAGCCATCCGGCTCCTGACTTCATCCAGCTTCTGGTCCAGTGACTGGACATTAGCCAAAAGAATACTCGGTAGAGGAGGCCGGTTCTCACGTTTCCTTAGCCTCACTAGCACTCCAGCCCGGGACCCTCGCTTTGTCTTCCTCCATGGCGAATCCCCATTGTTTGACGGTCTCGGTGATAGACATGCTGTCCACCAAGTTTCTGATGTGTAGAAGTTCCTCTCTACTTGATTGTATAGCAGAGTTGGTGTGGTCGGATCGCATGTTGCGGACACACCAAAATGTAAACAAACACTGAGATAAATGTGAGAAATTCAGAGTTAGAGAGGGTCATTTGTCATTTTTCCATGTGACTGTGAGGGAATACAGAATCCAGTTACATGTCTGTCGGTCCCCAAGCCTCTGCAGTTATACATGCAGTGGTAGACTGAGGTTGTTTGAGGGGCATGTGTTAAGAAATACACCAGCTACATGCAGCAGAGCACCACAATAGGTGTTTAGCAGCGGAGGGTCACCATAGAGGGCCCTGCATCACATTTTTATCAAGTTCTGAAGTGTATCAAATGACCAGTATTAAAGCCTCATACATACAGGGTCACTATTGTTTCACTGCACAAAGCAGCCCCCCCCCCCGTCTCATGTCCTCACATTGCCTCCAGTGCTGCAGAGTCACATTATGCAGGACCTTTCCCTAATCATCGTTCCACTACTGGCGGGTTGCTATAGTGACACACAGACCAACAACACTCTCAGACAAGTGAGGCTTTTGAATGGAAAACACTTAACATTGCAGAAAACAGGAGAATTGTGGCAGGCCGCTTCCTACATGGTTTCATAAGGAGCTTAGTCACTCTCTTTGAAGGGAACATGTGTCCTGAACACAAAATGCTTGATGACATGACGACCCCAACGTCATTAAACACTAACTATGACAATATCAATATGGGATATGTTGAAGGAATAGAAGAGACAAAATGTAGAAATGCTAAAAATATTTATATTTATAATTTTATCTTTATTAAAAAAGGTTTTTGATCGTTTATTTTTTCTTATTGCAACAGTTTTTTTTTGGACTTTGACTTATTAACTACTGGGTTCAAGTGCATTTACAATGACAACAACATTTAGAGAAGACAAACTGTGCTGTTTTTAACCAAT
This sequence comes from Trematomus bernacchii, assembly GCF_902827165.1. Taxonomy (NCBI): domain Eukaryota; kingdom Metazoa; phylum Chordata; class Actinopteri; order Perciformes; family Nototheniidae; genus Trematomus; species Trematomus bernacchii. The sequence continues at coordinate 940,151 of NW_022987605.1, forward strand.
AAACTTTAGTCAGGCATGGTCTTCCTTCTATGTTTCCTTTATCACAGCAAAACAAGTGCATCTTAAACTGCATTTGGTGTACTCAAAGAAGTATCTGATAACTGATGGATCAGATGAAGATGTTACACTTCATTGTTTCACATGTTTCCTAATTAAACAATCTGTCCCTGTCTATGTTCCAGCTCGTGTCTAGACACATTACGTCACAACTCAATCGGACCTGCCGAGCATGACAAAGCCAAGTCCTAAAGTCCCCCCCCCCCCACATCACATTACATCAAACATTCATTTAAGAAAGTCTTTATCTGTAGCCGGAGGAGCTTTATCAATAATGCAAACCCCCCCCCCCCGTATGCTCTGTGCGAGACCAGTGGAAGCATCCTTGCCCCTCCCAGTTACCACGGAGACAAGCACTGCCCTCTCTGGAGGTAACCATGACAACAAGGCTCTGTCTGTCAGCAGAAGTAAGCACATAAAACATGAAGGGCATCGCTTCCTGTTAGAGCTGTCTATCAGTACATGTGACACACACACACACACACACACACACACACACACACACACACACACACACACACACACACACACACACACACACACACTCACACATTTGTGAGTGTGTGTTTCTCACGTGTGGAGGCTTGTTGTAGTCCAAAACGTATTATGGATCCAGCTCACATGTATGTATGCTGTTGCCACAGCTACTGTAGATACAGTCATTAACACATGTTCATCATATCACTGTCACATGTGTTCCCGCCTAAATCAGCCTCCATCATCCCTGTCCTTCAAAAGTGTGCAGTGTTTAAGCCACCCCCGCACAGAGGCACTTATCCAACGTCTGATCAACTTTGTTGTCCAGCACATGAAAAATAAATTCCCAGCCAGCCTGGACTCTATCCAGTTTGCAAACAGAGCCAACAGATCCACAGAGGATGCTCCGCCCCCTCCTCTCACACCGCACACCCACGATGCAACACCAGAGGAGAAGAGAGCTCTCCATAACTGTCTGGATTTCAAACAACAATGAGAACCCATATCTGGAGTGATGAGGGAACGACGTGTCAGCCAATTAAAGGCTGACACGTGAACAGTTTTAGAACTCATTGAATCAGCAGTCATCCCACCCTCTCCCCCCCCCCCCCCCCGGGGAGAGCAGCTCAGAAACAGCTGTAATTCTTCAAAGGAAACTTAAGAAAGCAAAAAAACCTGATCCAATAGATAACATTTATTTTATTTATTTATTTGTTGCTGTGCGACCCTGTGTTGAATAAATGCATACAAATAAATAACCCTTGAATGTATATCTCCATTAGAGTTAGAGTTTAAGCACACATGCAAGAGCCAATAGATCCACTTTATAGCTTCAAAAACAATAACTTAGTCATGATTTGTACGTACTTTAGTGTGTATATACTTTAGTAGGGGTATACTTAAGTGTTAGCTAAATAATAGACACTTAACAAAATGCATCATCATGTAACTGCCCTATATACTATTGTCCAATTCTTTACATTGAACCTGAATCTAATTCTCCCTTTAAACATCTCAATCCTTAGAAGGAGTTCCAAGAGGACTTTACAGCCACATAAGAACAAGAGCACACACACATCAGTTGCCTCTCGGTTCTTGTTTATTTGATTGAAGACATTCTATTCCTGGCTGTCCGGATGGAATAACACTATTTCTGTTCACTAGCAACCACACTTCTCCCAGTGTCTCAGACTAAAAGCTCCTTACAGGTCCATGCAGACACAGGTCCATGTGCACTTATCGTTTTAAGCTAATACCACCACTTCAAACAAATCCAACCACTAACCGTTTGAACTAAAGAGCAAGACCTTTGGTCAAATCAAAAGCTGCTCTTTATACTTTGAGGTGATAGCGATTGTAATTAGAATGACACACGTGCAGACCCTTCATGCAGAGTATAAATAACCTGTTCTAATTCATTATCCTCAAGCTGTCATCTCTGAACCAGACCCATCTCATTCACCTTCCCTGTTCCCTTCACTAACATTATGAGTAATGTCAGCTGATCAGCAATCAGCAGTGCAGAGCTGAGCCAAATCCAAGGCAACTTGGAAATGGCCCAGCCAATCAGAGCTCTTCCTGTGGCCCTATCAGTGCGGGACCTGGGACATCATTTGTTTAGACACATTTAGACATAAGTGCATAGGGCTATAAAATACAATGATATGGTTGTACTTATGCATGTGTTCGGAGCTGCTTGTGCTGAAGTTTTAGACTAAAGAATGCTGACAGTTTCCAACAGGAAGTGAACACAGCGTCAGATTTGGCGGTTCAGGCTCAACACACACGGAAGGTTTCTCAATTCTCTAATTACCCCTCCTCGACTCCTCGGTCCTCCGGTAGTGACCCGGAAATGGTTTTCAGCGCGCCATGTTGAAGGACATCTCATTTCTCTAAATGCACATCGAGGACCGAGGATCGAGGAGGCTCTCTGGAGGAGCTCTAACCGAGGAGACACTGATGGTTCTAGCCCCGGATGTTTTTTCTTTAGCCCCGGACAATTCTCCCTCAATAATATAATACATTACCCGTGCTTTACCTGAACCTCATCATGACACTAGAGAGGACGGCAGGATTGTAATTTCCCGTGTTCAGTGAATGCAACAGAGGCAAGACACCAGACCAATCACCAGAGAGTTGCATGGACATAAACGTGTCTTATTGGCTGACAGGTACCTATCCTGTGACAATGTTTAAACTGTCAGTCGGACAGTTTTTGAAGATGGACATAAGAAAAACAATTCTTAAAAAATACGACAATTCTCAAGAGGTGGCTCACACAACAACCCGCAGGGGATATATCCAGTCTCTGATTGTGTTACGTTATTATGAGAGTGCTCTCATACTTGTTTGATTCTGAAATTGTATATATTTATATAAATATATGTGTGTATATGTCCGCATCTGTAGCCTGTTATTGTCTCATTATACCGCACTGTGAACGAATTCAAAGTAAATATATAAGTGGTCATGAACACATCTGTCCATCAGACAGAGTGCTGTGCCTCCTGTCATCATTAATGGACGTCTCTTTAAAATGACTGCTCAGAGGAGAGGAGTTCTCATTTCTCTAACCGCCTGCTGCTTCCCCTCCTCTCTCCTCGGTTCCCCTCCTCGACTCCTCTGCTCATCTCCTGTGGGCGGGACTAAGACACGAGGATAGGAGTCGAGGAGGGGAATTAGAGAAATGAGAAAGCTTTAATGTCTGATAACTAAAGTCAAAAGATAAAAGCAGGCGGTCTTTATGAGGATTGGAAAGGTTCTTTGCTCCTATTGTGTTGCTTTGTATCCGTCCAATCTGGAAGATGTAGTCCAATGTGCTAATGTCCCATAAGTCCACTCAGAGAACCTTCACGTTCTCACATCATGCTCCTCACGCTGGGATAGCAGAGTATAACAGCAAACAGAGCAGCTGGCCGTGCTGCTCTGGTCAAACTACAGTCTGGCTCTAGTCATGATGCTTTCATCAAATCCTATTTCCCAATTATTTTATGTATAGACGTTGTTTTTTTTGCCATGCTAGTTAAGTAGCAATATGGATGGCATTGTCAATAGAGTTAGGGTTATGATCCATGATTATAACTAATCCCTTAATAAACTCCACTTCCCAAACGCAACACATGCTCTTTGAAGCATGATCTTAAAGCTCATGAACACACCACGTCTGAAGAACATCTTAACAGTTCCAATGAAGGAGGGTCACTATGTATGATATAAATATCCAGAGACAGTGTTGTGGTGAAGCTCTGTCCCACTGTTTGCTGTTTCCCTCTCTTTCATCCTATCAGCAAAGAAGCAGGGTGTTGAGCTGCAGAGGTCAGGGCAGGCTGTGGGTCCTGCCTCCTCCTGCAAACTCAGACCGATATAGCAGCCTGCGCCAGTCCCTGCGCCGCGTCAGGTGAAATACACTCTGCAACTTCTTAGGTATAACAAGTCAGTAGCATGAACACATTCTGACAGTTGAGTGAATGTGAAGCCGAAAGGAAAGCAGGCACATTTGTACAGGATGAGCACTATCGCTAAGAGCGAGGGTTTACTATGCATTCAAGTTCAATGTTATGTTAAAGGACTGTTATTTGTAGATACATAAATATGATCTCATACATCTTCTATCACAGCTGACCATTTTAGAAAGCGTACTATAAGTGTTAAGATTGGCGAGTCGAAAACGTTCACAAAAATGTCACTCAAGATATATCTTTAAGAAACAAACAAACAAACAAAAGACTCATTCTTTGTGTTGTTCTCCCAGTAGCAGCTACTTGCTGCTAAATTCATTACATTGCTTTTCAAATTAGCCACAAGAGTCCACATGCTGCTGTGCAGGGGTATTTAGGAGCAACAATGTCACACTGCCATTGGAAAGGTGAGGAGCGGTAATAACACACATCCTACACACACTAACCAATGCACAGCTCCTCACACACATCCTACACACACTAACCAATGCACAGCTCCTCACACACATCCTACACACACTAACCAATGCACAGCTCCTCACACACATCCTACACACACTAACTAATGCACAGCTCCTCACACACATCCTACACACACTAACCAATGCACAGCTCCTCACACACATCCTACACACACTAACCAATGCACAGCTCCTCACACACATCCAGCACACACTAACCAATGCACAGCTCCTCACACACATCCAACACACACTAACCAATGCACAGCTCCTCACACACATCCTACACACACTAACCAATGCACAGCTCCTCACACACATCCTACACACACTAACCAATGCACAGCTCCTCACACACATCCTACACACACTAACCATGCACAGCTCCTCACACACATCCTACACACACTAACCAATGCACAGCTCCTCACACACATCCAACACACACTAACCAATGCACAGCTCCTCACACACATCCAACACACACTAACCAATGCACAGCTCCTCACACACATCCTACACACACTAACCAATGCACAGCTCCTCACACACATCCTACACACACTAACCAATGCACAGCTCCTCACACACATCCTACACACACTAACCAATGCACAGCTCCTCACACACATCCTACACACACTAACCAATGCACAGCTCCTCACACACATCCAACACACACTAACCAATGCACAGCTCCTCACACACATCCAACACACACTAACCAATGCACAGCTCCTCACACACATCCTACACACACTAACCAATGCACAGCTCCTCACACACATCCTACACACACTAACCAATGCACAGCTCCTCACACACATCCTACACACACTAACCAATGCACAGCTCCTCACACACATCCTACACACACTAACCAATGCACAGCTCCTCACACACATCCAACACACACTAACCAATGCACAGCTCCTCACACACATCCTACACACACTAACCAATGCACAGCTCCTCACACACATCCTACACACACTAACCAATGCACAGCTCCTCACACACATCCAGCACTGAACACCTTCATAATGGTATACCCATTGTAATGCACCAATCAGAGTTGATTCTCCACGCAGAACTTGAAGTACCTGCTTCCATTGAAAACAGGGAACGTGTCAGCTGCTTGGAAGTACATTAGCTTGTCAGTGACACCAAGAACACGAAGACTGTGACCAGTATAACATACCTCTGGGTTTAGAGAGCTAACCTGCTCTATAGAAGTCCATCAAATCGCTCATATGCAGAAGAAGCACTCAAATGATTTATTTCAGTTAAAGTAGCAATACTACGTGTTGAAATACTCAGTTACAAGTAAAAGTCCTGTATTCCAAATTGTACTTAAGTAAAAGTACAAAAGTATTAGCATCACAATGTACTTTGTCAGAAAATGAATGTGTTCATCACTACAGTGTTGCACTTGGTAAATGTGGGCTTTCTTTGGATTTCTTTTTAACTACTGCGTACCTTAACCTGCAATAATATACAGTCATGTGTTAGTTATATGTTGTATTCATATTCTAAATCTGCACAGTAGTTAGTGACTAAATATGCCAAATAAATGTAGGGGAGTAAAAGTATAAAGTAGCATAATGTGAAAAAGCTCAAGTAAGCACGAACAGTACTTGAGTACGAAGTAGCAACTAACCGAATACAGTTATATGGAATCTGTTGACATAATACATTGAATTCAAGTCAACGTTTCGTTTGTTCAGTGTGTGTCTGTAAAGTCTCCTGAACTCTTACCAGAGGGGTCTGCACAGGGCAGTGGTCCTCACAGTAGTAGTCTGGGAGAGCGTCCTGGTCCAGGTGGGACCGGCTCCCCGTCCTCAGGCCCTTGTCCGAGCCGCACACCTTACACATGGCCGCGTTGCCCATGCTGCGAGGTTCACTATCCCATCAGAACGTACAGAATCTAAGTGAGGGCATTTAATCACTCTGATAATCCAGCCCTGCTCCCCCTGGCCTCCCCCTTAAAAAACAGTCTACCATCCAGGGGGGACGCCCCCCTCAGTCCCTGTCAAACTTCCCTTCCCTCCGGCTGAGCAGCGCTGCTGTCCCTGTTTCACTGTGACTGCCAGCAGAGCTCTCACTCCGTGCAACTCTTTGACCATTGACTAACACCCCCCCAACCCGGCTATTTTTACACCCACCAGCCTAGATATGCATCCAGAGAGAGAGCAGAGAGTAGGTGGTCTGCACAGGGCGGCATGCCAAAACAGCAGGGGGCTTCACTGACACACTATGGACTGATATGAGGCTTATCTGTGCCGATAAGTCCTGATCACATGGAGTCAAACGGTATGTTCCAGAAGAAACACTAAAGCGATCCACTGGTCTGGCAACAGAGGTGCATGTATGCTGCTACATGTAAAAGGTACACTAGGAGTTGAACACGCTCGAATGGGGCCGGAGTGGAAATCTGTGGATTTCAAAAGATTCAAATTAGAGCATAGATGATTTAACTTCCTGTATGGCATTTGTGCATTGTGTCACCTCCTTGTGTTTGGCCTGAAATGTCTGAGTGACTTGCAAAGTGAACATGAGTGTGTCTACTAATGACTTCTTCAAATAGTATGGGAACAAGAGAACATCAGTCTAGTACAAGTACACACACTGGTAAATAATACCGTCAATGTGTACTGCTGCTGGTTATTGCCCAACATAACATGCCCAACCTTTTCCTAAGGTCTTCACCTACAGTGAAATCTAAGAAATGCTTTGAACGTGATGCGTGCTGCACACCAGCCTATAAGAGCAGCTTTAACTCAAGAGGAGCTATTTAGAAAGATATCAAAGTGGATTTGTCTTTTAGAAAGAAAACTACAAACACACAGAAACATGTAACTATCAGAGGAGTTATATCAGCACTCAGATGCTGTACTTAAAGGAGATATACCACAGTGTCAAAATACTCTGTTACAAATAGTCAGAAAGGTTACTCAAGTAAAAGTACAAAAGCATTGGTATCACTCCTCAAAGTGCTTTGCATTTACAAGTCATCCTTCACACCCATCCATACAGAGCCACCTGATCAAAGAAGCTTACATCACACACACACACACACACACACACACACACACACACACACACACACACACACACACACACACACACACACACACACACACACACACACACACACACACACACACACACACACACACACACTCACACACACACCGTTGGCCACCGAGAGCAACTTGAGGTCAAGTAAATCCCACAACCTTGCGATTCAAAGACGACGGCATGTGACATGTGAGGTACTTTGTACTTCAAGTAAAAAAAGTGAAGGTACTCATTGTTCAGAATAAGGTATATTATATATATTTTGTATAATAATTATTGATGTTTATTTGAGCTGGTAACAGTGATACTGATGTAGTACTTCATGAACAGCTTGGGAGCTTGTAACTGCACTAATGCATAAATGTCCTGATTTTATTTCATATGATTGATGCACATCATATAAATATATTACGAAGGATTCATGTAGTGTAAAATGTACTTCTGCATTTGAGTGGTGTGGAGTATAAAGTAGCAGGTAATTAGATTCTCAAGTTAAATACAAATACCTCAAAATTGTACTTAAGTAAATGTACTCATTCACTAGTAACTATCTGGAATTAAAGTCTTAGATTCTGGCACAGCAGATTGTCTAGAGAGCGGATAAATCTCCAAATGTAACTATAATAAGTATTGGTTATCATAGGAGTTGACCCTGCAGCTGACTTGTGATCAGCACCAGGCCCACAGACCGGTCCAGACACCAGCCTGACTTCTGCTCAGCCTTATGGTCACTAATCCTCATGTCACGGACTGTTTAGTGGCAGCAGGCAGGATCTGTGTCAGTCTGTAGCCCCGAGCAGAGCTATTGATCCACTCGGACTGAATGCAGATTACAGAGACCTTTTCATGCCCATTGATTGGATCTGAGAATTAATGTCATGCTGTTTAATAAAAGCTTCAGACTGCAGGTTCCCGCTGTCACTACAGGTCAATGTATGTCTCCTCCTCGGTCAAAAGTGTGTTTGTATTCACGCCGTGTACATATGTCCTTGTCTGATGACATCAGCGAGGTAAATGTCCCCATTCTCTTTGCACTCTTCGAGGTCATGACTCATACAATACTGTCACTGTTGAAAATATCAAATAAACAATTATCTTCACTGAATATCTCAGTATAGGGAGAAAGAACCCTCATTGTTGGAGTCAGTGAAACCACATGAGAAGGCCGCTTTCTATGAATGAATGAATATAAACAAGCACATGACATTCATCATATCTGACAAAAGTACAAGCTTTTATTGATTTCTCCAAGAGGACAACTGATAACCATCTCAACATGTTTAATTGAAATAGAAAACCTCTGTCCATTACAAATGTGTTAAAATGCTAATTCATCTAATTATGCTTAGTGGTTATATCGTTATAGAAAGGTTATAGGCCCCTGTTGAAAAACATATTAGAAGTTATAGGATTTTCAAACATGCCCACAAAGACTTGAAACACTGTGTGTCTTTTAAACAAATTATGATTTAACGTTTGGATAAAAACTGTTGGATATAAACATGCTTTGATCATCTTAAATATGCAGAACTACAATGTCAAAATCATAAAAATTAAATCTTGTAAACCAACTTTTACAATATCATAGAAAAGGTAGTATCCCTAAGAAAATCATGGCTTGGCAGATTCTGCAAACCTGACACTACTGAGATGGAAAGTATCCACATTATGTAATCTAACTATTATTATCCTTATTATTTTGAAATGCAGTCGGGTTGCATTATTGTATCATTATCTGTAATTGACTACATTTTAAAGGCATTCATGGATCTTCCAGATGGCATCCCTTATGATGACGCAAAATTGTCAATGATGTGTGTGACTTTACAAAATGACATATAGTGCAAGAAAATGGGATAATGGTCGAACAAAGTAATCTACTGAATAAGAAAACTTATTGTATGTCCTCAGAAAACGTGTTAGTCTATAATAGGACCTTCAGCTGAGCTGGGGTCAGGGGTCGGGTCTTGCTGCAGCTGTAAGGGGAGAAGGAGGACCTTCTCCTGAAGATATCAACATAACATCATCTGTGAGCTGCAGCGAGGTTCAGGAGCTCATGTTTCAGAGACACACAGACACAGGTCCTTTGGTGGCAGTTCATATCATTTGAATATTAAAATTGCTCCTCTGGTGTTAAGAAAATGTTTCAACAAGTTGCTTTGTTAGAAGCTATATCAAACCACAACCACCTTATGTTTCAAAGCAAGATATTTGCTAAAATGTTAATGCTGAGGCCATAAGGGGCAAATATAAAACATTTTCTGAGACTGAAAAAAGGGGAATGGGGAGACTCAAGAGAGAATGCAACACCCTGCAAGAAAAGGGTCATTTGACCAGAAGGAGGGCTAAACTGGCAATATCGCCATCGCTTAGCCATCGCTTAGCATGTCTGTTAGCATGTTTACTGCCAGCTAATCACGCCAGGGCACATTATCATTTATGAAAGGAAGAATGTCAAACTTCTTCTTTCAAATCCCAAATGAGTCGTCCCTTAAGTCAAATGAAATGTTAGACCATTTCATTTCCTGATGATTTGCTTAGATGAATTGCAGTGAGTGCTAACACATTCATGCTAAATGCAACCACACACAGCACGATGTGGCTAAAACTCCCATTCACAGCACACATAACACTTCAGTTCAGTTTAGCTCCAGAAAAGGTAACAAACTAAGAATGGCCTTTCTTTGTCACCTAACAGTCCTTTTTACTTTCATTAACCTTTTCCTGTGTGTAATGTACTTAACGTCTACTTCCATCTCCTTCCTAAACAGCCATCATCTGCCAGAACAGTCATCCAATTAGTAGAGAACGAATAAGGCCATGGGTGTGTGTGTGTGTGTGTGTGTGTGTGTGTGTGTGTGTGTGTGTGTGTGTGTGTGTGTGTGTGTGTGTGTGTGTGTGTGTGTGTGTGTGTGTGTGTGTGTGTGTGTTTGGGAACAAGCAGACACTACACTTTCTTTGATTCATCAATAGTACCAACCATTTTTCCCTCGCAGAAAACTGAAACGTTGACTTTAATTAAATGTATTGTTCGTCAACAGATTTCACATAACTGTATTAGGTTAGTTGAAAGCAATAATATCAAGTTTAAATAAAATAATATTAGGTTCAACCTAATATTATTGCTTTCAACTAACCTAATAAAGCTATGTGACATTTTTTGAAATAAAACATTTGATTAAAGTCAAGGTTTCAGTTTTTGACTGTATAAATGCACACAGAATATATCCCTCTCCTCTCCCCCCCCCCCCCCCCTTTAATCTGTGATCGTCCATATGGCTCACTGGCTGCAGGAGGGGGGGTGGGGGGATGGTAAAGCCACTTGTATCGCTTGTCCCCGCTGTGGGGGGGAAATGGGATGAAGTGTGTGTTTGAAAAGGTTTACTGGAAGGGGGAAATGGAAGAGGATATTTCAGTTGCCAAAGGGTCTAACAAATTGCAGGTTTTGATTTATTTTTTCTTTTCAGTTACAAATCAGAACGTAAATCACTTTCTTATTTTATGTTTTTAAGTTTGCAAGTGTGAAGCTAAAGACCACAAGACAATGGGCAATTTTTCTCAAAATCACACTTCTAGCTAGAGCTAACAGGAGCTTATGAGCCTATGCACAAATCAGATGGTGGACAAACAGGAAGTTCAGCCAATGTCACGGAGGCGTATAATGCAGCAGGGGTTGACCTCCGTGTCCAGGCAAACATTAATCTGGGATTTCATATTTAACGTACTGTATCAGGGACATTTCTGCCACATGTGGATGTATGTATAGATCAGTATTAAAACATAAGCACACACAGTAGGGTCAATCTAAAAGGCAACCGTTTAACATGCTATGAAAAAAGCAAACATGAATTATAGAATTCGGAGGCCAGGTTGCTATGGAAACACAGTTTTGGAAAAGGTTTATGCATTGATTAATCTTTATGCTGCAAAACAAGAAACCTGTAGAAAATTGAATCTTTGTTTCAAATGTTATTGAGACGGAAATATCTGAGGATTTTAAACCAAAAGAAGTGGCAGGAGGGTGCCATGTTGGATCTCTGTATTCCTCAAACAGGTTGAATTGAGAGTTAGAACAGAGGTTTGCTCGAGCCGCTGGTAAGGAGCTTCTACAAATCGAGTTTCCAAATGTTATTCAATGTAATCTGGATCACTATCTACATAATTGCATTGGTTTAGTGGCCTTTTGTATTTACATCTGTTAAATAAATGTATCTGCATCTTGATATGCTATTTAGTTCATATTTGTATTCACACTTGTTATTGATAACAATTATTGTTATCTCAGTGTGCACATTAGTTAATTGATGAAAAAACACAGCCTTACCCACGTCAGGGGAAGGCATGTGTGATATTTGTGAAAAAAGAATGCGAGATTGTTCAAACAAGACGGACTGAGACCAGTGAAATCATCCTCTGGCTTCTTTTTGGTAGCGTTGCAACTTAGATTTCTCATACTGTGAGAAGGTATTCTACGTAAACTCTCTAGAACATGAAGTTATAAAGGAAAGTGCACAGCAGTCAAGTCCAAGTCTAGTCCCAACACTATCTTTATGTGACTTCACTCAGACTTGGCCATCAAAACTCAACTTATTCTAATTTTATCGAAATACAGCCTTCTCATTTCAAGCTGTACTGTGTGACACAGTGATGGCTTTGACTAAGTAGACATGTTAATGCCGGCCAGGGAAAGAAGGATTTGTAATGTTATGGCCATAATGCAACCTTTTACTGTACATTAAAGTATAAAGAGTTCTCAAGAGAAGTTTTGTTCAGTTGAGCGTTAAATAAAAAATCCTAGTATTTACAAAATGGCAAAAATACTTCCCTGCTTTGTAATCAAACAACATATTTGTTCATTCACTCAAGTGAAGTACACCCCAGAGACGTTGAGCATTGAAAGTCAAATCCTTACTAGAGTGGTGACACAACATCTGGCTGCTACTGGATGGTATGATGGTCAGATGTTGTAGTACAATATATGTCTGTGTTATCAGAAGAGACTCCCCGCTGAGAGACATCCAGCTGCTCCACACTGACCAACAGTTCAAAATACTTCACATCTATTGGAAGAATGCATGTTCACCTCCAACATAAGTTCTGGCCCCAGGCAATAACTAGGATGTAGGATACAAAACTGAACCCTGAACTCTTTCCTTAGATGGTACACGGTAACAAATGTTTTTTCGGTCTTGTAGTAATTTATCTTCCTCCATGTTGTCTTCTGTTATAACTTCCCCAGCTTCTTGAGGTACATAATTACACTTTTATCCTATCGTAAAAAAAGCAGTGGCACAAAAATACGCGCTGTACTGTGGGAATTCATTGCATTGCTATTTCACATTTAATTTCAAATAACAGTGTTAATTAAATTGTATTGTTTTACAATCGTTCAAGTTGAATGCAAATGACAAACAGTCATAATTATAAAACACACATATACAAAGTAGAAGTTTGCAATGTTATGGTCTAGATTGGATCCAGTGGGGCAAATGCATGTCAGTGAGCATCTAGCAGCTCTCTTTCACTGCAGCTGATCTCTCCTCATGTTCACTGTAACATTTTACAAGCCTTGCAACCTTAGCCTAGCATCTGAGAAACCAGCAGAGAGGAGAGAGTGGAGGGAGGGTGGAGCTGACTGAAATAGGAGAGCAGACGCCCAAGAGCTGAAAGAGAGACGAGAAGAAGAACCACTCTGATGGAGGAGAAGAACCACTCTGATGGAGGAGAAGAACCACCCTGATGGAGAAGAAGAACCACTCTGATGGAGGAGAAGAACCACTCTGATGGAGGAGAAGAACCACTCTGATGGAGGAGAAGAACCACTCTGATGGAGAAGAAGAACCACTCTGATGGAGTAGAAGAACCACCCTGATGGAGGAGAAGAACCACTCTGATGGAGGAGAAGAACCACTCTGATGGAGGAGAAGAACCACTCTGATGGAGGGAACCACTCTGATGGAGGAGAAGAACCACTCTGATGGAGGAGAAGAACCACTCTGATGGAGGAGAAGAACCACTCTGATGGAGAAGAAGAACCACTCTGATGGAGGAGAAGAACCACTCTGATGGAGGAGAAGAACCACTCTGATGGAGGAGAAGAACCACTCTGATGGAGGAGAAGAACCACCCTGATGGAGAAGAAGAACCACTCTGATGGAGGAGAAGAACCACTCTGATGGAGGAGAAGAACCACCCTGATGGAGAAGAAGAACCACTCTGATGGAGAAGAAGAACCACTCTGATGGAGGAGAAGAACCACTCTGATGGAGGAGAAGAACCACTCTGATGGAGAAGAAGAACCACTCTGATGGAGGAGAAGAACCACCCTGATGGAGAAGAAGAACCACTCTGATGGAGGAGAAGAACCACTCTGATGGAGGAGAAGAACCACTCTGATGGAGGAGAAGAACCACCCTGATGGAGAAGAAGAACCACTCTGATGGAGGAGAAGAACCACTCTGATAGAGGAGAAGAACCACCCTGATGGAGAAGAAGAACCACTCTGATGGAGGAGAAGAACCACTCTGATGGAGAAGAAGGGAGGAGAAGAACCACTCTGATGGAGAAGAAGAACCACTCTGATGGAGGAGAAGAACCACCCTGATGGAAAAGAAGAACCACTCTGATGGAGAAGGATGGTCAGGAAGAAAGACGGGACTTGAGGACGTTTGCAGAAGTGAGAAAAGCTGCATATATGACACAAACTCACACACACCAAGGTAGTAACATCACACACTTATTGACTCATTCTTAATGACAACTCTACTGAACTCAGCGCTTCTATCAGGAAGCTGTTTTCAAACCTTCTGCTGATCACCAAATATAATTTCTACGGTACCATAAAAAGTACTGATAGAATGATGCACAAGAACTCTTTGCAATGTATGCAGCCTCACTTTCAACTTTTGAGCGTTACTGTATACATACTCGCCTTCCTGAGAACACAGGACGGAGAAAGACAAAACACTTTTTATGATTCACTTTCTCACGGGCATACACATTATTTTTCTTCAAATATCTAGGGGCTCTCTACCCACTGATTTAATTCACATTCAATGTATCGGGATGGGGGGAAAAACAATCCAAACTATCTATTATTGTTTGCTATTCCACCAGACATCAGAGGTAGGAAAGTAATGGCATGTTTTCTTGTGGCTTTTATGGTTTATATGGCACTGTTCTCTGGCCAGAGGTGGTTTGATTTGTGAATTTCCCTACGGGGATTATTAAAGGTCCATCTTATCTTATCTTATTCCAAATTTCAAGGGCCAAAAGTGAGTGTAGTCCATCAAAACCTAAACTAGCTAAATCTGTCCTTCTGGGAAGACGTGGAGGCAGATAGCTGATCTTTACCCTTGGATAACTAAGCCTCACATCATCTTCTATACAAGACTGCACTTTCACCTTTGGACCACATTACCCAGGAGATGGAGATGTACACGGCTGCTGGTCCTGTGTGTTTCTATGTCCTATTGAGAAATCCTCAGAGTGGCAGATTCCAACGTGATATTGGTCAGGGAAGATCACTTTGAATGTCCTGTACAAAAAACATTACACAGACCCAGCCACTACTCTGCTTTAATACCGAAATATGAACCGGTCTGCCTCTGCACTAGGAAGTGTTGACCCTACTGTTACACTCTATAGAATAATCTCCTGTTTTTGGTTGCCATGGCAATAGGATTGATATTTCTCCTGAGTTGCAGTGTCCCATAGCGCAACCAGCAACCAGATTATAAAACGCGTTAATCCAGGACTTTGCCAATCCCAGTACAGCATCATACACTGGTGCATGTTCCCTCAGTGTGTGTGTGTGTGTGTGTGTGTGTGTGTGTGTGTGTGTGTGTGTGTGTGTGTGTGTGTGTGTGTGTGTGTGTGTGTGTGTGTGTGTGTGGATGTCAAAAGCTTAAAAAGTTTCAGTACTGTAAAACAGCCACAGTATAAAACGCCTCTTGCATTATAAAAGCAGCAGTCAAAGACTGGGCCTGGGTCAGCAGATGATCCCTTTCCCGCTTTGTTATATAACATGTGATGCTGGGACAAGTGCACATCCATGTTGACATATGGAGTCCAATAAAAGGTCTTTCACAACAACATGCTTTAGACTTGCATTATCCCTGCCCAGCCATGTAACCCACTAAGTACCATTAACACGGGGTGAATGGACTCCAGCAGGGCCTCACTGCTGATCACATGATCACTGAGAGAGCACTGTGCGTGGTCCTGGTGCCATTCTCTGACACTTGGTGGACAATCTGCCAAATTGAATCTATTAATCACTTTTAGTTGTGTGTGTGTGTGTGTGTGTGTGTGTGTGTGTGTGTGTGTGTGTGTGTGTGTGTGTGTGTGTGTGTGTGTGTGTGTGTGTGTGTGTGTGTGTGTGTGTGTGTGTGTGTGTGTGTGTATTGGGACAGGCAGGGGGAGAGAGATGGGACAGCAATAATCCCATGTGATAATCTTCCGTGCAGCTGAGTGCAGTGTAGAGACAGAAAAACACCAAAGCTCTACATCCGAGATCACAACAGGGCTTCACTTTTGAAAAATGTTATTTTGATGCCAAGTAGAACCCACCTCTGTATCGTAACTATTACCCATCGTTACTAAAGGAAAAGGTCACAGATAACAGATGTATGATTGGATAATGTTCCCTTATTGCTTCTTAATGTCATCCATCCTGTCCCTTTAACACAATGCAGGCATGCACTAAAGCTGGCACTCCTTAATACATTGCTCTGGTGTTTCTCTCTATACCATGGCCACTTGAAATTCTACATTCTGATTGGTTGGATGGTGTGAATTAACTTGGATAGTTACCGGACAATTTAACCAGTCACCTTTGACATATTTATTTGCAGTTTGAAACAAATTGGCCAATATTCCAATTTGAATGCAATTCACACAACTTTTTAGAAACTGTGTGTGTGTGTGTGTGTGTGTGTGTGTGTGTGTGTGTGTGTGTGTGTGTGTGTGTGTGTGTGTGTGTGTGTGTGTGTGTGTGTGTGTGTGTGTGTGTGTGTGTGTGTGTGTGTGTGTGTGTGTGTGTGTGACATGGAGCAGTTGGGTTTTTGTTGGTATTCCGCAGGAGAATCTCAATCCAGAACATTGAGACCAGAGGCCTGTACTACGAAGCCGGATTTTCGCTTACTGCCCTAACTTCAGGGAAACTTTCCGGTCCTACGACGCTGGGTCTCTTTTTAGCGGGCTAGATCTCCATGGTAACTTATGCTTAGCGGCTAACCTGCTCCGGAGCAGGTTAGGTTGCAGGCTAAGAGATCAACTCAGTGAAAGCACCGCCTGCTGACCAATCAGAGCTCCGTGTGCGGAGTTTAAAGCTATCAAGTCATATTACAGGATAGAGGAAATACAGAAAAACTGCCGTTGCAGGAAAGACGGCCGGCAAAAATCAACTGACTGTGTGAACGTGAAAATTAATAGAATATCCCCTCCCATCTTCAGAGCAATCTGACTATTATAATATTAGCGTTAAGAAAGCTTACTTAAATATCTGCCACAACATAAGTAACCGGATCAGAGTAACATTAAGTACAGTCCGCGGCACTGTGAGTGCAGACGTCGATGTGTCCCATTATCATTCATATCATATCACATCATAATGTATCATATATTTCCTTATCTGAGTCAGCTTCTTGAGCCGTATCTGGCCGTGCAACACTCAGTGTCACATACTGTATGCAGAAGTATTGTTTTAAGCAACACATTAAGTTGATGAAACACTGGAGTCAAATGTAATTAAAGTCAGATCGTGTCTTAGGCGGGGCAGTGATATCATAAACCTGTTAATGTACGCATTCAAACACTTTTTCTGTTACCAGCTGTATTCACCTTGCAGGTGCAGCTATGTGGCTTTCATCCTGGATAAAGTGTTTAAGTCATGGATGTTTAAAGTTTAACTTCTTCATATTTGACTAATATTAAAGTTCACTTTTCATTCAGGAAGTATGACGCTGCGCTGTCAGTACGCTTGTCCGTGTTTGTGATTGGTCGAATGCTCCAAATACCACCCCTTTCATGTGAACGCGCACCTAACTAGATAGGACACGGCTGGCTTGAGCGATCCACTTGATAACCAGCGTCGTAGGACCGCTTAGCGAGAGCGCGTATGTTTTGGATTGGGCCAACCGGCTAACTCCAACATATCCAGGTTAGGTTGAACCGGCTTCGTAGTACAGGCCTCTGTTCTGCCGCTCCAACGCAAGAGAAAAACATCTTTCAAAAGTATATATACAATCACATGAAAGAGTTTTTATGGTAGAAGCAATACTTTTGAGTTTTTTAACCTTAACATTAACAATAAAAAATGTATGTATAACAAATAAGGGAAATATTTGAAACCATATAGCAGCATACCGGAATTGATTTAGGTAGTAGACTGATTCAAATTTAGTAACACATAGAAATTAGACATAGATTGTACAAACATTTTAAATCTCCAGCAAATCAGTAGATAGATCCATAGATAGACATTTGAAAGGGGGGGTTAGTGATTAACTTCCCAGCCACAAGCATTCCTGCCTAAATTGCATGAGTTGAGCTCCCAGCTGTGGCTGAGATTAGATGTAAAAACAGACAGCAGAGAGCCAGCTGAATAATGTAATGCTCTGGATGGGGGTGGGGGTGGGGGGTCGCAGCATCCAAATCAACCCAGATGGAATAATTTTTCATCAACATTTTTCCTTTCCAATGTAAGGGTGGTTCATGGGAAGCCATCAACCCAAACTCACTCTAAAGTGACTTTTCTGTATTAGATTCAAAGCAAACAAAACACCTGACTCATTTCAGTCTGTGAACACATCTGAAATGTAGGTAGTACATTTTCCAAATTCTCTAAAAGATTAGCCTTAGTTTTTGCTTGAATAAAACTTCCAGATGCTGCAACTGTGAGTCAAAATACTCAGTGTTCACTGTCCTATCACAGCTCAGAAGGACATTCACTGGCTACAGAGACCAAGAATGTTTGATATGCGTTGTGTACTGTACTCTGTACATGTAGTGTGAGTCATGTGTGGATATGCTATTGTCTTTTAATGGTTTACTACTGTATGTAGTATTTATGATTTGTCTGCTTTTGTGGAACTGCACGACGGAGTCTAAAACAGATATCTTTAAGAGGACAATAAAGTGTATCGTCTCATATTTTTTGTAAATTGCTTTGACTTTTTCCATTACAGTGATAATCTAGGAACAGTCATAAAAGAAGCCAGCGTTTCATGCATGTGTTCCTCTCCGTGCTGCCCACATACTCTAAAGCACGAAAGATGTGCAGAGCCAGATCCCACTCAGACAGGCGTGAGTCACGAACACAATCACAGTCAGTGGCAGGCCTTCTCCACCATCATTTCTCCTTTTCTGTCCAATTCAATAATGTAGTGCTGTGGAGGGGGGTGGGGAGGCAGCCACACCAATCCAGATGGAATAGCTTTTAGGGGAAATGGTGTACTTTTACTCCACAAGCTACCCTGCAGTATACAAAGTCATTCAAACTAGCTGCACCTTTACCAGCTTTGAGAACACTTTCATGATCAATCGTTATAAAACATATCATATATATTATTCTGAAATGGACCAATCTGCACAATTAATACTTTTACTGTCGCTACTTTAACTATATTTTGATGATAATACTTTTCTACTTTTACTTGAGTAACATTCTGAATGCAGAACTTTTACTGTAACAGAGTATTCCTACACTCTGGTACTTCTACTTTTACTCAAGTACAAGACCTGAGTACTTCTACTTTTACTGAAGTACAAGATCGGAGTACTTCTACTTTTACTCAAGTACAAGACCTGAGTACTTCTACTTTTACTCAAGTACAAGATCGGAGTACTTCTACTTTTACTGAAGTACAAGATCTGAGTACTTCTACTTTTACTGAAGTACAAGACCTGAGTACTTCTACTTTTACTGAAGTACAAGACCTGAGTACTTCTACTTTTACTGAAGTACAATACCTGAGTACTTCTACTTTTACTGAAGTACAAGATCTGAGTACTTCTACTTTTACTGAAGTACAAGATCGGAGTACTTCTACTTTTACTGAAGTACAAGATCTGAGTACTTCTACTTTTACTGAAGTACAAGACCTGAGTACTTCTACTTTTACTGAAGTACAAGACCTGAGTACTTCTACTTTTACTGAAGTACAAGACCTGAGTACTTCTACTTTTACTGAAGTACAAGACCTGAGTACTTCTACTTTTACTGAAGTACAAGACCTGAGTACTTCTACTTTTACTGAAGTAAAAGATCTGAGTACTTCTACTTTTACTCCAGTACAAGACCTGAGTACTTCTACTTTTACTGAAGTACAAGACCTGAGTACTTCTACTTTTACTCCAGTACAAGACCTGAGTACTTCTCCACCTCTGGTTGAAGTATGATTTGAGGAACTTTCTAATGTATTTATTTTATTTTCCATATATCTTTACTTTGTGTGTGCATGTTCATTATTTGGTATTATCTCATGTAATTGTAGTGAATTTTTGGTGTCATTTTAAAATCTTGAATGTAATGTAATTGAACCCGTCAGTAAAAATAAAATGATACAGTTTATTGAGACATGTAGGAGACATTTTGTACCCAGCACTAGACTGACTGGAGGAACACAGAGAGTGTGTTCCTCTGAGCGCTGCCTACACACTCCCCCAGCGCTGGAAGGTGTGTGGAGACAGAAGACCTGATAGGACAAAGACAGGTGAGTCACAGAGTACCGTATGAGGCTGCACCTGGCAGGCTGTTACAACACCTTTATCTGTCTATTTTAGAGAAAACTGTGCATACAATCCATAAAAAGACACAGTTATAAACTTAAACAGCCTTAGATAGAAAACTCTGAATGGTCCATTTACTCAGAACCTTACAACTAATACTTTGGAACGGTTGAGACTGACATGTGTTACGCAAATGGCCATAAAAACAACCGTGGCTGGAATGGCAAATGGATGAATCCGCACAGGGATCCTACAGCGGATTACACCATCAATCTCCCGTTCTATTTGAGAGATAGAGACAGGAAGAGAAAGAGCAGGGCAGCGGGAAGATTAAGGGGGAATGATGTCCTTGTTCACATCATTTCAATTAGGCTCTAGAAGGAGCTTCATTAGATCTCCTCTGGGTGAGTCCATCCACTAATTAAGTCTGAAATGTGAGAGCAAAATAAGTTTTGTAAGATAACTCTTCAGCTCAGCAGCTGACCCTGTAGTCAAGGCAACTGCCTCTGAGAAGGTATCTCTCTGCAGTCATACTGATGGAGACCTTTTCTATCTTCAAACACTCAAACAGTGCAATCATCTTCTCATTGTCTTGTTCATACAAATACATGTCATCAGAATGTATTATGACATTCTGACAACAGGAACTTGTCAAAGAGGGGGGGGCAATAGGTCAGCATGCGATAAAGGCCACAGCCAGCAGCTACCTTGCCATCCCTTCACTACTTCACTTCTGGTTGTTTATCCAATTGTTATCTGTTAGTTTGTCTGTCGGCACGAATATGTAAGAAAATAAAGACCCAATTTCCTTTGAAACTTGGAGGAAGGGTAAAGCATTAGCCAAAGAAGAAGGCGTTACATCTTGGCGTGGATCGGAATGTAGAAGTCATCTTTAAACTAATGATATAATCATCATAGACCATTCAATCATGTGTTCAGTAAACCTTTGCACCATGATTGTTTATGTTTATGCTAGCAGTGTGTTTCCTGCCTAATGTTAAGGTTAAAGGTCACCTATTATTCTAAATCCACTTGTTCATGTCTTTTCTACGTAAACATGTGTCCCCTCTGTGTTAAGAGACTCTGAAACAGGAACAAAGACCCCCTCTCTTTTTGTCCAGATCCATTTATATAAAAACCTGTCTGAAAATGAGCTGATCAGATGTTGGTCACTTTGTGATGTCACAATGTTTTTTGGGTTGGGCAACCATTAGCCAATAACCAGCCAAGGTAAACCCCCCCCCCCCCATCTTATCACCTGAATCTCCCCCTAGAGCCCCATTGTGTTCAATCACTTCTCAGAGGGGCGTGGCCAGCAGCAGCTCATTAGCATTTAAAGCTACATACACAGAATCAGCACTTTTGGAACAGGGCTGAAACAGAGGGGATTATGGGATGCTACAAGGATCTGTTTGGTTACTAGAAAAAAGTATATTCTGTCTGTTACACTGTTGTACAAGATTCCAAAATGGAGAAAAATGGTGATTGTTTAAGGCACTTATAAGCAGCCTATCATTCCAACCCCCATATGATATACAGTCAAAGCACTATCCCAATTTTAGTTCAGATTTAGATATTACAGTAAAACCAAAAAAATACTTTTATATTGAAGAATTATTGCAATTCGCAAAAATGAGCAGGATGATTCTACAGGCAGGGCAGAGAAGCGCCATGCTAACTCTTTACTCTTTCATTCTGAGGCAGATGGTTGGTCTGCAGGCTACTAAGGATCAGGATACAATACTTTTAAAGTGGAACTATTTGGCAGCTTTCCCTTCATTTACCAACATCATTTTCTGACAATATCCTGGTTTGGGTTTATGGTCATTTAAAGAACATAGTGTTAGAGTTAGACAAGAAGTTAGCAATCTGACTCAATAATGAACATTATACAACAATATCTATCCAAAGTTGTTGGTAACATTATCCTATGTTAGCCTCCATAAGCAAATGAAAGTGTTTCTGCTATAAATGAGAATGAATTGACCAAAACAACATTAATCATTACACTTGGACAGATGTGTAGTTGATTTCAGTGATGGAGATGAAAAGGTAAAACTGCTGTATCTACAACTTCTACCTCACAGTCATAGTGAAAGAGAAAGAGAAACATTTGCTTCGGTCAACTTCAGGGAATATGAAAGGTGAATGCGCATTCTGCTCTATGCCGATGTAAACCTTAGAGATGTGAAAAGAGAGTGAGAGAGAGAGGGAATGTGATTGAGAGAAGAGATAACCGCAGAAGGAAAGAAGTTAGAGGTGAAGGTTTGCCTCTGGCAGCCGTGCGAGGTGTATCTCTGTATGTCTGCAGAGGAGATGCCCTCATCAAGAGGCACTGCAGTGCTCCAAACACAAAGCAGTGTGAGAGAGAGATCTCAGATGTGTACTGCACGATCAGCTGTTCCAAGCTGCCCTCACAGCCAAAACACACAGATGGAGACCAAAAGCTGCAGCCAACCTTTTCCCCCAACAATTACGTAATCAATGTTGACTCATGCTTCACTTGATTTGCCAAAACAAAAATGACTAAAGGAATCTTTACAAATGTCAGATGAAAACTATTAAAAGACATTTGTGTTAAATTCTTAACTTAATGAAACAACTATTAACTGAGAATGTAATGAATTTCCGTGATTGAAGGACAATTGAAAACGCAAAAAGCTGATTTGCCTTTCATGGTAATGTCATTTTTAAATTGTTAATATCAAGTAGAAAAAATCCGGCTTGAGCTTGGGGAGATTTATCCCAAAACAGAAGGCTAATATGGGAAAGGAGCTAAGTCACTCAACTCTTTTGCTAGGGCTGAGATCACAAATAAATGTTTAACAAGTGTGGCCTGGGAAATTGGAAATGATAATTCTGACGCACAACACGAGGTGATGCCAGTTCAGCTGAATCCAACAAGAACCAAGTAGAAATATCATGTAGGCTTTATACATTTACACATTGGCTCGTATAGACTCATGTGCTCAAAATGTCAACCAAACACATTTATTATGATATTCTCCAGATGTAATAAACGCTATTTTTCCCAGTTCATGGATAGTCAATTGAATACATCTGCTGTGACATCAAATATGATGGTCAAAGGGAGATGCACATTGAAACCCTCAGAAAGTATTGCAGCAAAATGTTTTTGCATTGTGTTGAATTAGTCTTTAATGTGCCTGGAGACTAACGAAACTCTACAACATCTGCTACACCTTGTTTCAGCACATTAAACTACGAGTGGGGTTCATCAAAGTATATATTGTGACGTGAAGATGGCAGTGTGTGCTAAATGAATCTTCTCCCTCAGTACACAGTTATACATTGGGAGGAAGATGGATTTTCACACAACTTTACTGTAAGTTCAGTAGCTAACGGCGTGTGCTTATTAAATCACTAATGCGCCTTATTGAGTGGAAGTGGAGTCCCAGCTAACGGGGAACGTTCTCACAACTTTGGCTAACATTACCTACAGGTTCTAATAATGTTTTAAAGAAACGTTTGAATCTGATGTTCAAATAACCTTTTTAGGATGTTTATTATTTAAAATAATGTTCCTATAAGGTTTAAGGTTAACTAAGACATAACGTTTTAACTTCAACATTCAGAGGATGTTTTCAGGATGTTATTGAGGCCTGAGATGACAGAAAGTGTTTTATAAAATGTTCCTTTAATGTGATATGTTAACAAAGGTGGAACGTTTTGCCTGCAACATTCTAAGGATGTGTTTTGGACGTTGTTGGGGTAACACATTAAAGATGTTCTTTATAAAACGTTCCCTCAATGTTACATGATAACCAAAGAAGAACATTCTCCAAGAAACATTCTGAAAATGTTTTCAGGATGTTATTCTTTTTTTATAAAACGTTCCTGTGATGGCAAATATTAACACGGTCATGGTCAACGTCAGATTTATTTCTAGAGCGCTTTAAAAAACAAACTTGTTGCATTTGTTTGAAAAGGATGTTTTAAAAAATCTGATGTCACCATATTTTCCTTTTGAAAAAAACAAACAAGCACGTAATTCATGATAAGCTGTAAGCAGATATTGCATGTTTGCGGTGGCATGTGTGAGTTCCCAGCTAGACATTCTTGGTTCTCAAAAGATTCTGAGAATGTTACCATTCATTGTTCTAGGAATGTTTTCAGCGGGACGTTTTATTTTGGTTCCCAGAATGTTCTTCTGAAAGGTAGGGTAACGTTCTCTAAAAACATTCTTAAAATGTTTGGTGATAACCTTCTTAAGATGTGTTTGATCTTAAAGGGGACCTATCATGCAAAATGCACTTTTGTACGTCTTTTATACATGAATATGTGTCCCCAGTGTTCCAGGGAACTCACCAAGTGTCAGAAAACAACCCTCTCTATTTTCCTCCATACCCAAATCTCTAAAAAAGGGGCTGCAACGGATCTGATAAAAACTGATCCAGATTTGAACACTGTCCTGACGTCAGGACGGTGGCGCTACGGCTATTGGGCCAACTCCACCAATCAGGAGGAGACAGCCACGGCCATTGCCGTTCGAAAGCGCTGGAGACGCTGTAGTACATATGCCAGGCCTGTAAGTGGCGCTGTAGTCTGCCACAAAAGCAGTGAAGAAGACTTGGTTACCATGGTTACCCTTCTGTTTATTCTCCGCTGTGGCTTTCTTTCTCCCTCCCCGAGGCAAGCGTTTGCTCCCGCTGCTTTAATTCAATGCAATCCCTCCCCGTCGAGGCAAGCACTGTAATTCTCTCCGGTTAGTCCACCAGCGGATGACAAACACCCACCTCTCCTCCTCTTCCAAGGAACGAGGGGACCGTGCGGCAGAGTTTCAGTTTCTTTCGCTGGTCAAGATGTCCGTTAAAGTTTAAATCTTCCGGACAAAAAAGTGCCGGTCAAAGGTCTTCTTTGTTATTTATTGAGCTTTAAAACAAATGAATAACGACTCTATATAATAAAACACGGAGGACGGAGATCTCTTTTTCTCCCCCTCTTCTGACAGCCCAGCAGCTGATCAGAGCACGTCTCCCCTCTCCTGCAGGGGGCCGTGGTCAGCAGAATCAGACCCGTAGACAGCAAACAGCACATAGAGCGAAATGAGGCATGGCTAAAATGCATGATCTGTTTGGTATTTTGAAAACAGAAACGTATAAATATACCTTATATAGGTATGGCCCTACAATATATCATTATACAATATATCAATATACCTATCATGCTATAGCATGATAGGTTTCCTTTAAATTAACTTCCCCTCCATATTTTCCGCACACTTATGTGTCGTATCAACCTGAACAGGTTCATCATAGAATGATCAACAATCATCTTTAATGGACTTTTTTTTTGTGCACCATAAATGAAGCTAGCATTACCTGTATTTTCAAAAGATCTAGCACTAACTTCACCATTCCATCACAGCTGTCGTGATCCTGCAGATGTCAAAAGCTTAAAAAGCTGTTTCTTCCAAACATTTAACTTTCAGTACTGTAAAACAGCCACAGTATAAAACACCTCTTGCATTATAAAAGCAGCAGTCAAAGACTGGGCCTGGGTCAGCAGATGATCCCTTTCCCGCTTTGTTATATAACATGTGATGCTGGGACAAGTGCACATCCATGTTGACATATGGAGTCCAATAAAAGGTCTTTCACAACAACATGCTTTAGACCAGTGGTTCTCAAATGGGGGTACGCAGACCCCTAGGGGTACGTTGGGGTACTGCAGGGGGTACGTGAGATTTATTTTATGTTAATGAAAAAAAAAAACATAAGTAATGCATTTAAACAAACAGATGAACTACTTCATTCAAAAGTTTGCAGTAATTCTGGATAATAAAATGGGAAAAATAAACGGGGTGCTCTCTTTTCCTCTCCCTCCTGACAGCCCGTCAGTCTCGTGCAGCTCACTGAACCTGTAATAAGTGACCCGACAGTAAAGAATAAATATATTTATAACTAGTTTAGCTTGTTCCAGAGTAGATAAACTAGCTAAGTGTGTTAGGTCTAACTCTTAGTGTATTTTGCTCCGCTCAACGGTCCGTCACAGCGGGGGAGCTGTGATCCGGAAGAGCTGCGTGTTTTCCGTCAGCAGCAGCTGATCTGATCTCTCTCTCTCTCTCGCGTCCGGTTATACTTCACTCGCGTTTATGTCCAAATCTATCAGATCTTGCTAGTTCTAGTTAATGATATGACTGCCTGCTTATCAAAGGACCTAAACAATAAGCGTTGCTTGGCAACGGCGTGTGGCCGCAAAGTATAGCGCAGCATTATGCATATGTTTATATGAGGGGTCAAAATCCCATGCTCATAAAATGCTCATATTTGTTTCTCTTCATTCCCCACGCCCCAAAATAAATAAATATACCAATTTTAGGAAAAGTAACGAAGTTTGAGCAGTGTGGGTTTTATATAACAGAGTTACACATATTTCAAAAAGCGAAGTGTAATAACTGCAGTTTGCCTCATGATCCTCAGTGAAGCACAAGCCCGTGTTTCTCACTAAATTGTAAGTACAACTTATTAAAAAGATCAGTTCAATGTCGTCTTAGTGTTATTGCATGATGTTGAAATTGGTTTGCCATGAATTTAGTGATGGATTGTAAACATTTGAAATGTAGCATTTAAGTGTTTCTCAGTTACAAGGTTGTTGTTTTAATAAATCAGACACTGATGGTGCAGCGCTGTACTGTACCTTTTTATATAGGCTTTAGTTTTAATCCCTAACACATTGTTTCTGCGCTGATCAGGGGGTACTAGGCTGAATTTATTTTTCAAAGGGGGTACATTATTGAAAAAAGTTTGAGAACCACTGCATTATCCCTGCCCAGCCATGTAACCCACTAAGTACCATTAACACGGGGTGAATGGACTCCAGCAGGGCCTCACTGCTGATCACATGATCACTGAGAGAGCACTGTGCGTGGTCCTGGTGCCATTCTCTGACACTTGGTGGACAATCTGCCAAATTGAATCTATTAATCACTTTTAGTTGTGTGTGTGTGTGTGTGTGTGTGTGTGTGTGTGTGTGTGTGTGTGTGTGTGTGTGTGTGTGTGTGTGTGTGTGTGTGTGTGTGTGTGTGTGTGTGTGTGTGTGTGTGTGTGTGTGTGTGTGTGTGTGTGTGTGTGTATTGGGACAGGCAGGGGGAGAGAGATGGGACAGCAATAATCCCATGTGATAATCTTCCGTGCAGCTGAGTGCAGTGTAGAGACAGAAAAACACCAAAGCTCTACATCCGAGATCACAACAGGGCTTCACTTTTGAAAAATGTTATTTTGATGCCAAGTAGAACCCACCTCTGTATCGTAACTATTACCCATCGTTACTAAAGGAAAAGGTCACAGATAACAGATGTATGATTGGATAATGTTCCCTTATTGCTTCTTAATGTCATCCATCCTGTCCCTTTAACACAATGCATGCATGCACTAAAGCTGGCACTCCTTAATACATTGCTCTGGTGTTTTTCTCTATACCATGGCCACTTGAAATTCTACATTCTGATTGGTTGGATGGTGTGAATTAACTTGGATAGTTACCGGACAATTTAACCAGTCACCTTTGACATATTTATTTGCAGTTTGAAACAAATTGGCCAATATTCCAATTTGAATGCAATTCACACAACTTTTTAGAAACTGTGTGTGTGTGTGTGTGTGTGTGTGTGTGTGTGTGTGTGTGTGTGTGTGTGTGTGTGTGTGTGTGTGTGTGTGTGTGTGTGTGTGTGTGTGTGTGTGTGTGTGTGTGTGTGTGTGTGTGTGTGTGTGAGAGAGATGTCACCCCCTATATTGACTTGTAAAGCCTTCACAGTAAAAACCCTCACTATGAAGATACAGCCCATCTCAGCAGCACACCTTACCAATAACAGCACAGCAGCAGGATGTTGTGTTTGCATGAGAGGATGTGTGTAACCATGAGCAAATAGAAGGAGCACACACTGCGCAGCCTAGCAATGCACCAGAGAGTGATCTGCGTAGGTGCACCCACAGGGAGACGGGTGGAGGTGTTGTGGGTAGGATGTGTTATGATAGGAAGGTTGGAGGAGGGAGACAGCAGCACTGATTGAGTGATTGATGAGTTGCACAGAGGTAATTTACAATGTCAGGCTCATGATAATAGAATGAGGCGGAGTGAAAGATGGTTTTATTGTTGAACATCCTTCACCAGTGAACAGGATGAGACGAGGACAGCAGAGAGCAGTCATTATGGTCTGTTCTGCTGCTAACACATCCCGCTGTGATTGGTTTCTTGGATGTGACAAGGGACTGATAGCACTGATCACAGAACACAGTCTTTAGATCAGTGGTCTAGTCTAACCCAAAGCCATTCCATCTAATGATTGTCTCCACAAATGAGTCAGTTTACATGCTGTTTCCCTGGGTGATGATTAGGATACTATGCAGTTCTAAATGAGAATGAAAGCAGAGATGAAAGAAGCAAAGATGAGGACAGTCTGTGATCATGATTCCTGCTCCGAGAGCTCCGGTCCTTGATGGACTCTGATGAATACTTCTTCATTGAGAAATGACAATCTGATGATGAGGTTCGATGGATGACTGGGAGTGGGATGAAGTGTGAGTAGGTGGGTGATCCCGTGAGTCTGCCTCTACCTTTCTCTTGCGCTCGGCCCGCTCTCGGGAACGCTTCCTCCTCTCTCTGGCCTTCTCCAGAGCCTTCAGGTCCGGAGGTTGGTCCATCTCGGACCTGGCCTTCTTAATGTGAGCCGCGGCGTGAGCCATGGCTGTCCTCTCACCGCTCCCACACGCAGAAAACTAGCTTTCAAATCACTTTCAGAAGTCCTCCCTTGCCACTGGCAAAGACGCCAGTCATCCAAAGAGACAAGCCCCCACCCTGACCCCTGACAGGTGACTTTCTTTTCACGCCAAAGGACAAATCCCCAAAAGTAGGAAGAGGATAGAGGCAGCGCTAATATCCTCTCGTCCTCTCACACAGCAGCTCTCTTCACACATGCAGACAGTGTGTGAGCCTCTCCCTGCTGCCTGGGTAACTGCCTCTGAGACAGGAATAGAGAGTGGAGGGGTGGGCTAGTACACACCACCAAGAGGTAAGAAGGGCAGACCAATCAAAAGGCAGAGAAGCTAAAAAGAGACAGGGAGGAAGGAGAGCTCCGCCCCTCCTTCAGCGCTCAGAGGTAGCAGCAGATGCTATGGAACCTCCAAATACATGACTTCCACACTCATAGAGGGCGGGGAGGGGTCGGGGTGTGGGGGGATTATAGAAAGCGGGGTGAGGGTGGAGTAACAGAAAAGCAGAAGTGGGAGGGGCTAGTGACATGGAAGCACCATTGTCATTTGGAACAACAGCGAGGGATGTACCACTTACACTGCAGTCAGAGGGGGGAGACATTCAAATCAGTGTCTACAACCTTCCCTAACAGCAAGTATGAAATGGTACAGTCTGCATGAGTGACTGATAGGTTTCACAGCTCCAGAGCAAACACACACACACACACACACACACACACACACACACACACACACACATACATACACACAGAAAACACATTTTCTCACACACACAGCTTTTTACTACAACATGAAGTCATGAAAATAGAACAAAAGCATTGGCATTGAAACGTAGGAGAAAAAAAGGGTCGGGTAATGGAATTTGTACCTGACTGCTTCAAAAACTGATATCCAAGCATTGCCTCTATAATTAATAATACATGATATATCCTGTACTACAAGGCATTACATGAAACTTCATCAGAACTGACTAGAAACAGCTAACCTGAAGGAACATGCACTGCCACTGTGTTATACCACACACGCCCTGTCCATGGTGCTGACAATACAATACTGACTATAGGACTGAAAAGCATACAGTATATATCAAGTGTTTCTACTCAGTATTTCAGCTATCAACATGGTTGTTCAGGCAGCATTATAAAAGAAATGCAGTGGAAATGTATTCACCAGCAACATGAGCTCCAAACTGTTGGGTCAGGGAACCTCTGAACATAACCAACCACCATGTATTCACATCAAATATTCACACTGTATGCTACCATTAGTATCCAGCACCAAATACAGAATACTGCTCTCATTCTCTGAGACTCGCGAAGACATCGTCTGTGTTGTTTATCTTTCCCAAAGCCTCACCCTTTTTGCTTTTTAATATCATGGCACCCCCTCATGGCCTGGCCCAGCATTACCATGACAAAAAGGTGGATTGTGAGAATATCCAAACCTAGCCAGGTACAGTTCTACTTACTGAATATACTGAATATGAGAAGTTCAAAATTAAATAAAGGGATTTCAACCTTCGACATCAGGCCAACATCTATGACATTTAAATATAGCTATATCACTTCCTACTACCAAAAATGCAGGCACTCTCTGGCCCAAAAGAGAAGAGACTATAAGTTAGTGTGCAGATAGAATGTACACCACAAACAAAGCAGAAGTGGAAGCATTGTGCAGATTGCATTGCATACTCCTACATTACCATTACTTGTGCTAAGAAGGTAAGCCCATTATCCCTTTTATCCCTTTGAGTCAGAGGACAACCAGTGGGCAATAAAACAATGGTTCATTGAGGCCATACAGCCCAACATACTGCTTGAATGTAAATGAGATGTAAAACATACATGTATGGTACCTGAGGAGTTCATATTGGTTCATCTGGAGAACAACTAGGTTCAAGAATCAAGTATTCTGTTTCAATAAGAAGACATAGAAGCTAGCTGCTTTACTGGTGGAGGGACGATGTTAGAAAGCACTATCAATCCCATTGAACCCAAAGAACCATTGCATTTATAAACCATGCTTTTGTTTAGATTCAAAGGACATTTGTATCAGTGCAAGTAGAAGTAGGAGCCTGTGATAAATCTGCCTGGTTCCTAATCTGGTCCAGATCTTTCCTAACAGTGTGTTATATCCGTAATCTGATGAGGGTCTCAGAGATTAACGGAGCTCCAGCTGCTTCTTCACTACCAGCAATCCTTCATTCTGCGTATTACAACCTACACACAATACAAACACTCCTCTATCCTCAGGGGTCTGACCCACAGAGCCATGACCTCTGACCCTCAGGGGCTCAGGTAGTTCTCTCAGGTAATTGGTTAAGAGAGGGAGGGATAGCCAAGAAGGCGATTATGTTCCAGGAGATAGTTTTAAACGCCAAGGGTTTTCTCTTATTCTGTGTTTTGATGGTGACTTTATGCAACCGTCATGGATTTCTCTCAAAGGTCTGGCTCAGAATCAGCACAACACATCATTGTGACCACCGTTACTGTGAGAATAAAGCTTATGAAAGGCAGCAGAATGTCTGTATGTGATGACAGCAATAATGGATTAGCACTGGGGGGCATCTGGTTGTTTCAGATAGAACTGTGAGCACTCACCTACATGGCCTCAGTTTGACTACTCAGC
Organism: Trematomus bernacchii; assembly: GCF_902827165.1. Classification (NCBI taxonomy): domain Eukaryota; kingdom Metazoa; phylum Chordata; class Actinopteri; order Perciformes; family Nototheniidae; genus Trematomus; species Trematomus bernacchii. The sequence continues at coordinate 971,777 of NW_022987605.1, forward strand.
CCAAAATGTGCTTATCCAAGTGTTCAAATCAATAGAACATCCAGAGGAGCAGCTGTTCCTGCAGATCAACAACACCTCTAACAGCCCGTCCCTCACCTCTCCTCGAACATATCAACTTACCTAGAAGAAAAGAATGACAACAAATGCAGTTAGTATGAATGCTGTTGCTAAAAAACGGATTTATGCAAAGATGGCATCTATGAACATTACAATCGTGTGTTGCTGCAGTATAAATAATGCAAAAACAACAATACACACACGAAAAATGATGGCCGTGACCCTTGCACTTGATTCCAAAAACCACAACCCCTTTAAGACCCTAAGACCTACTGCTAGTACACTCCCACTAGATATACACCAGGGCACCAGTAACAGACAATATAAGCTGTCTGGGAAAAGCAGACCAGAACAGCTTACAACATCTATTAGAAAGAGGTCAAAGGTCATCCACCAGGAGTCATCAGACCACCTGAATATCAACATTCACACCAGACATCCTCTCTGAACAGAGAGGAGGTATTACATGTTGGCCATGTGATCATAAGCCTACTCTATTGGCTGATGAAGGTCACACAAAGATATCAAAATGGATCTCATGTTGCAGTTTACTCTTAATGTACAATCCTAGTACACAGGATGCTCCAATTAAGTGGTTGAATTGACCTACTGCTTCTGTAGGGGGCCGAGTATAAACAACATTAGGATATTGTTCCGATTACTTATTGGAATTACTGGATAATTCTAACTCTCCAGCATTTAAAAACGATTCAGATAGAAAAAAGAGGGTCAAATAGGTTGTTCATTACAACAACTGGTGCTCAGGGGTTGTGAGAAGGCATTGGTTCCTTTTCCCACTACTAGCGTATTACTGTCAAATACTGTCTTATTTCTGAAATATATTATTCATTATAATTACAGATAATTTAAATACATTTTTGTTACAATGCTGAGATATTGTGGATTTTCAAAGACGTTAGCACATTTGGGTTTTGCAGAACGTTATATCTGACAGCAGGGTACGATCACCACTAAAGGACCCATGGAGTCTTTAAGTGTGTCATGGATTATTACAATGGGAAATCTGGGTAATCATTTTTCAGTTTGCCACCAAATAGGCTTGGCTGATTTTTGTACAAGCAGTCTGTCGGCCCTACTTCCTCTGCATCTGTTCCATTGGATTTGGACTTTTAGCAGATTTCACAACTCTGTCATTATTTCAGCTTGAACAATCACTAATAAACAATCAATCAATGGCCAATATTCTGACAAAAAAACAATGAGATAATAAAATGCATTTTCTTTAACACGTCAATTCTATTCTGAAAAGTTCATGTTGATATTATTTTATTCCTTGGAGGTCTTGCTGTAGAAAACATGTTTACACCTTCAGATGTTCCTCCAGACAAACAGGCACCACACCTCCCAGAGGGGCCTGCTTTCGTGTGGGTGTACTTTTTTTGGGGGGGGGGGGGGTCCCTCGGGTGCAGAGCAGACAAAGAGACTCTGCTAACCTGGCCACGCCTTCGCCTCTCCAACACACACTGTTATCAACACATTCATTATGAGCAGAGCTTCTCTCTCAATCTGCATTATACTGTGCTTAGGACCACATGTTAGGAACACATGTCACATGTGGAGTGTTGTCTGTTTCCATTGAGCCTGTCTCTGTAACGTATTGTTCCTCAAGGCCATTTAAACACAATCCCTCACCTCTGACATGCTAGCATGGGGTATTCCAACCCATCGGGGGGTGGGGTTTGTGTCTTCATTTTGTATGCATGTGTGTGCATCTTGTTCAGTGGCCCTCGCAGAGCTTTAGATGATCGCCTCTGCATAGAGATGTAAAGTGTGTCAGCTAGCCGGATAGTGTCACCACACAACAATGGAGCAATTTAGGTTCTGTTCCTCTCAATTATAAGATGGAACCCAAGGGACAAATAGAGCTCATTCACTACCAGGTCATCATGTTACAGCTGAGGGAGCTGCATATCACTTCATGTGTCAGTAATGATATCAGGTATCCCTTATTAGATCAGTTGTTGACACAGATAATAATAATAATAGTTATATTGCAGCTGTTTACCTTAAGATTACAATATTTACAGTTGCCCAGCACCAAAAATCAAGGGTGTGGTTTCACCAGTGTCACCTGGGGACAGTGGAAATTAAAATTAAAATTGCTTTTGAGCATTGGGTGCAATTTAGTTTTTAGCAAACAATTGCATTTCCCACATCAAGGCACTTATGGAGTAGGTGCAGGTGCTGAGAAAAAACTCCACCTTTACTATAACACAGTAACACACTGACACAGTTAACGTTCTCCAACGCCCATCGCCTAGCAACAAGGTTGTGGGGCGTAGTCACCAACCACAGTGAAGCAATGGAAGATAGAGAAAAGGCTCTCTATGGGATGTGTGTGTGTGTGTGTGTGTGTGTGTGTGTGTGTGTGTGTGTGTGTGTGTGTGTGTGTGTGAGTGTGTGTGTGTGTGTGTGTGTGTGTGTGTGTGTGTGTGTGTGTGTGTGTGTGTGTGTGTGTGTGTGTGTGTGTGTGTGTGATCGAGGCACAGCCTCTGAATGTCACATGTCCTGATTTGAACGATCAAGTGTCCCCATCTATACTGATAGTGGACACAAAAGGGCGAGGGAGCGTGACAGAGAAAGAGAGAGAGTGGGTGTGGCAGGGGGGAGTCGCCCCTCCCACTCAGGCCAAATGAGCCGTCACAGAATCCCCCTGAGGCCTTGATGACATCATCCATTGCTGCTTCACGCATTATTCATTTTTACACACACACACACACACACACACACACACACACACACACACACACACACACACACACACACACACACACACACACACACACACACACACACACACACACACACACACACACACACACACACACACACACACACACACACACACACACACACACACACCTTCAGCATGTCCCAGTTCCTGTTCTAATTTGACATTAAAGGGCTGAGTGAAAATATTTAAACTTGGATGGAGAACATTACACACATTAATACGCAGCTACCAATATGTGCCAATAGGTGGAGTGGAACATCAAAGACCGACCCATCCGTCTGTTCAAGTCAATTATACTGACAACAGAGATATTTGACACAAACCAGTCATGTGCTAATTGACAGTATCTGAGAGCAAAATAATCAGGACAACATCCAGAGATATTTAAAGATATGGTATCAAAATGATCAAAACCTCAGCTGAACCCTCTGCGCTGTTCTTTCTCCAACTCAAGAACCTTTTTTGTAACTGACCATGTCTTTACACTGTTGTATTTATTGTAGGCCTATTTAAGGTTCTCAAGCTCTTCAGTATTTCACTGTTCCTGTAGGAAGCACGAGGCTGCTTCCTAGCCAGAACAAATGAGGCTAGAATATGATGAGCATAGGAAGCTGACGCTAAGCCTGACTGCAGGTGTTGGCCTGCCATTGGTTGAATACTTCATGCAACATTCTCTTCCACTTATGTTATTTACATGTTACCATTATATAAGGCCTTGTGTGATTGGTTAGAAGTAACACAAGACCTTTTACAACGCAAGACTAACCCACGCACATTCCACTTGCTCCTTTCTTACATTTAAAAACAACAGAGTAGTGTTCCTCTTAGTATAAACCTTATTGGGTCAAGTGGAGACATCAGCAGCAATACCATTATATAGAGAAAGTAGTTACAATTCCTTTACTAATCAAGTAGTTTCAAAGTATAACATTTTGGTTGGTGAAATCAACCTGGTTTGACAAGGATGCTGAATTACTATGGGATTAACACTTTCTCAGAATCAAGCAAAACTAAGAGTTTAAAGGGGACCTATCATGCAAAATGCACTTGTGTACGTCTTTTATACATGAATATGTGTCCCCGGTGTTCCAGGGAACTCACCAAGTGTCAGAAAACACAACCCTCTCTATTTTCCTCCATACCCAAATCTCTAAAAAAGGGGCTGCAACGGATCTGATACAGACTGATCCAGATTTGAACACTTCTATGTCGTCACAGAAGTGGCGCTACGGCTATTGGGCCAACTGTCCACCTATCAGGGGAATGTGGGGTTGGGCCACGGCCGGCCATTGCCGCTCGAAAGCGCTGGAGAAGCTGTAGTACATATGCCAGGCCTGTAAGTGGCGCTGTAGTCTGCCACAAAAGCAGCGAAGAAGACTTCCCGCCCATAGTTACCATGGTTACCCTTCTGTTTATTCTCCGCTGTGGCTTTTTTTCTCCCTCCCCGAGGCAAGCATATGCTCCCGCTGCTTTCATTTCATTTCAAACCTTTATTTATTCAGGTTGTATCCCATTGAGATCATTGATCTCTTTTTCAAGGGAGACCTGCTCAAGTAGGTTCCACATGAAACATTAAAAACATAACAGAGCAACAAAAGGACATCATACAGTAGCATTACAGGGATTACAATTTACATACTATCCACATGCACAGGTACCAACAGCTTCCGATTCAGTAGCATCCAACCGAGCTTTAAAAACATTTAGTGGCACCAGATTTAATTCAATGCAATCCCTCCCCGTCGAGGCAAGCACTGTAATTCTCTCCGGTTAGTCCACCAGCAGATGACAAACACCCACCTCTCCGCCTCTTCCAAGGAACGAGGGGACCGTGCAGCAGAGTTTCAGTTTCAGTTTCTTTCGCTGGTCAAGATGTCCGTTAAAGTTTAAATCTTTCGGACAAAATTAGAAAAGTGCCGGTCAAAGGTCTTCTTTGTTATTTTCTGACAGCCCAGCAGCTGATCAGAGCACGCTCCCCTCTCCTGCAGGGGGGCGTGGTCAGCTGCAGCTCACAGAATCAGCCCCCTGCAAAAACAGTGCTGGAAAGAGCAAATGGAGCGAAATGAGGCATGGCTAAAATGAAGGATCTGTTTGGTATTTTGAAAAAAAAACCTATATTTATATACTTTATATAGGTATGGCCCTACAATATATTGTTCAAATATAGCATGATAGGTCCACTTTAAGAAAAAAAAAACTGAGTCAAGCAAAATAAATGTAATTAAAAAAATAAAACTATAAGTTGCAAACAAAAACTATAAGTATTTTTTCTTTGTTTTAACATGTCTTTTTGTTTGCAGTTCTCTTTGCTTCTTTCTCAATGATCAGACTTTTGCTCTCGCTGCAGCACTCTCGTTTGCGCTCCCTCATTTTTTGTTTTCGATTCTTACACAAACGTCCCAGGTAGGCGGGACTTTCAGGGGTGCGTCCCCATTGGCTACTCAGTTTTTGAGTGACAGCCCAGTCCTCCAGCGATTGTACAGTGCAGGCAGCTGCGGTGCGGTAGCTGAGCGTGGACAGAACACCCCCAGAAGAACCAGCATTTCAATTATTATAATACTACAAGTGAACATATATGTAAGTATTGATCATTTGTGTTGTTTGTGCTGTACTATACGGTCTGTTTCTTTATTGTGTTAAGTGAGAAGAAAAGCTGTGCTATGAAAGTTAGCTTTTGCTACCTTTAGATCCATACCAATGCTAGCTGAGCAGCCTAACAGCAGGGACAGTTAGCTACTTAGCTAGCAGTTTGTGAGCATGTTGGCATACCTGCCAACCCTACCGATTTGGGCGGTAGTCTACCGCTTTTGACATGTTTCTACCGCCTACCGACTTAGCTGACTCTCCCTACCGATTTTCAATCTTCCCAAACTATAACAAATAAAAATGACACTACATAGACACTGGACTTGACTTTTGGCGGACACCGTTTGCAGCGTGTCTGTGATCCCATCATACAAACAGTCCTCTGTGTTTCAGTCGATCGCGAGATGTGTCTAAAAATAGAACGACAATATTCTGTTTTATCGTTAATGTCCTATAACATAATCTTCCTGTGCCAGAATAATGCACTTGAACGCATCAAAGCTTTGTGATTTATCGGGGCGTGGCTGGTAGGCAGTGGGCAGTGGGCACTAGTTTGCTGTGCAGTCCGCACACACACAAGACCACAATTATGGCAGAAGCAAAAGAGCCCAAAATATATCATTTTCACTCCGAGTGGGACGATGATTATTTTTGTATCTATTCCAATTCAAAGTCCATCTGTCTCATCTGCAATGCGAGCGTGGCTTTACCGAAGAAGGGTAATTTAGGAGCGGCATTTCAAAACAGTGCACAAACGCTACGAGACGGAATTCCCTCCTAACTCTGCCCTACGCTCCCAAAAGGTGAGGGACCTGAAAGGACAGCTAAATGCACAGCAGTCCATTTTCACCAGGCCCAACAACAAGAGCAAGGCTGCTACCATAGCATCTTATCGTGTCAGGCCCAACAACAAGAGCAAGGTTGCTACCATAGCATCTTATCGTGTCAGGCCCAACAACAAGAGCAAGGCTGCTACCATAGCATCTTATCGTGTCAGGCCCAACAACAAGAGCAAGGTTGCTACCATAGCATCTTATCGTGTCAGGCCCAACAACAAGAGCAAGGCTGCTACCATAGCGTCTTATCGTGTCAGGCCCAACAACAAGAGCAAGGCTGCTACCATAGCGTCTTATCATGTCAGGCCCAACAACAAGAGCAAGGCTGCTACCATAGCATCTTATCGTGTCAGGCCCAACAACAAGAGCAAGGCTGCTACCATAGCATCTTATCGTGCCAGGCCCAACAACAAGAGCAAGGCTGCTACCATAGCGTCTTATCGTGTCAGGCCCAACAACAAGAGCAAGGCTGCTACCATAGCATCTTATCGTGTCAGGCCCAACAACAAGAGCAAGGCTGCTACCATAGCATTTTATCGTGTCAGGCCCAACAACAAGAGCAAGGCTGCTACCATAGCATCTTATCGTGTCAGGCCCAACAACAAGAGCAAGGCTGCTACCATAGCATTTTATTGTGTCAGTCACGTTCTTGCGAAACACATGAAGTCTTTCAAAGATGGCGAAGTTGTGAAAGAAGCATTCCTGGAGGCTGCCGACGCGCTTTTTGGGGACAGTAAAAATAGCAGTAGCATTTCAACAGGTTTTTGATATAATAAAAACTCAAGTTAGATACCGTTATTAATCAGCTGTAAGTTTTAGTTTGTTTGAACTTATTCATTATAATTATTGTACAAAATGGTATAAGAATGCAAACATTAAGATCTGTTCTGTTTAAATTGATTATAGTCTATTATCAATTCAGGTTAAGAAACTAGTGTTGCTTGCATCCTATTTTAAAGGCATTTCTTTTTATACTCTACTAAAATGCAACAAAAAAAGGGTTTGATTCTATTAATTGTCTTTTTTATTGCACTTTGGCAGCAGATTCCTGTGTAGCTTCAGATCTGAGTTGTCTTATGAGTAAGCCTAATTTATACTTTTGTAGCAACACTATTTTTATATAATGGCAAAGAAAGGGTTCAGAGTCTTTTCTTTTTTTCCTGTATCATATGTGGCAGCACTGTTCAATGTTTCTTGAAAACATTACTGTAGTATGTGACGTGTGAATACACTCCAACTCTGTATCAACAACACTGTTGTGTAACTTCAGTTAAATACTTGTATGTGTGTAGATTAGAAAGAGGTAAGATAAAGGATCTGCAGTATTTTATGAAGTATTAATCGTACAAAGGTCAGTTTTATACAAGTAGAAGTGTGTATTTACCTGGTAGTAGGCTGTCAGTAATGGCTGCGCCTCTCTATTTGGACTGGTAGATCTCGGCAGACTGGCAACTTTAAAAGTAGCTCTCGGTTCAAAAAAGGTTGGGCACCCCTGATCTACACTGTCAAGGTTCAAGGTTCAAGGTTCTTTATTGTCAAACTAACATAGCTACAGAGTAATTATGTCGTTGAAAATCTTATGTCACAGGCTTCTCCAACAATGCAACTGAAAGAGGACCAGAAACACATTAAAAATATAATAAAATGTGGAGACTTTGGGATATTTATCTCCCATTCTTTTACTTTTCGGGCATTTTACAGACCAAACATGTCGTTGATGTCACTGTTTACCAAACTACCACTTTTTCTGAAAAATGCATAAAATGATGCAATATATGTTAAATACATGGTTTATACATGTAATTACTGGGGTTCCATTTCTTCTGATTACCTAATTTGGGCGTGCACATTTGCCGCGCGCAAACCTACCTCTTTTGGATTTGGAAAGGTTGGCATGTATGTGTTGGTAGAGTCAGACACACTGAAACGGAGTCGTGTGCCTGACTCTACCAACATGCTTTCATGGTTCTGTTTAGATATGCAAGTATAAGCCATGATAGCTTATTTTATTAACACGCTAATTTGATATGAAAATCAATGGAGGCTGAGTTTACTACTTCTAAAGTGTTCCTTTATCTTTATGAAACAAAACTAATCCCATAAATGACACCAGCATATCGGACAGAAATACCCAAAGTGGGCTAAAAGAATGGGAAGAAATCCATTCTAAATCCATAACATATCAATAAAATAACATCGACAACAAAAGAGGGACTAAGTCTTAGAGTGCTGATCGGATCATATTTGCTGTCACATGGTTTATGAAGTTCTTAAGAGCCCCATCCAATGTTGCACACTGAAGCACAAACTGCTTAACTAGCCTTTAGCTTTGTTCTGGCTAATGAGATTTTAATCCAGTGTGAAAAGAAGGAGCGGGGAATCAAGGCTATGGGGGGGGGGGGGAGTTTAGGGGTTAACAAATCCAGGAAGTACAGAGTGGCTTTCCTCAACGAGAGAGAGGGGAGGACCTCCAAATGTACTTTTACACCTAATAATATAAATATTAAAAGCAGATAATCCAAGTGTTTACCTATTTCTTTCACACTTAAATATAGTGGTGGATACTAAGTAACAAAGTACATTTACCCAAGTACAGTTAATTTGGAGGTACTTTAATGAGTACTCTCAATTCATGCTACTTTAAACTTCTTCTGCACTACATTTTAGAAGCCAATATTGCACTTTTTACTCCATTCATTTATTTGACAGCTTTTAGTTCATAGTTGTTGTTTTTTTTTATTAGATTATTAGCTAATACAAAATATAAATCATTGACATGTATTTATAGGTTAAAAGATATTGAGCAGCAATGTATAAAGTTATTCAAAATGGCTCTACATTTACCAGCTGTGATAAAAGCACATCATTAATCACAATAGTAACTCAACACATATACGATTGTGAAATGGACCACTACACATAAGGAGTACTTTTACGTTTGATACTTTAAGTATAATTCGATGGCAATACTTTTGTACTTTTACTTAAGTAACATTTTGAATGCAAGACTTTTACTTGTAACAAAGTGCTTTTAAAATGTAGTATTGCTACTTTTACTTAAGTCAAAAAATCTGAGTACTTCTTCCTCCACACTGGAAAAACTTTGACTTTAATTAAATGTATTATGTCAAGAGATTTTACATAAATGTATGAGGTTAGTTTAAAGCAATATATATATTCATGTTGCACTGTTGGAGGAGCCTGGGACCTACGTTTTGACTTAATACATTTACTTAAAGTCAAGGTTTCAGTTTTTTTCAGTGTGTATTTCTTTCACACTTAAATGCAAATGTAACAAAACTGCATCAACTTCACACTTCTTTTACACAAGTTCTCACCAATTTTAAATAATTGTGTCAAAATAACCTCTACATATTTAGTCGTAAAGTCATATTTATTAGCAGTTTCCCAACATGACCACTACATAACAGAGTACAGAGCTCCCATAGAGAGCCGAGCTGCTGATAGACATATGGCCTGCCGGGCAGGGCTTACCTGGCCTGATGCTCCCACCACCATGCTCCTGCTCATGGGTCCCAAATAAGCCACCAACACACCGGGGGGAAAATGTCCAGTGAGTGTGTGACTCAACGTGTCTATCCAAGAGGAAAGAGTGTGTTTGCTCCGTAATGTGTGTGTATGCAAGATGGGGAAAGGGAGGAAGAGTCCAGGACAATCTTTCAGACTGTGAGTGGATTAGTGTGTACGTGCTGGAGGTATTAACACACTGCTGCCAACACACACACACACACACACACACACACACACACACACACACACACACACACACACACACACACACACGCACACTCACACTCACAGAAGCGTGCACAATGAGAGGTGTGTGCATTCTTAGAGGGGATTATGTGGACTAAAATAGAGGAGTCTTTTCTACTGACCTAGAATCAGATTGATGCAATGGAGAGACAATGCTGGGTGGGCGAGCCAGATTGTACACACACACACACACACACACACACACACACACACACACACACACACACACACACACACACACACACACACACACACACACACACTTGAACACACACAGGTAATGTAGATATACCACCTTCTGCATTCTCACTTAAAATAGTTCAGGTGTTTTTTTACAGTTGACCATGTTGACTGATATAATAAAGCCTCCCATCCAGGTCCCCTCTCTTAACAGAGTCGTGCTCAGTGCCATCACACCCCCAACTCATAAAACAGCCTCAGGTATCAACGTGTGACCTGAAGCTCCAGGATCAGCACTGCCTCTTGTGGCTGTAGTAGTTATGACGGGAGTAAGGGTAGGAGTATAAAGAGCCACAAGGTCTCAGGGAGAAGGTCTGGGTGGATCCATGGTTCAAACTAAAACAGGACCGAAGAAGACCACTGTTGGTAATCAATCAAACACATTTTATTCATCAAGCCCGATTTCCCGAAAGCCCGAAAAAGTGTTCAGATGCTTGACTTAAGTAAAAGTATTAATACTACACCGTAACAACACTCCATAACAAGTACAAGCCCTGCATTGAGAATGGTACTTAAGGACATGTACTCAAAGAACTGGGAGTAAAAGTATTTTCTTTACCCATACCAATTCATTGTGTCAACCCACCAATGTTGTAGGCACTTAAACAATAGTTATCTACATCACAACATCATATTTTAAAAGTTATTCATTTGTTCAGTTTTTAGTATGGTAATAGAGTAAATGTACTTAGTTACTTTCCACCACTACCAATTTCACAAATGCAACATGTGTCCCTGAGGGCTTCACAGACTCACAACACTCTGTCCTGAGACCCTAACTGCACACAAACTGCATTAAAGAGACCCCCCCCCCTCCCCCCCCGTGTACAGAGAGGAAACATGGTAGAAAGGTCAAGAAGAGCAAAGAAGAAGGACCTCTCTGCCTTGAGTAAAATGGGGACATATTTGAGCTTAGGTACGTAAGTCAATCACGTATTGCATGACAAACCTACTTTTAAAAAATATTCCTAAACCTAACCGAGCAGCTTCGTTTGAAACCGATTATGAAACATGAGTCTTTACAAGTTGAACCTTTTTTAAATTCAGTCTTTCATTCACAAAAAGTACAGTACATGCATGGGAATACAGGTCTGATGGGACTTGAACCAGCGACCCTTCAGCTACGAAGTCCCTACAGAATGAGCTACTGCCGGCCCAACTGGATAACGTGGAGTACCCAGTGCGTCAGAAACTGGCCCCACGCGGTGCTGACTAAGAATGTGTTGCTTTTGTCAAATATCTGTCAATTAAAGATTTTGATCACACAGCGGTATCCGGAGCTCCTCCAGTCTACCACAGGTTCTGAGTCCCAGTAAGAGCTGTGTGTACAAACTCAATTATCTTCCATATCTCAGGAACAGATTAGTGTTGATCCAACCTGTTCATCAAAAAACCCTGTCCTGCCCCGGAGGGTTTATAGGGTTTATAAGGCGCGTTGCATCATCTGTTGATGCTGTGTCTGAGCTCAGGCCAAACATGTTTACTCTCTGTTAGAGCTATCATTTACTGGGAGGATATACTCTACATATGCATTGTTGAGGTGGGACAGAGGCTTGGTTTCTTTTTGACAGTATTCCGTTTTTGAAGGATTCTTTATGTGACAGAAACATACACAACATCAGACACTCCTGCTGAACTGGGCTGTCTGACTCCAAAGAGAAAGACTTGATGACACTTGCCTAGCAACATTACGACTAGAAACGATCCAATATGTACTCCTCATTTGTTATACAGCCCCCCTTTTCATGGACAAAATATCCAATAGGAATATCAAATATATTGCAGGTATATCTCAGATGAATATCATGCTCATACCCAAACCTAATTTGCATATCAGATCTCAGCAGTTTGATGAATTAAATATGAACAAGGCACTTAAATGCAGCTTCGATGAGCTATATGTTATATCTACTTACAAATGTGTCTGTTAATGTATTATATATGTAAGCCCATTGACCCTATGGCCTTGAATTATGGTCCTGGAACTTCATCTTTTCTAACCTTTTAAAATCATTTAAAACACACACTGTATTTCATGTGCGTAAAATAATGAATATACAAAATGTATAAAAATGTTAAGTGCTTGTAATGCCATTTTAATATATTAATAAACAAATTACAATGACTTATTACGTACATGTTTTGCTACACAACTACATTTGGTCCATTTCTTTGGTAGTAGTGCCACAGATGTAAGGCTATAACAGGAAGAAACAGCGTTATAGTACATTCAGATTTATATTACGTAATGGTGCTTTATGCCCTATACATTCACCTGCTATGAAGATCATTGTGTTTACTGATCCACATCCTCAGTATATCTCTGGACTCTGATTAAATAGGGTTTGATCTATCTATCTATCTATCTATCTATCTATCTATCTATCTATCTATCTATCTATCTATCTATCTATCTATCTATCTATCTATCTATCTATCTATCTATCTATCTATCTATCTATCTATCTATCTATCTATCTATCTATCTATCTATCTATCTATCTATCTATCTATCTATCTATCTATCTATCTATCTATCTATCTATCTATCTATCTATCTATCTATCTATCTATCTATCTATCTATCTATCTATCTATCTATCTATCTATCTATCTATCTATCTATCTATCTATCTATCTATCTATCTATCTTAAAATCTGATGAAGCCCTTTTTCTCTGTAATCATTTCCGTACTGTAATCCAGACACAGTATGGCTCCTTTTTGTCTTGTAGTCTTCTGAAATGAAGGGACACCTCCTGTCCTTGTGTTATTCAGACATTATTAGCTAACACTAGTATACCATTCCCATTGTGTGTGTCCTTAGGAATCCTGCAGTAATGAGTCTCTGTCAGCAGGTGGCGCCACAGCTAAAGCAGCGTCACCACAAATATTTACGAGCCTCAGTCCTCATGTTACTGTCTTAGCTGCAGTCTAGAAGTCTTACGATAGATAAAACACATGTTTTTGTAATGACTGACCTAAAGCTCATCCTATCTTTTCAGACTCTAATTGATGTAGGGTGACATTTAGCCTCACCATTTCCCCATGCCTGTATTCATGCTCAGAAACACACACACATGTCATACACACTTTTCAACAAACCAACACACACGTATAAACAACGCTTGAATTAGACAAAGGTAATGCTCAGGTACACACACACACACACACACACACACACACACACACACACACACACACACACACACACACACACACACACACACACACACACACACACACACACACACACACACACACACACACACACACACACACACACACACACACACCAGCCCCTCCGCGGGGTATTGAATAATGGATGGAGGCTAAGGGGGGAGGTAGCTAAGGGAGGGTGGGATTGTGATTATTCACCACAGCCTCAGGACACTAAAGGTGGGGGTGGGGGCTGCTAGAGAGGCTGCAGAAGTACAGGGGCTCATTACACATCATGAGAATACATTTCCATACGCTGTACGAGGGTTTGGATTTGCATTTCTTGGAGAAAAAACACAATTTTCTTTCATTGGACCATTGAGGAGCTGCAGCAGGACTGGAAGGGTTAACACTCCCCACTTGTGTCATGATAGCAGGTGGAGACTGCATGAGGGAGGGAGTGTGTGTGTGTGTGTGTGTGTGTGTGTGTGTGTGTGTGTGTGTGTGTGTGTGTGTGTGTGTGTGTGTGTGTGTGTGTGTGTGTGTGTGTGTGTGTGTGTGTGTGTGTGTGTGTGTGTGTGTGTGTGTGTGTATCAAGGTAAGATGCAATTGATAGGAGGGGTCAAAGGTGACTTGATATGGATTCACTGGGTAGAAAAAGAACCAATGGATGACAACCATTGAGATTACTTCTGAATCCAATTTCCATTGGCTATTACCTGCCGACCATTGGAGAATTATTACAGCGTGCAGAACAAGATCTGGATTAAACAAATGTAAATGCTGCAACAGTTCCTGCATCGCATGTCATTCAGATAAATGCAAATGTATGAATGTAGTAAACCTCTGTCTTTTAATATGTATATGCTATTGCAAAGAGCAATGAAATGCAATAAAGAAAACTGAATCTGATTTTACGGTCCTTCACAAATGATGAATTATGAGCAAGCAATGGGACTTTTTCAGCACAGAAATAACCAATATAAGCTCACTATGTAGAGAAATAATCAATGCATAATTCAATTGAACTAAACAGCAATCCATTATTGCTTGTACAATACAAATAATCTTGACATTGTTCCTGTCTGGGCATTCACCTCTGTGAATAGAATCTGAAGCTTAAACTCCCATTTGTGTAATAAAATAATAATAATAAAAATAATACACGCTATCTATATAGCGCTTTTCCTGGTGCTCAATATACACTAATGAAAGGGAATTGAAGAGGCTATTTGAAGAGGCTATTTGAAGAGGCTTGGAATGTAAATCCGGCATTAATGTGGAAAATAAGCCGTGTCTCTTATTGACCGTTTCAGTCGGACCAATTAAACTGTCTGTAACCCCCGGCTGCAGAGGAGACTCCAGAGCTCTGATCCTCTGACCCCTCGATTGTATTGGATTCTCATAGATTCCTTCATTTGAAAATGACACTGACCAAAACATCAACAAAGTTCTCCAAGATACAGATGACAGCATTGCCTTGTCTTTCTTTCCTCTGTGTCACTTCTCAGAATCAAGGGGTGGAAGAATGCGAGGTGCTTTGGAAGGTCTTGCGTAACAAGGCGATCTTTCTGTGCACATGAATGGACTGCCTTTTTGCATTTTGCTCTTGCTGCCCAGTGAGCTGTCATGTCTGCTCTCACATGTATGAAAGGCTTTGTTGTTTGAAAATGGACTTTAATTCATGCTTAGCCAGGCGCTTCTTATGAATTGTAGCCTATGAATTGCACCAACTCTGAAATGTGAAACGAAAGCCCAACAACATTTCTCGAAACACATACACATTATGTTGCTGCCAATAGTATTATGGGGTTGCAGGAACAACTTAATGAACCAGGATTAAAGCTGCATGTTTAGTGCCAACAATATATGATTTTGTATATTCTTGCAATTCTTACTTGTTTTACCCAGGTTCATTCCTCGGTCAATAAATAGTGCTTGCTGCTGTAATAGAGACACGTTTTCTATGTACTTGCTATGAGAAGATTCCATCAATTCTGGACATTATACCCATACAGAAGCTGTGCAAAAAGTTCAACACATTGCAACCTGGTTTTATTTTCATAGTCCTTGACATTGTTTCTCTGGTTTATGATTATATTGTATTGAAACAAGTTGGACTGTAGACAAGCCCCCCAGGAGTGAGTCAAATTTGATTGCAAATGGTAAAATGATTGTCCAGCCATAGTAAACATGCATCAAAGCTTACAAAGAGAATGCTGGTGTGCTATCAACCTGTTACCTGCTCTCTGAAGACTCATCTTTGTTGCCCTGTTGGGAGTGGGTTTTGTGATGTCATTGATATTAACAATCCAATGTTTCCAACCATTATCATAACAGACTGAACCAAAAGACCTCAATAGGCGCTTTCACACAAGTACTTTTCCCAGGAATAGTTCCCGGAACTTTTCCCCGGAACTTTTATTTCCTGGAACTATCTAGTAAATCGCGTTCACACCGGAATAAGTCCCTGAGGGAGCCGCTGACGTCACTTCTTCTTCTGCTTTGGGTTTACTGGCAGGCCGCAAACAACTTCACGGCGTATACTGCCACCCGAAGTCCCCGGCCGGAAGTCCCCGGAGTTGGGGACTGGCCTTCGATTTAGCCTTCCGAGTAAATCGCCAGAAGCGCCGACACCTCCTCATCACTCCACCGCTCCCATGTTTTCTTTTGTGTTTGCCATTACCATAAGTTAGTCTCTCTCCGTTGGTGCGCTGGACTAATGCTAATGCAAAAACTTTTCTGAGTTTTACGGGGCGTGGTTTGCAATTCGCCCAGCCAATCAGAAATTGGAACCTTTTTCTCTCTAGCAGGGACTAAAAAAGGGGTGAAAAGGTTCGCAAAAAAAAGTTCTAGTTCCATATCTTTTTGGTGTGAACGCAAAATCCCAGGAACTATCGGAACTATTCCTGGGAAAAGTACTCCGGTGTGAAAGCGCCTAATGTTGTCATACAACTGTAGTTATCCTTTAAGCATGTGGGTGTTACTTATAAGACACCCTAATCATTCGGTCTGTCCAGGACTCATCTTCTGTAACCCTGTGTATCTATCTTATCCCAGTGCCACTGAACTAAATACTGATCACAAGACGCATTCTGGTGTTCCTCAGGGCTCTAATAGAGGTCCCCTTACCTTTCACTGAGTGGAAAAGCATGTTATGTCATAAAACCCTCAGGAGTAGCTCAGCTATTAGCTTCACACCGTCTGTGGAGTTAACCACATGTTTGGAGCCAGGGCAGACCCTGAAGACGATGGAATGGCTTCTGTAAGGTGATGAGTTACTACACTCTTCAAAGATATCACACGCATACAAGACACCTGCCTTGCTTAATGTATTGTGATCTACATTACATGGTTGAAAAGGTATCTCCAGGTGAACTGCTTGAATAAAATGCAAGTACAGAGATGTCTATGTATCTGATATATCATCTGTCTGTTGTTGGTATTTTCTGATCACAAGTTCTGAAAATGCTCAAGTAATCCTCAGATTTTTTTGTTTTATCAAATGGTCAAATTGACGTACATAGGTGAACAGTAAATAAAAGCACAGACCTTGTGAGGTCGCCCAGCTGCGGGGTCGAATGGCTTCCACTATGACACACAACCACAGCTCTATGTTCATTTTGATTACCAACACCCAACTGCTGTGTCGGGCCACTATCCTGCTGATCCTGGCATTAACAATTCAAAGGCTGGCTTGAAACACAGTCTGGCAGTAAGCGCTAATGAGTAAGCACTAATGAAAAGCTTAATTCATGGAAAGGAAATCATCCAAATGATGAGTTCCATTTTGGCTGCTTTTTGCATTTGATAAATATTCTCAATACAGAGTCCAATTTCCAGTCGTGACAATGCCGTGATAAATAAAGTGAACATGCAAAGGACAAAATCAACATCCACTGAAGACTGCCTGACTGTGTGTTGAAAAATGACAAAGGATTGATTTTTGAATGTATATCATCCACTGTCACACTACTGCTTTATCATGTTACACAGCAAGACGTTCCACTCAAGCATTGCTAATCCACAGAGGTCGATATTCAGGTTTCACTCCAAAGCAACAGATGTAGCAGGATGTCCTGTCTCACTCAGTGTGTGACTGCTCATCTGTCTGTGAACGGCAAGAATAATATTGGGGGTGCATCTGTATGAACGCCTGTGTGTGTGTGTGTGTGTGTGTGTGTGTGTGTGTGTGTGTGTGTGTGTGTGTGTGTGTGTGTGTGTGTGTGTGTGTGTGTGTGTGTGTGTGTGTGTGTGTGTGTGTGTATCACGTGGCGAGGCCGTGACAATGGGATTAGCAGGAACAAAAGCAGTTGTTGGTGGTGAGGCACAGTAAAAGGGCCCCGCTACAAAACTGAGCTAACTGGATTAGCCCAACCACTGTGGGCGGCTGTCATTAAGGCTTCATGGCCTCTTGCCTAAAAAAACACACAGATGGACTGCCGGGGGGGGGGGGGGGGGGGGGGGGGGGGGGGGTCAGAGGAAAAGGGAAAGTGCAGAGAGGGAGGTTGATGAAACAGTCGAATGGATGTGAGAGTGAGACTATGGCACTAATCTTAAGATTAAGGAAAATAAAGTCTTGGCCAAAAAGGGAACAGAAACATGCACTGGAAAAACTGAAACGTTGACTTTAAAATGTCACATAACAGTATTAGGTTAGTTTAAAGTATTATGTTAAGTTTAAATAAAATATTTTTGTGTGAACTAACCTAATACAATTTGTTGACATAATAATTAAAGTCAACGTTTCCGTGTTTTCAGTGTGTTGCCATTACAACTGCAACGAGTTCTGGATAAATCACACACCTGTTACGGTGTTTCAACATGCATGTTGTCATGGCCTTTTGGAGCCTGTCAATGCTTTTCTTGTTCACCATATTCATCAGTTGATGGCATCTTAGTATGTTCAATGGCAGGTGTAAAGCATATACGTTACAGTGAGAAAAGCTCAAAAGTGAGTCATCATCATCACTACAAACAAAATAAATTGAAGGGCGAAAAATACATTTGAAGAAACGTATTGATAATACATATAATAAATGATTTGATAATAATAATAAAAAAGTGAGGAAAGACACAAGATCAAAGAAGACATTTTTTTAAACTGGAGGAAGAATTTATAAAGAATGATTCCAAACCAAGTATAACAGCTGCCTCCATATTTTACTGCAGGAATAAACCATACCTTCCAATGTTATTCAAATTCAGAGGCAGATTTGGTGAGAAGAACACAAACACAGAGCGCTCTGTTTATCTCTCAGCCACCTTTGAACATGGCGGCTTCTTTGGTGGGTACAGAAGACAAACGTAGGCACACCAGAAACACACGTTGGCAAATAGCAATTTTGGTAGAAAAGCTTCAGACAGATGCCTGAAGTTTCCGAATCTGTTCTCAACACTGCAAATAGAAGTAGTAGTGAGAGAAAGAAAAGATATACAACTTGCAGAGGGGATTTTGAAAACAGAAGGTCCCTTTATGCCTTTACTGGTTTCCACCCAGTTCGCCAGTACAATGAAAAACAGATTCCCACAACACAGCAAATCTCCTGAATCCTCAGCCAACCCCTCGGCTCCTCAGAAAGGTCAGTTTTCAATCAGGAAGCCAGTGGGGGGGGCGGGCTGCTGCAGAGGTCAAAGGCAGGAAAGAAAAGTCTTTTGATGCAGGGTCATTGGGGGGGTCCTACTGTTTGACCTCAAACTTACTACAGCATGCCTGAAACTGTAGGAGGCTGAGGTCAAACACAGCGCTTACATCATGAACTGACGCTCTACAGCACAGAGGGCTGCTGGGTAACAAGTCTTCATTCATGGATTGTATTACTTGAAGCTGAAAGCAGCCAAACCCCACTGGTAGTGTTTTCAGTGTCCCGGAACACACTTCCATTCTATTTAATGTACACTGCTCCACTTTACATGACCCCTGCAGCGAAAATGTAGTATGACAACAAATCTCTTCACCTCAGTCCACTCACTCGGTTATCTCATACTGTGTTTCATTCTGTAAACAGAGGCAGATGATAGCTTAGCAGCCTGCCATGTATTAGTGATGGGAATTATGGCTCTTCGAAGGGAGCCGGATCTTATGGCTCCGTTCCTTTCAAAGAGCCGTTCAAAAGAGCCGTTTTTTTAAAGGGGGCAGGGTTACTAGGTTTATCTGCGAAATACTCACCAGGATAATGATTGACTGTATTGCCAGACCTAATGTCAATAATCGGCATTGTAAACATGACACAAGGTGGCGCCATATCCATGTCATTCATGTCAGTGAATGTACTACTGAATTTACCCTCTGTATGTGTTAAGTAAATAAAGTTGCCTTGCCTTGAATTAAATTCACGCAACTCTTAATATTAGATACTGTGTTTTTAAGTGGCGCGATGGAGATTATTAGTTGACCCTGCTTTTAAAGGATATTTTGCCTTTACAAATGGTGCGCTTTATCACTGCTTGGGTTTTGGTTGAAGTGCATCCAAATGCTGCTGCGTTTTCGCGTTTGGCTCATTTTCTATCCGAAAAACACGTTCGTCTACCTGTCCTGTACCACTTGGTATGACTTCTCTCTCTAGCGTATTCCGTTAAGACCAACCCCATCTCACTCCTCGTGCTGAAACCTACCAATCAGATAAACTGAGACACTATTTGTTTGACTCTATAACATCGCTAACTCAAAGCGCACTGCTGAGTTGTCAGGAAAATAAAATGACTGTGGAAAGAACATTACATTATCGGTAATCCCCTGAAGCCTATATATACTGCTTTTTTTAAACAATGGCATCTGGTCTTAAACGTCTCTGCGTTTAAGACCAGATGCTAGTAAGACTAGTGCTTCTGTCTTAGAAGCTTGGAGGCCATTTTAAACATGTCTCAAGTCAATACTTATATCAAGTCTCAAACCATTCAAGACAAGTCTCAAGTTATTCAAGACAGGTCTCAAGTCTTGTCTGATGTCAAGTCTCAAGGCATTTAAGAAAGGTCTCGAGTCTAAATTCATTCGATCTAGTTCTCATGTCAGTCCTCATTCAAGTCGAGTCTTTGTCAAGAACAGTTTTTTAAGTTTAAAGTTGTTCTGGGAATGCTATTGTGTAAATGTAACTACATTTGAAACACAATGATTTAGATTTTATGATACATTAAGCATTCCAGCGTAAATTAAGTTTAGCTTTCTAGTCACCGTTTTGAATTGCTGTGAAATCAAACCGAGCCATTAACCCATTAACCGCTAAAAACAGCTCTAAATCAGCTAGCTTGATTCCACCTCGAGATAAATGCTCTCTAACTTCCAGCTTGTTGCCATTTTATCATCTTCTTTACGAGCAGCATTTTAAGCATACAAACACCCAGGGGGATTACACTGACTGCTGTCGCAACATCAAGTCTGTTTGTCTCCTCCTCCCTCCTTTACTCTGCATGCTCCTTCACACTTGGCTGGATTGAAAGCCTTCCCCCAATATCAACCAGCCATCCGTACCCCTACCCATCTTTCTGTTGTTTAAGCAGCTTGATCACACCAAAATCACTTCCAGTACCAGTCAGGTCTTACACAACCATATTCAGCTAATATATGCTTCAAATAAGGTCACTTGCTCATCAATTGGCTGTTGAAATTGCTGTTGGTCTCAAGTGGATTTGTGAGGTATTGGTATTACCAGTCCTAATGAATTCCAGTAAAACGTAGTTCAATGGTTCCTGCACTAACCTACACACATATTCATAGTTATAAATCATGAATATGACTTACAGTAGCCAATGATTTATTCAAAGTCATGCTCTGTATGAAGGAAATGCACAAACCAGCCTCCAGAAATAGAATGTTGGCTTCAAAGATCTAAAAATCACAGACACAAGCGGTAATCCGTTTGCAGATGAAGTCAATACTGTTCCCTCTATGTCAATACATGAATCCATGGATTTGGGAGAACAATGAATAAAGCCCAAAATACTAGGCTTTGTATCCACTTAAAAATGCCTTAATAAGTCTGTTTCTGCACTCCTAGACACTACAGTACACTTCCATCTCAATGTATGACACAACCTTGTTCATCAAACCCCAACATGTGCTTAGTTCAATGACTCCCAGGAAGTTCAATCTCTTAAAAGCATGTTGGAGCTAGTCCAGAAAATCTTTCCGGTATGTAGTAAATAAAGTTTTCATTCCAATAATCTCTTTAATGTTTGTTTTGTTTTTTACCTACAGCAGTGTCAGATTGAATTTGTTGGATAATAACATTTGGAAGGACAGATGGATAAATTCGAATCATTCCCTCCCAGGTCTCACATTCAGGCACGGCCTTGAGATTTAATTTGACCGAGACAAGTTAATACCGTAAAGGATCTGGTGTATCACCAAAGTATAAGGTGTATATTATAATGGCATGAGGCCTGGGAAACACACACACACACACACACACACACACACACACACACACACACACACACACACACACACACACACACACACACACACACACACACACACACACACACACACACACACGCGCGCGCGTACGTATCGGCACTTTGAAAGGCAAAGGTTGCAGTATGCTTTTTAATCAAGCTGGATCAAGGCCATTTCTGACACCGTGCTCTCTGAAATCTCTTGCTTGAGTTTAGTTCTATCCCAACATGTACAACCTAGTAACCTGTCGTTACTTTGGGCACCTCTCTTAGTGACACGACCTGGATAATAAAACTAATATTTTCCAATAGAAAAACTTAAGAGCTTTTATTACATATTTTCGTTTGTTTTTCTTTTCCAATCAATCTTGCGTAGAAATTCTACTGAATGGAGGGTTGTATAACACCGACAACAGAGATGTACTGTTGAACACAACCTCTTCAAGGCTGAGAGGAAGCTAAGTCATCTTCTTCTCTGGATTATATCCATTAATGCTTACCGTCAGAAAATCGAAAGTAGAGCAATTAGACTCCCACACATTTCATCTGAGCAGGGGAGGCTGAATGAGGCCAGATATTCACTCAGCATGTATTCCCTCAAGATGAAAAGCTCCAACGTTATCTTAAATGAGCACTTCTCTGAATGTAACTTGTTTTTCATAACATCTACCAACTCTCTCTTCGAATGCATTTAGATTGCATTCTGCTATCTTGAACCGTCCACACCCATTTTTTGTAATTGAGCTGGTGGCGTTTCAGAACGTCAAAGGCTCTTGGGAGAAGGTGCTTGTCAGGCAGTTAAAAAATAAATGAATTAAAAACAATATTCTATAAATGTTTAGACTTCTTTATTGCTCCTTTTAAGGGAACTACAACAATAGCATACCAAGAAAAGAAAGGTTAAAGGGGACCTATCATGCAAAATGCACTTTGTGATGTCTTTTATACATAAATATGTGTCCCCGGTGTGTCGGGGAACTCACGCAGCGTCAGAAAATAAAACCCTTTCTCTTTTCCTCCGTACCCAAATCTTTTAAAAACGGGGGTACAACGAGCGGATACAGATTTGCTGCCGATATGACGTCAAATCGGCGGCGGACCCACAGAAAGTTGCTATCAGAAACAATGCCTGACGTGTTTTGGACGTAATCTCGTCTTTGTTTACATTAGCAAGCCTCGCTAACACTCAGAGCTAACCTGTACTGGAGAGCACATAAAAAAGCAGGAAATAAAAAAAGGAACTCACCTTGTGATAAACCTGAAGAGAAAAAGCATTTGAGCTCCATACTGTTTCAGAAATAATCCTTGATGTGGTTTAGAACAGGATGGCGTTTTATTACAACCAAATTTAACTTTATCTCCGGTAGAATTCTGATCAGGCATTAGCTCAGCCTCCTCTTCTTTCTTTTTTTTCAAGCTAAGGACCCAAAATCCACGTTTCTCTAACTGGGCTGTCATTGTTTGGGATTTCAGAATAAAAATATTGAGATGACTTTCACTTTCCCATAATGCCATAACTACAACCAATGTTGGATCAATCCCCATCCTAATTGCCTTTAGTTGCTGGAATCTTGAGTGAAAAAACAACAGTTGAGCTTGAACGCCCGGTGATCACAGCTCATCGTTGTCTTTGACCTCACAAGGTTCAGTTCCTCTTGTTTAAAGCGGATCAAAGCAGTTTTCTGTGGCGGATTGCTTGGCCTGATCAATGTGTGGATCCCCCCCCCCCCACTGCAGGTAGGCTCCAATAGCGTGTCAAAGTACCCAATAAGGAATATATTTCTGGGACAAATTGTAAATAGTACAATAGATTTGAAAGAAAATGAGTTAAAAAAAATGTATACAATCAATGGCTCTTTTCAGAATAGTCTTTTTGTACAAAAGAAATGATGGACATCAACCAAAGCCTGTTTGCCTTATGGCTAATTGAACCCCCTAACAGTATTGGATGTAAGCCGGATTGGCGGACGAAGAGGAGTGTCTTAGACCCCATTTACACGGGAACGTTTGCGTTTACGCACCGTATGCGTTTTCAAAAAAGTCTTCCGTTCACACGCATTCGGCTCAATTAACGTGTCCGTTCACATGAGACCGCTGGAAACGCTGGAAACGCTGCAGTACATATGCCGGGCCTGTAATTGGCGCTGCTGCCGCCACAAAATACACCAAAAGCAGCGAAGAAGACCCCGGAGCATGGTTGCCATGGTTGCCCTTCTGTTTATTCTCCGCGGTGGACGGCGTGTGCTCCTGCTGTAATTCTCTCCGGTTAGTCCACCAGCAGATGACAAACACCCACCTCTCCGCCTCTTCCAAGGGACGAGGGGACCGTGCGGCAGAGTTTCCGTTAACATTTTTTCTTCGCCGGTCAACATGTCCGTTAAAGTTTAAATCTTCCGGACAAAATTAGAAAAGTGCCGGTCAAAGGTCATCTTCGTTATTTATTGAGCTTTAAAACAAATTGATAACGACTCTATATAATAATATAAGAATAATAAACGAAGCCTCTCTTTTCCTCCCCCTCTTCTGACAGCCCAGCAGCTGATCTCTGAGCAGGAGACATGGGGAGAGGGAGACGTGGGGAGAGGGAGGCGGGGCTATTTCATCGTTATCAGAAAATGATCGTATATAGAGGCTTACACACGGAGCCGTTTGACCCCCCAGAGCGTTCCGTTTGCAGATCTATCCACCTTGGGACCCGTTATCGTTTGCGGGGTCCGTTTCTATCGTTTTGTTACGGCCTCATGTAAAGGAAAGGGCTATACGCAAGAGAAACTATGCGGCTACAACCCGTATCGTCCTCGTGTAAACGGGGTCTTAAGCATGTTCCTCTGATACTTTTAAGAAATGGTGCTGATGTGAAGACAAGACATGGGCCACAGTGCCAAAAATGCCAGATTACATTTGAAATAATAATAAACTGAACCAGCAGGATGAGATGAATAAACACCTGTGTGATATGTGAACGTGTGGCTAGAATGGGAGTCATTTCAAAGAAACCTCAATAAATGTTTGTCTATAAGGTGAATGGTACATCTACAGCACATCCACTAGTGGAGGTAAAGACACCTACATACTCAGAATCAATTTACTCCTGAGCTTGGAGCGTTGCTTTATCCTGAGAGTTTTTTCTGTAGTTTCTTTTTGGGTTGGACTTTAAAAAGGCATTTAGAGAACAAATATTGCATTAGAACTGCAACCTGGGAACTTTCTGGAAAGTGAAGCCACACAGGACCCCCTCTGTGCCCCCGTGGTTTTTTAGCACTGTGACCTCTGGCTGGGTCCAAACCCTCTGACTCGCCCAAACACCCTGCATCATCTGAACCAGAGGAGCTGCATTGATCCACATGCCCCCCCGAGTCCCAAAGCATTACTAATGGATAGATCTGCTCATTAATAAAAGATCCCCTAGCCATCCTGAGTGAGAGGGAGACGCCTCTTAGTGTCAGGCTGAGCAGAGCTGGCTCTCAAAGCTGTCCATACATATCACTGTGATGCAGTGATAACGTAGGCCTGACACTATAGGTCTGAAGCAGCTCACTGATGGCTCTGGAGGTCCCGGCCCGTTTTTTTTTGCTTTTCCACTAGGGGTAGTTCCGGCTCAGGGCTAATTTTTCACCTTTTTTCTGGCCCTCCAAAATTGAGGTTCTTACCGGGCCAACAACCGGGCTGAATATGCTAAAGTAGTGACGTAAACACTCTCGACTGCTGAATGGTCAGAGAGAATCGCTGGCAAGGGGGCTCCAACTACAACAAAATGAACATATTTGACCGTGATTTAATTGTAATACACGTTTCAAAATGATGCCGAAGTAACAACATACTGATACCGGTTAGTAAAAACCATGAATTAATGCTTTGACAAGTCTGCAGACAGACGGCAGGTGAAAAACCTTTTTGCCTGTTAGCTGTTTTGGACAGTGAGAAGTTCTCTCGTCATCCTGAGAAGTCGACTGGGTTCAGGTCTGTTCTGCCGCCCGCTGTGGGCATCCCCTGCAAAGGATCGGGTGTGTTTTGCAAACGATTTCCAGTTGCCTTGTCTCAGTCACTCAGTTCGGCAAACGTCTGTCTCTTTGGCTTGCCTGCCATGATGGTTCTTCAGGACTGCTTCTTGAGCTCTAATCACTTTCGCAGACCTTGCTGGTGATTTTAAGGTAGATGACAATTTAGGTGTGTCGATTAAGAGGAAAAGATGCCTGTTTTTTTTGTTATTATTGCTATCTGGAAATGTACAACCTAACCCTGGTCCGCCCAATAGTAGTAGTCAGATCGCTACTCCTGCTGATTTTAAATCTAGGTCTGGGTTGGGATTCATCCACTTGAATGTGCTCAGTCTTTTACCTAAACTAGATTTTGTCCGCATTTGGGCAAGCTCGACTGACGCTGATGTCATTGCTTTTTCAGAAACGTGGCTAAATAAATCTATTTTGGCCTATATACATTTATGGCATATCCTTAAATGGTTATAATGTATATCGTACCGACCGGCCTAATAAAGGTGGTGGCGTTGCCATTTATGTGAAGAAGAAGTTCAGTGTAACCATGATGTTTTGCCTTAAATATAGAAGTGGCAAAGGGTAAACAGGTCATGGTGGTGGGCTGTTACAGACCCCCCTCAGCAGTCAAGGACCCCTTTGTCTTCATTGGCAAATCTTTTATTGCAACTAGACTATAAGGAAATAGTGCTACTTGGTGATTTTAACTGGGACTGGTTAACTGCAGTGTCAGAGGATTTTAAAAACCTTTGTATCTCTTTAAATGTTACTCCCTAACATTAAGTCCCCTAATAAATCCTCACTAATTGATCTCATTCTAACTAATGTTCCCCATAAATACTCATCTGTGGGAGTATTTGCGAATGATGTGAGTGACCACTGTGCTGTAGCCACAATCAGGGAACACAATTCCAAAAATATGGAAGTCAGCGTACGTCCTGCCTCTACTAAAAGGAGGGGAGGCCACTTTATTAAATAATTATAGACCCATCTCTAAATTGCCAGTTCTGGCCAAGGTTCTTGAAAGCCTAGTGAGTGAACAGGTAAAGGAGTTTTTATGTAACAATGACATCCTGTCTAAACATCAGTCAGGCTTCAGAAAGCAACATAGCACCATCACTGCCACAATGAAAGTGGTAAATGATATTACGAGTATTTTAGATAATAAGCAGAGTTGTGCAGCTCTATTTATTGACCTATCCAAAGCTTTTGATACCGTCGATCATCGCATCTTAAAGCAGAGGCTACTCAGTATTGGCTTATCCTGCCATGCAGTGGGGTGGTTTGTGAACTACCTCTCTGAAAGGTCCCAATGTGTTCACTTTGATGGGCTGTCTTCTGAGTGGTTAAACATCACTAATGGTGTTCCTCAAGGTTCTGTTTTAGGTCCACTTTTATTCTCTATCTACATCAATAGTTTAGGTGAAAATGTGGATGAAGCTACTTTACATTTTTATGCGGACGATACCGTGATGTACTGTGCACGTCCCTCCATTAAGGAGGCTGTTGATACATTTCAGGCTGTTTTAATTTTT
Source organism: Trematomus bernacchii (assembly GCF_902827165.1). NCBI lineage: Eukaryota > Metazoa > Chordata > Actinopteri > Perciformes > Nototheniidae > Trematomus > Trematomus bernacchii. The sequence goes on from NW_022987605.1 coordinate 999,107, forward strand.
AACATTATTCAGACTCAGCTCTCTGAACTTAAGCTTCTTTTAAATGTTGATAAAACTAAAGTAATGCTTTTTCAAAAGCCAAAAAGACACCGGAGACAACTTTGGATATTGTTACTAAGCAAGGACAAGTACTAGAAGTGGTTGCCTGTTATAAATACCTTGGTATCTGGCTTGATGATTGCCTTTCTTTTAATCTTCAGGTCAATAACCTGCTTAAAAAGCTGAGGGTGAAGCTAGGTTTCTTTTTCAGAAACAAGTCCTGTTTCTCATTTGAAGCCAGAAAAAGGCTCTGTGACCTTTTGACCTGTGCTGGACTATGGTGATCTGATCTATATGAATGCACCTGCCCATTGCCTGAACAAGTTAGATGCCGCCTATCACAGCGCACTGAGATTTGTTACTAACTGTAAAGTATTAACTCATCACTGTACCCTGTATGCCAGGGCAGGTTTGCCATCACTTACTGTACGGAGGCTCAGTCACTGGTACATGTTCATCTACAAAGCCACGTTGGGTAAACTACCATCTTACATCTGCTCCCTGATCTCTCGGCGAATTGAAAGTAGCTATTGCCTGAGATCTCATGCTGTGGTTTTATTAAATGTGCCAAGTGCTAGGACTGTCTTAGGGAAGAAAGCTTTTAGATGCGCAGCTCCTCTTGCTTGGAACAGTCTGCAAAAAGAATGGAAAGCTCGGATAGATGCTATCCAATCGGATACTGTTGGTACCTGTAAATGTCATTAGCTATGTAAACTGTAATCCCTGTAAGTATGTTGTATGATGTCCTTTTTGTTATTCTGTTGTTTCCTGTTGTGATGTCTTCATGTGGAACCTACTGCAGCAGGTCTCCCTTGAAAAAGAGATCAATGATCTCAATGGGATTCACCTGCATAAATAAAGGTTTGAAATGAAATGAAATGAAAAGATGACGTCACGGCTCCGCCTACACTGCGTTACTATAGTTACTGCCCCAGCTACTAAACTGTAATGGAAACGCAGCATAAAGTGAGCCTGGCCTACCAAGGCCTAACTATACCGTACTAAGCCGTGCCAGGCCCTGCAGTGGAAATGCGCCATAACTGAGAGTATTTAAGGGGCTGGGTTATAGAAACAATATGCTTTACAATATAAAGTCAGAAGAATACGTTGCTTGACAACATACAAATGGCCAATGATGTTAGAGGAGAACTATTTCTGACGGGAATACGATTCTCTCAAAAAGAGACAAAGAAATATTAAGGCAAGGAAATAACAACTCCACAGCCTGATCTGTACACAAGCCTCTCATCCAGAGTCAAGGCACAACGTCATACATATGCTAGGTTTAGATTGGTAGAAACACAATAGTTCCTACATGAAAAAGAACAACAAAGTCCCCAGGGTCAAGGATCATCTTGACTCATCGCTTTGGCTGTTTCAGCTGTCACTTTTAGCTGAATGCTCAAAACAATTAGAAACTAACAATATACCAATCAAGAATTAAAGCTCAACAGGGAACATGAAACATTTTTTTTAATGTCTTCCCTTGGAACCTTTTGTGCAGACACCAGAAAGGGACATGTGAGAACATGCTGCCTCAGATGTTTCCAGCTAAGGTTTGCTTTTTTGGCGCCAAGACTTTTGGATCGCCATAGCGACGTCTGGGTGTCCTCCTCACAGATCATCTGGGTTGTTGTTTGCTGTCCAAAAAAGAGGCACCATGAAAGGGTCAAACACACACACACACACACACACACACACACACACACACACACACACACACACACACACACACACACACTACTTCTTTAACAATAAATGAAACATATTCGGGCGGCACAAAACAGCTGATGTTGTTGTTTCTTTAGGTATTTTTGTATCAACAGGAAACACACACACAAACTCTACTGCAGGCTTAACCTCAGTCAGAACCTTTAACCCTCTCCTCAGTGAAGTTGCCAACACTTCATATGTGGATGAAGTATGAACACATAGAGGCAGAGTTTAGACCTGGTAATGTTGTCCCTTGTCCCTGGATCAGCGAGGCACACTGAGTACTTCCTCTTGATCCTGAGAGTTATTTCAAGGCGAATCACAGCAGTCGAACAGTAATTGTGTCACGCCAGTCGATAGCAGTTCTTTTATTAGAATCGACTTTCTGTGGCTCTGTTTCCTCTGGCTAACATCTCCTCATAAACATCTATCTTGAAAAGTAACAAGACTACAAGTTTAAACTATTGCTCCCAGCTCAAAAGGCTTCAATGGTGATGTACAGACAGTGCTGGACTACATTGAAAACATGTTCATATTTGTTACCAGAAGTGGCTTCGTATCATAAATGTATCTGAAGGTGGTGTTAGAATAGTCACATACAAAGTACTGACCACAGACACATTGCAGCAATCTTTCTACCAATCCCTATCAATATTAGTGTCTTTTGTCCTGGATTGACCATGGACATTCCCAACTTTAAGTTGAAGAGCTCCATCAGCTTCAGAATACTGTTAGACTGTTGGCAGCTCCAGAAAAAGAAAGGCAAAATAGCCATCTTTAAATAAATCTTGTATTTATTGAAACGCTTCATCAGTGATATGTTGGCAGCACATTTGGCATAAATGCACTTATTTACATTTTGTTCAGGAGGAAATGCTTTGTCCCAATCAGAGAGTGCTGAGTCACAGAAACAAAAGGTCGAAAAGCCCTGAAACAAAACCCTGTATGACCTTTCCAAAGAATCATTGCCCTGCTGGACCGAAAGCTCCGAACCTGAAACCTCTCTGTGTCATCAGAAAATGAAACCTGCGTCTTCATCACAACCACAGTCTTCCTCACCTTGAAATAAGCTATACAGAGAACAAGCACAGGGTGTATGGTACGGTGGGCTGTGTTTCAAACCTCCTTCAGATCAGTGTGAGGGAGGGAACTTGAATTGAGGCTGAAGAAGATTCAAGTATTTAGGGCTTTCATGAATAGAGCCAAGAACACATGGTACTAAACTGAGGCTTTCTGCCAACTCAAAGTGTGTGTTTGTGTCCAAATATGAATCAGAATACATCAGCATACCACTTGAAGATGATTGCCCAGCCAAAAATATCAACTCCCATCAGATGGGTGTGTGTTTGTGTTTGTGTTTGTGTGTGCCATTCCAAGCATGGGGGAGGGAGCATATCAATAATTCATCCACCGATTTGAAATGCCCCCCCCCTGCTGCCAAACGCTTTGCTTCTGCTTGCACCAACAATTCACTTTAGTAGATTCAGCAACACAGACTGCACACCTGCCCTCTCTGAGCCCTCCTCCTTGTCTCGTTCCCTTGTTCTGCTATAGACTGTTCAGTAGAACGTACAGAGTAACAGCAGGGAGCTATATGTATCCATGTGATATTTACATTACTACTCGTTCTGGTTCGTCCCAGGGGGAAACTCATTCCAAGCTCATTTACTTCATGTTCAATGGCTTATGGACTGACCAATCACAGCAGAGCAATCAAGAGTTAACATCTGACTGCTGTCACTCAGTTGAGAAGTGGGTGGACCTGTTATTAAGACATATTTGACAAATATAAAATGAATCTTAACTCAAGGCCCCCTCCTGGCTTAGAAAGATATTGAAAGCTTTTGAAAAACTTAGAAAGCAGAACATTGGTTTCCAAAGTGATGATAAAAAGTGTAAAACTCGAGTGTGAGATGAAAGCCCAAACCATATTCCACGGCAACAAAACATCAGCAACCCACACAACATGCAGCTCAGTGAATCAATATTGTAATTAAAGAACATTGAAAGGTTGTAGAATGAATTTGATATTGATTCATAAAATCAAAAGAAGTCATTCAAATGTTAACATGATTGTTTGTTTGCTGATTGGATGTTTTAACAGTTGGAAGACCAATCAGCATTGGACTTGTGTTATTTTCCGCAATGTGGTACACAGTCTTTATTTTGACTTTTGAATACAATGATACTTGTTTGAACTTAACTCTTGCATATATTGTTAGGTGAATGTTTTCCATGGCCAATGATGAGACAACTAAATGCTTATAAAAGAAGTAAGCAACCGTTGGTGCAGCTATTCATTTCTCTATTGGGTACAATGGCAGAAAGGAGGGTACATTCATGTAGTGCTTCAACGGATTACATTTAGTAAGTGTAGATTTATGTATTACTTTGTGTAAGTGTTTTGATCGCTACACAATCAGCTTCTTAACATTAGCATATTCTATTCTTTTAATGGACTTGTTTTTTTGCCTTAATCAGCGCTTTCTGAGCCAATCAGAGCATCAGACCGGCCCTGAGGCAGCACTCTCCTCTCTGAATGGAGGCGTGGCTGAATGATTGCTGTGGGGTTTGTTCTCTATTCTTTTCTTGGTCTTTGGGGGTAAGCAGTCATTGCTCCTGTATTTGTCCATGGTTATGTTTATCAGAGTGAACTCATGACAGTCCAAGGAGGGGAGATGAGCATGACAGCATTCCATCTGTCAGTCAATAACAGTGTGATTCACATGCCTACATCACTGTGTTGGGGTTCAAACAAGACTCTACTATGGAAAGGCCAAGCCAGTCTCCTGGGAGACCCTACTCCCTCAAAAACCCTACACAAAGTACCCATGATGCAATAGTGTTGGCTATCTAGAGTGAGGGAACTGTCATACATAAAAGGGAAGGACAGAGAAATGCAGAGTCAGACAGCAGGAAAACAAAATAGCAAAGACGGATAGAAACTGAGGCCAAATGCTGACACGCTGTGGTCAGCCTTCAAGGACAGTTTGGAATATGTCAGTGTAGCATCAACATGTTCTTTTGTATCAGTACCGGTGGATGCTGGAGCACACAACTGTGACTTTCAGTTTACACTTAACTTGGTTCCTTGTTAGTGTTTTCCAAACCATAACCACGTAGTTTTAGCTACTTAGCTACCTAACTTAACCATCGAGGTTAGACTAGAACATACTCTCAGTATTGTTTTGGAGGTATGAGGAACTATTCATCACGGTGTTTAGATTGGACACCTTGTTGGTTGTTCCTTTGTTCTCCTTTAAGTGTGGACTGTTGATCTGATGACCTTTGACACAGTCCTATGTGCATATAGGAAACACAATGTTATCAGTTCTATCCTTCTTTTAATGCTATATGTTTCTAATCATCTATATTCAACTTGTGATTGTTAATCAAACGCAGGATTTCTGAAGGAAGTAAGACATTTAATAGCTTAAAATATTGTAACGATATTAATTATGATTATTACCAAAAACACGTAATATAAACAAAATGTTTTGATATATTTTTGGAATCATATATTGAATACAGAGTGTCCTCTGTTGATTATAACATAGAACATAATATAATGAATATAATACAAATGATAGAAAATAAATCATATTTGTTATCTTGTTTTGAACTTCATATTATTGTTTCATTTCCATATGTTAGTGAACCCATGAATCTGTGCCTTCGTTGAGAGCTGACAGCTGATGGTGTACAGTACACGCTCATGGTGGTGGGGGTCTCAGAAACAAAACACTAAGCAGCAACACTCTGTCAGACACACATCCCATAATAAGGCTGATATGGGAACACACATCTCCAGAGAGCTGAGATCTGACGGCGTCCACAACAACAGAAACACAAAGAGTGAGCGGAGCAGGACCCACCCTCAGAGAGGAGCCCCCTCCCACTATCACTACCTGAAGATCCACAACAACAACAACAACAACGACAACAACAACACACTGAAAACAGAGCGTCAGAGCGGGGAAACACAGAGTGGTGGAAAGGAAGAAAAGGTGAATCAGCAAAGATGGAGAGCAGAGCTTTTCTCCAGGGAGGAGACGGAGCTTTCAGCTTTCCCACAACCTGAAGACCACTCCCTGAAAGAGAGCAATCACAAACACACACACTGGAACAACTGAAACGTTGACTTGTATTAAGTGTATTATGTCAACAGATTTCACATAACTGTATTAGATTAGTTGAAAGCAATACTATTAAGCATAAATCCAAATGGCTAGGTTGAAGTTGATGTTACTGTTCTAATAAGCTAATTGAAGGTTTCAGTGATCCAGTGCACTCGTCCTCTAACGTGCTCCACCTGCTCCACTAACCCCAGCTCCTGCTCCCCCCCCAGATCCATATTCCTCCTCACCCCCCTGTACCATGTGGCTCTCCATCAGTTACCTTCTTGGGTCTCTTCCGGCGCCCCCCCAGCCCGTTGAGGCGGTCGCTGGGGTCCAGCCTGTAGTGGGGGGGGTTGTCCTCGCTCATTCTCCCCCAAATCAAACACCTCTCACTTCAATTAATTCCTGCTTTCTGTTTCTGCTTCTTGTCTCTCCGGAGCGAGCGACCTCTCTCCTCTCTGGTCCTCACTCTCTGGCGGTGTGGCAGGCGGCGGAGGGGGGAGTGGTCGGGGAGGGGGAGGAGAGACGAGGGAGGGGACGGGGAGGGGGAGGGAGCACAATGGTGTTGCTATGGCAGCAGCTGCCACCAGTGTTTATTTGGAAACCTCGCTGGCAAACCAAAATAGTCGCCGCACGCGCATGAACACACACACACACACACACACACACACACACACACTCAGCAGCCACATGGGGGTCCCTGAGCCGCTCTTATTTTCCGAGCACTTATTCTTCAAACAAGCCTAATAACCGGATACAAAACATCACTGACAACTGGAATATGTCCCTGATGAATCAAAACATGTTACATATTCATATGGCTGTTATGAGGGCTTTCACAATAATGGTTATAAATGGAACCAAGCCAAAATATTAATATTCATGGAAACACAACTGTGTGTAGATGTTGATGTGTTGATTTGAATTGTATTTATTTTGTATTATAATTCTTTGTTACAGAACACATGAGCTAAATGAAGTCATGGGGATCATTTCATTGAATTTCAATTCGCTAAAACAAAGCTGTGGGTTAGCTGTTTTCTCAAGATGATTTACTACTCCTAAAATATATATTTAACACTAAAACAATCCACAATGTTTCTTCTTATGATTGTAGCTTCAACACGACTCTGGTACAGTCAATGTAGTTTCCTTATTTCATCAGGTGTTTGTTAAGTCTTTTTTCTAAAGTGCCGTCAAAGTGGTGAAGATGTTCTCTAGCTAGTGTTGCGCTCTCTAAGCCAACTCACTTTGTACTATTTCTTCATTGAATACAAAAAAACGTTTTATTTGAAAAAAACAAATGCTCTGATAATGACATCTCCATTTAGCAGTAGACCGTGGTAAAACATACTAATGGTAACACTATTGCTAACATGTATTTGATTGTCAAAGCAGACACTGTGCTGCATTCACAAGTTCGTCCTGCTCAACGACCACCCTGCTTGTGTGTATGTGTATTTATGTCATTAGTTGCATCACGAGGTTCTTATAAAATAAAGGCAGGTGTGGAGTCATTTTTATTTATATTAGGGTTTGTTGTAATATTTCAGGAAAGTTAATGAATAAGGGAAATAAAAAACATTATCTGTATTGGTTTTTTGGCTGCAAATATTGTATTGTGTGATTGGATATAAAAGATGATGTGAGGTGAGCCAGCTTCCTGTTTAACGGTGAACCAGAGCAGTGTGAATCCCTGCCAGTCTTTGTGTCTGACAGCCAGGTCTTAAATCCATGTGTACGCCCCCCCCCCCCACCCCCCACACACACACACACACACCCACCCATACGGGCAGCTTTATGAGTTCCTTTGAAAAACATTGATTGGCTGTATCTTAATGATGGCCCCTGGCTATGGGATCCCAGTCACAGCCAGTTGAATCATTATCTCCATAACGGTGATAAGGATGAATGAAAAATGAAAAACACTGATTAGAAATGTAACTGAGCACGTACATATTATTGTTTTGTTCCTTTTGGTGGAACCTTTTCCATTTAGGCAACACCTGCTCCTGTTAGCTGCCCTATCAGCGCCTGGTTTGAGTGTGTGTGTGTGGTGTGTGTGTGTGTGTGTGTGTGTGTGTGTGTGTGTGTGTGTGTGTGTTTGTGTGTGTGTTGTGTGTGTGTGTGTGTGTGTGTGTGTGTGTGTGTGTGTGCGTGCGTGCGTGCGTGCGTGTGTGTGTGTGTGGTGAGTTAAGGTGACTGTAAGGAACTAACTGCGAGTCCAAGTCCCTTAAAGGCACAACTTCCCCTCTGCCAAACATTTTACATCAGAAATTCTAACTCTCCAAATAAAGATTGTTTACTTGAATTTGTCAAATGTATGAAATATGTGGTGTGTTAAATTGTAATTCAAAAATATCTGAAAATACTATAGTACAATTGAATTCCACTTGCTGTGAACATTCAGGTTCCCCAGAGAATGGTAAAGCTGCCATGACTGTTCCTGAGCATGTCCAATACCTCCAGGAGATGGACACTCAATGAGCCATCCTCTGGTCATAACAACATCTCCCCTACAATAGATACTGGATTATAAAAGCGTTATGTCCTCGGCATATGTTGTAGAAGGTCATGATCCCCAGAGGGTCACCCAGAGGTTACGCCCCCCCTCTTATCTCTGGACTACTGCTGCTGTGCTCTTTTAGGGTTGGAACATTTCATTTTCTATTGTTTGTTTAATTTTGACCAGCCCTACCAGATTAGCTTATCTATGCTCATAATTGTAGTTTCTTTTAGGTCTAGCTTCTGCCCAACATTTTGTAAATCGATATCAGTTGGGTCACCAATGAAAAAAGGAGGTTAAAACATAAACAAATAAAGAGTTAAGAAAATGTTTCATTTCAATTGCTGCCCTACCACCTTGCAAACCTGTGTGTGTGTGTGTGTGTGTGTGTGTGTGGTGTGTGTGTGTGTGTGTGTGTGTGTGTGTGTGTGTGTGTGTGTGTGTGTGTGTGTGTGTGTGTGTGTGTGTGTGTGTGTGTGTGGTGTGTGTGTGTGTGTGTGTGTGTGTGTGTCTTGACAATGCCACAGGCCATACCTACGTGTTTGGATGGGGGGATAGAGGAGAGAAAAAGACATGCTGGGGTTCTGTCTGAGTTCATATCAACTTGCATCAGATCAACTCTTCTGACCAGACGGAACAAGCTAGAAATACTTCATTATGATCGCACACAGCCAGAAATGCTAATTACACCTTATTAGCCAAACACCATCTGTTGAATCTCTGCGCAGCACACTTCACATTTACATCTTCATCGGGCCCTAAATAGACACATTCTGTCAGTCACACATCACAGAGTAGAAGAATATGTCCGATAGAACAAGTCTGCTCTTTTTTCAGGCAGTCACTAATACATCAATACAAATAGAAAGTGTAACCAAAAGTTCAACCCATAAACACGTGTACTTTCCCATCATTCATGACTTATTTCAGAGAGTAGGGATCATTACTGGCACTGCCCACCATACGCCTTCAATAGGAATGATTATATTACAAATACTATTGTATATGACCTTAAGCTATGAATCCTTACAAAATGATAGACACTTTCTCATCCAGTAACTTCAATCCTCATATTGTATTTCATCAAATTAAAAGGATGTTTCCTTATTATTTCGTTTACTTGAATGGACTTCCGACATAGTTGCCTTGGGCTTGCAAATAATAAATCACACTGTAGTATCACTAGATATTATATCTCTGTTTTGTTTTGCATCAAATATGTGTTAATTGCAGAGTCTTGTTTGCCTCAATAGCCGGACGGTACAAATAATGAACTGAAATGTGATTATTGCATTTTCCTTGTAGTGAGAGATGAATGCACAAGACCAACGGTGGAGCCAGGGAGCTTAGATCTCATGCATCATGATTAAACAAGAGACAAGAGCTTTGGGAGAGTGAATAAAAGAATGAGATCATGGTTCAAGCTGACCCAATGACATTTCAGAGCGGCGTGGATAGGCTCACTCTGGCAGGTCGGAGGAACATGGACCTCCAGAGTTCTGTTAGAAGTGCTATTCATAGGCATAAATGCTTCCTGTTCAAGGGTGGCAATAGGTAGCCATTTTCTCCACATTTGATGAAAATCTGCCTAGCAATTGAAAAAAAACAGGGGCGTAGACCAAGGCACCTCGCAATGTTCATTTTTCATCAAAAGTCAAATACATATTAGTTTATCATCACTATGAGTTCTTTCTTGGCCAAACAAGTCAGTTTCTCCGTTATCCTGCTGGAAAACAGACACAATTGACCCCAAAACACAACTCCTCTGCAGAGTTCATTATCCTCTGGGGAACATTCTTTGTATCAAGATCATTTGCTGTATAAGATGAATAGGGGTGTGTTGGAAGGATCTTTGTAAATGTGCTGATCACATACTGCTCTATGATCCATGTCTGACCATGACCATGAAGACTGATCCTTAATTAACACTTTCAATTGAACTACATTTTCACACATGGGTGGAGTCACTGTACAGCATCACACCCTCGTGCAGTCCACTGGTCCTTGTTCTGAGTGAATAGAAATCATGTGTGTCTCCATCAATGATCAGGGTGTGATGTAACTAGGAACATATTGACACTTAAAGCAAAGGACTACAGCAGGCATATGGTCGCTGTACATGATGAGCTTCTTTCAGTAAGGTACACAGCAGAGGAAAGCCTTACAGCATTCTCTCCTCATACTGCATTAAAGCAGAAGCCAACAACTGATATATAAAGAAACAATCTTGTGGATCGGCACAATAAACGTAATCTATGTCACGGCTGGGACATGTATGTGCAATTCCTCCAGAGATGTTATTGTTCTTTATTGGAAACACAGCTTGGTTATGCTCATTACAAGTTAACAATCAGTTAGGGCGAGCCACCTGATGATTCTCTAATGAGACAGTCATCCCCCTCTGGTGTTTGCCAACAGAACAAGGCATCCCAGGTAGCATACATCAACACTCTCTCACAGACACACACACCAGACATATACACACACACACACACACACACACACACACACACACACACACACATTGTTTGATTTTTTGGTCCTTTTCTTACAATGTATCACCTTTTTGACTATGTTTATGTATGCACCATATACACCAAGTTAAGTTCCTCATATGTGTTACTTGGCAATAAACCTGATTCTGAAGTTTTTTTAATGTATTTGTTGTATGTATATGTGAACGCCAGAATAAACTGTGCACATGGTGAATGGACACAGTTTCAGAGAGCCTATAGGCGTTCTTAGGGTTACAAGTAAACAAACCTTTAAACAACATTTGTACAGGAAAGTGAAACTGTGTTTACCTGAGCACTAAGTGTTATTCTGCTAGCACTTAGGATCACTATGAAGTACAATACACAGAGATAATGATCTGTATGAGGATACTGAGACCCAGCTTAACCAAGCTAACGCAGGTCAGCTGGAGGATGGATGTGTGTGTGTGTGTGTGTGTGTGTGTGTGTGTGTGTGTGTGTGTGTGTGCGTGTGCGTGTGAGAACTCTGTACTATTGCCTAAACAAGGGGATTCTCTGTTCTGCTCCTATTAAATTAAAACACAAAGACGTAACCAAGATTCTTCACTTTATGACCCTGAGAAGAAAAAGCCTTTTCAAACTGTTTCCCAGACAAACTCTGAAAACACACACACACACACACATATAGAGGCCTCAGTGACATTGACCCGGCCTGACACCACTTCCATTAAGATGGAACACACACATACCCACCAAGACAAAAAGAAAGCCCCACATTCCACAGAGCCAGTGAACGCCTCTCAGCACACAGAGACACACGCAGAAAGGTTCAGTGCCATCAGAGTGATTTAGCAGCAAACTGCTCCCGGTCCTGAGGAGGGACTCTGAGAGACTCTGAGGGACTCTGAGGGACTCTGGGGGACTCTGAGAGACTCTGGGGGACTCTGAGAGACTCTGAGGGACTCTGAGAGACTCTGAGGGACTCTGAGAGACTCTGAGGGACTCTGAGGGACTCTGAGAGACTGGGACTCTGAGAGACTCTGAGGGACTCTGAGAGACTCTGAGGGACTCTGAGAGACTCTGAGGGACTCTGAGGGACTCTGAGAGACTGGGACTCTGAGAGACTCTGAGGGACTCTGAGGGACTCTGAGGGACTCTGAGGGACTCTGAGAGACTCTGAGGGACTCTGGGGGACTCTGAGGGACTCTGGGGGACTCTGGGGGACTCTGAGGGACTCTGAGAGACTCTGAGGGACTCTGAGAGACTGGGACTCTGAGAGACTCTGAGGGACTCTGAGAGACTCTGAGGGACTCTGAGAGACTCTGAGGGACTCTGAGGGACTCTGAGAGACTGGGACTCTGAGAGACTCTGAGGGACTCTGAGGGACTCTGAGGGACTCTGAGAGACTCTGAGGGACTCTGAGAGACTCTGAGGGACTCTGAGGGACTCTGAGAGACTGGGACTCTGAGAGACTGGGACTCTGAGGGACTCTGAGGGACTCTGAGAGACTCTGAGGGACTCTGAGGGACTCTGATGGATGCGTCTGTCACACTTTAACAAGACCACTGACAAATGTGCACCGACATGCAGAGGTGCACATTTGTCAAATACTTTGTTACTGTACTTAAGTAGATTTTGGCATCAGTACTTTACTCCACTGATCATTTTTATGGCAACTTTTTACTTTGAACATTTTGAACACAAATACCTGTACTTTCTACTTCTTCCATTTTCCAAACAGGCTGGTTACTTTAGTGTTAATCTGCATTGGTGGTGTGATCATTCAGTTCAGGGATGTTGCCAGATGTTGCTCGTGCTGCTGTTCAGGCTTCAGGCAGGTTTTAGGCCTGTGTGTGGAATGTCTCAGTCATTCTCAGTGTCGTTCATTTGAGCAATACTGATTCAATGAGGCCATGTGTAAATTGTGCTTGCACTTGAATAGAGTTTTTTTCTGTATAACTCATCTCAATTCTGTATTTGTTTTAAAGCACCATAATCCTTTTGGTGTTGTTTCTAAGGAAGGGGAACAAGAGGAAGCCTGCAATCTAAATTGTAGCCTAGGCGATGGCAAATATCCGGGCCACCAAACTGCTTTGGTGGGAAAAGGGGTAAGAGAAACTGACATTAAAGTCAAATAAAGTAAAAAATAAAGGTTTCAATCAAACAGTAATGATAAAAGAAACAACCATGGAAAAAGAAAAGGGGAAAAAGGTGAGACCCAGTCTATCGCTTCAGCTCCTCTCTTTCAGTATGGGAGTATTCTTCTAGAACAGGGGGATTATCCTTCAGGACAGACCATGATTATGCCACAAATGGGGATTACCCAGAGGGCAAGAGGGGCCTCACACACTAGTAATCCACAGTTTGACATCGCCCAGTCTCACAAGGAGTTACACTTCAATTGGACAATTCTGCGGGTCCAAAACTGTACCAAATCTAGTCCCAATATACTGTAGGGAGGGGGGGGGGGGGGGGGGTTTCACATAATGAAAGGCAACTGAGTGGTCATACGTACAATATACACCAAGACAATGACGTGAGTTAGGTCACTTCATACTGTATGTCTTGTTTTTATTAAACGGCTTAGTTGAATACTATATTCTGATTGGTCAATTTGGACATTTAGGAGGTTGTTAAGTAAGGGATAATGTGCAGACTATCCTGTTTATAACACGGCCACATGCTAAATAAACCGACGACTGGACTCACGGTATTAATTGAATAGAAAAGATAATGACCGTTGCTAAGGAGGTTAGAGGGAGAGAAGGTTAACAGACAGAGCGTCGGACATTATTCCTAACTTTGCCTCGTGAAACACTTTGTAGCATTTGGTTTGAGAGCTGTATAAAGTTTATATTAATTATCATGAGATCTGGATTAATATCTGATTTCAACATTTAATGTGAGCGTTATGTCTTATTCAACCATAATGACTAAGCTACAAATTCATAAATCAGGCAGCGTAGAAGCTATATTTGGCTAACTGCTGTGACGTGTTCTAAAATAAAGTCTGTACTGAAGTTAAGATTCACAATGTTTCAAGAAGAAAATAAACCATCAATAACCGAGGTAGGACCATACAGTCAACACAATATCTACCTCTTTCCCCCCCCAGCACAACAGGTTCCCTAAATACCATAAACCACAAAAAGGTGACAATTACCGGAGGTGGTCGATTACAAAAGTGAATTGATAGTAATAAAACAATAAACCCAGGCTAAATAAGCATTGTGGCTCCTACAAGGACAACACTGCTTCATTTATCCATCATTTGTATAAACAATGAACAAAACCATCATTATTACAACAACAAAAAATGGTTGCTAATTTTGATGCAGTAATTGCCGTTGAACGTAATCCAGGCTTTGATAAGTGCATTGTTTGGCTGGATCTGTGTAATCCAAACTGAACATATGGAGCTTGCAGTTTGATGCTGGCTGCAGTGAGGATGAAGGAGCATACACAACATGGGCCCCTATAGTTAAAGGTCAGTTTAGCTCTGTTTGTGCATGTAAGTAAGGATTCAAGGAACATAATCATTGTGTAGCGACTTCAGGACCCAAAGGTCTCTGAGAGGCTGAGCTCGGGCCTGCTGGCCTCTGTCTGACGCCTTTTGAAAAATGAACACCTTATTACATCTACAATACAAGTTACCACTTTCATGACTCCCACACATTGCATATGTGGTCATTCCCTTTGATTGTGTGATGTCTTGAAGGAGATTACCTCTTAGTGAAAGGTTTAGGGCTCCACTGAAAAACCCCACAAACACAAGGTTTACAGTCGGTGAAGGATGGACTGAGAAGGGGCCGGTAACTACACAATAAGTATGATCATCTAAAGCAGCAAACATTAGGAACATCTCTGTTCTGCATTTCAAACCCCAACCTGCTCTACTCCCCCCCCCCCCCCCCTGTACCCTCAGAGAGCCACGTGCCTGTCAGCTGCTGCCTGGCAGAAGATCAAAAAGAGGGGGGGGGAGGAGGTGGGCATCTGGCCAAGTGCCAGGCTCTCTGAATATTTTATGAACGAAAAGAGGTGGGGGGGTATTAAGAGACGGGTGAATAAAGGGGGAAATGAAATGGAGGGAGGTTATTGTTTTGGGGCCATTAAGAGGAATCCATAACCTACTATCTTTAGATAACCTTCTGTATACATGTATCAGGCGGCTAGAATGTGATGTAACATTTTTTTTTTAAACAGATCCTGGGTCATGAGACTGAGTCTGAGCCTCCACAGGTCGGAGAGCCCACTGAGACCACTTCTCTCCAGACTGAATGGAGCCACAGGAGAACCCTTCTTCACAGGCCGCAGGTGAGCCTCGTCTTCTGTGCAAAATAAATGTGCCCCTCAACCAAATCCTCTTCACTCCTGCTCCACAAGCAACCTGCTATGCCCACTTTAGCCTCAGCTTTAAATTAAGAGGGTCTGAAAACAAAATACAAACATAAAAGTTGGCTATGAATAAGTTTAAATATCAATGTAAAAAATATGTAATTTGGCCCTTCATAGTGTTCATTTGCCAGATTGTCTTCAGATATGTTGGAGCCATTTGGTAATCCATTTGGTAATTCTTTACTGTTTGGTGAGATGGTGACCATTTTAACATAAATGTTAAACTTGTATATGCTAGCGTGTTAAAATAATTAAAGTGCAGTATTTACTCTCCACCAACTCCAACGAAAAATATGTGGCCCTTAGCTACTTTAGCTACTCGCTGGAGCCAGTAGCTATTATTTTGAGAATGTTTTTCATAGACCCATGGAAAATAAACAAAGTGTTATTTACACTACTGTATTCCCCTTGAGTTACCAATTTGACCAAACAGCACAATTCTTTGGATAACTCTTCATGAATCTGCAACTGAATGTACACTGTGCTGTATATCACCAACACAGCAGTCACACTAATGACACAGGGAATGACACCCAGCTGCAGGGTTTCATGAGGCTATCGGCTGCTGATGACCTGGACAGGACACCGGCTATAAAAAGCAATGATGAGGGATTGATTGTGCTAACAGGCGGATCCATAGTGTGACCATGTAACATCTGAACCAGCCTCTCATTCTGCCAACCTGGCATCTGGGAGCGATGACGCAGGGTCAGATCTATCGATCCACCTCAGAGAACATAAAGGAGACGGAGAGGATAAGGATATCTGTATCTGTGAATCAGAGCCAATCTGTTAGAGGGTCTCAAATAAGAACCCTGCAGAGTCAGCACTGAGTCATTCTGAGATGATGAGGTTCCAATTGTTCAACTTAGGTGTGGTCAAAAGGACAGTTCACCCCAAAATTCAAATACATGATTTCCTCTGACCTGTATGCTATTCATCAATCTAGATTGCCTTGGTGTCAGTGCTCACATCAAGGTTCAGTGTTTCCCATACATTGATTTATTTGTGGCGGGCCGCCACAAATAAATATCGTCCGCCACAAATGGATCTCATAAAAAAATTAATTATAATAATATATATTTATTATTATTTTATTTTTTATTTTGGTGGTCTAATGGATATAGTGAGGTGGGCTGATGATCGGGGGGGGGGGGGGGGGGGGGGGGGGGGGGGGGGGATGCGGTGCCCCCACAAATAGAATCAAATTCTGTGGGAAACACTGAATCTATATTCATTTGATTCTCTCGCATACTATGGCACCATTTGACACTCAAGTTGTTGTGCTCAAAGCACCGAAAAAAATAGATTTATGTAGGAACTTTTTTCTTTCTACCGAACAAGACCTGCCCAACCGTTTCATCACACATTTTGAAGCTGCATCTAGGCAAGTATGACGGTTTGGTTCAGTAGAAAGAAATGAGTTCCCTTGTGAAATGTAGTTTGGTAACCCACACCAAACCAATCTAGATTGATAAGTAGCACTTCAAGTAAGAGGGTTAGGAATAAGGCCCCTAGAGTTTGGTCTTCACAGTGAGGTTGCAAGGTTGCATTTACAGACACAAAACAATGTTATGTCTTAATTTGGGTTCTTCCAGAGACTGCATATTGTACACTGTGAACAATTGCATTTCTACTGGTAGCATGTTCTCAAATCACACTAAGCTATTGAGCCCTCACCAGAAGCAAAGATCACTGCTACTAGCTAGCTAGCCTGCAATGTTACTGTTAGCTGTACCAGATCGTTCCAGACTGCTCAGTAAACCCAATAAAGTTAACACTGGCTTCTCCAGACAACAGTATAGTGGTACCTTTATAAAAGAGTGTAAAATAACATAAATGTATAACTATATGTATATTGCTGTATATGTAGCGTGTTTGTAGCCTTTATTTATCCAGGTAAAAATCCCATTGAGATCAACGATCTCTTTTACAAGGGAGACCTGCCGCACATTGGTTACACATGTAACAGAAATACAACAGAAAACAAAAGGACACATACAACATAATGACAGGGGTACAATTTACAAACCTATTCACAAAGACAGTAAGTGTGCAGAAGGAAAGTCACACAGGCTCACTCCGGTGCTACACATTTCATTGATATGTTTTCTGGACAAAGCAGAAAGTCACATTCACGTCCACATTCGCCGATCGGCACAAACTACTACAATTTCCGTACACAGACTTTAATTTCCTTACGTGACAAGACTTCATGTCACGCTCTCATTGCAAACGCACTGTTCATGTAGCAATACTGACACCTATTGGTGATCATCTGTACCTAATCAACAACAACACTGGCAATAAACTGCTCTCTAAATGCTAACCAGAATGAACTATTTCTTCCCATGAACACAAAGAAAATGTAACAAAAGTATATCATTTTTCACTATTAAATTATCAATACTAAATTGTCCTGCATAATACTGTTTGACTGTTTGGCCATATATTCACCAGAACTGGCCTCGCCCCTCTGTTAGCCAAGATGGAGATCGTTCATGTGAAAAGTGTTCGGCGTTTCCCATTAAACTTATACCGTTGTGAGTGCACCATCCGGGTGCTCAGAGTGCACTGCAGTCTTCTATACGTTGGATAACGTGCACTTATGCACTGAAAACAGCATGTAGGTACAGAAGAACACAACATGTATCTATCAGTTCACATCCTGCCAGGTGGTGAAGGGATACAAAGTCCTCACACCAACAGTAACGGTGCTGTGTGTCTCCACCTGGACTCCTGCTGAGCCACTTCCTCCCATGCCCTCTGAAACTGCGTTTCCATAGTAATGGAATAGGAATAACCATAGCAACCATAGAGATGCTTTTGATGGAACAGTAATAGCTGCTGGTGATCAAACAGGCCTGATGTTGTTAGAGGAGGAGGAGGAGGAGGAGGAGGAGGAGGAGGAGGAGGAGGAGGAGGAGGAGGAGGACATTGAAAAGAAAGCAGGGAACAGAGAGTGAGAACAGGACAAAGAAAGAAACAGGGAAAGGAGAGAGGAAGAGGAGATCAGAAATAAGGAGTGAAGAAGGCAGAACACGTGGGAATGAACAAAAAAGAAGGGATTCCCTGAAGGCACCGCCACCCTTTCCAAATCCATCTTGTCTAATAATGAGCTGTCAGGGGTATAGTGTGTACTGTAAGCACAGCAGAGCCTGGGTTAAGTACAGTTCTTCCATTCAGTGCTACCTTTATACAGAGCCTGGTTGGAGCCAATGGCTTTCAAAGGAGATCATTCTCTTTCAAAGAGGAAGAGCGAGAGCTGGCCAGAACAGCTCAGATCAACATTGGCTTTAATTAAGACATCAAATCATTCTCATTGATGTCTTTATGTGCTTTAGAATACTGCTGTACGATGTTAAAGTTCAAACTGAGAATGGTCTACTCAAGTTTAAAGAAGAATAGTCCCAGAGGGGAAATGCAGTTCTTCACTCTGTTAGTGTATTTGAACAAACAGGATCGATACACATCTAAGGTGACATTGGTCCATCGGGACTTGAACCAGCAACCCTTTTGTTCCCAAGCCAAGTCCCTACAGATTGAGCTGCTGCCAGATATAAGTGTTAATGAGTTATAGTAATTGTACATTAGTTGTGATCACGATATTTACATAAACAATGGCTCAAATGACTGTTAGGTGTCATGGTGAGAAAGGATCACTGATTTGGAGCTTATTATTTTGGTTTTCCCGGTAAAACTCTCCAGTCATTTTTTCCCTTTCAACTGGTCCGTCAGTCATACTGGTAATGTTACACTCTCGAGATTATTAGGTCAAACTACAATACTGGATTATCCCAGAGCTCTCAGCTGGGCAATACAACTCTACGACCTGATGTCTGCTGAGGGGGGAAGCCTCCGGTTTGTATTCATCATCAGATTCCCCTTCATATGTGGAGCTGCCAGGCGTACTGTCAGAGGGTGGGGGGGGGGGGGACCATCATCTGTTCCGTCGCCAAGGAAACGCTCGCCTAGGTGTCTGTCTGTTGTCAGGGCAACAGGGGCAAAGGGGAAAGATGTAGAGGAAAATACCGATGGAGAGGACGGGCCGGAGGAGACGACAAAGAGAGGCGTGGCCCCCCCGACGCTCCATCAGTGGAGAGCTTCAACATGAACACACACACTCCGACTGAACATGGATGAGCAGCCGTGTAGCCACGCATATATTAATATAATATTGGTTCCATAAATGTGCTTTTATACGACTATACTGCACTATTGTTTAACTGCTATAAGACCAAACTAAAATTGTTGTATTCATTTGGGACTCGTTCCTATGAATGTAAGAATCCATTGAATAGATTTCTTGCGCTGTGATCATTAATCCTGTCCCTGTTCCCCACCCTTCCATCCCCAAACCAGCAGCAGTTTAAAAGAATGAGCCCACGCTGGCCTACTTTCACAAAGCCAAAGGGCGCAGAGGCAACATTTTCTGTGTGAATTCCTCACTTGAGTATCTAGGGAATATACATGCTCATACTGTCTAGCATACATTACATCATAATGATAAGAGTAGACTGTATTGTATCATATAAGCTTATTGTGGTGTGCTGGTTGTCTAATAATTGGTTTGAAGTGGGCGGGGCTGAGGTAGAAAAAGGCAACACTTGCAACCAATCACAGCTTAGCAACATTTCAATGAAAACATGGTGTCAGGCTATATTTCGATACTCAGTGTAGTAATGTTGTGATTTTAGTTTGTGGCCCTCCAGCTAACAGGCCAAATAAAACACAAATGATGTGTGTTCAAGATTCTCATTGTAGCACAGCACATATTCAAGATGACCACCGTGTATCCCATAATCATCCCAACGTTTTTTTTACACTAATATATTTTCCACAGCCCATAAATCACCTCAGATAATATGACTGTTGTCTTATTAATATATTATTGTTTTGTAATGTTAAGTTATAAATTGCACTACAGTGGTGTATTGTGTCCGTTTAGTTGTCTTTAGGATATCTGATAGTATAATTATTTATACGTATAAGTCCGATAGTGGCTTAAAGTTAGAATCTTTTAGATTTTAAAAGTCACTCTCGACCTTATTATGAGCTTTAATCAGAAATATCCATTCAGCAATAATATTGATGTTATTATATTGTATTTATTCATTTATTTTCAGTTTGCCTTTGCTGCCTGAAATGAAGATTGCATCACAGTCATTCACCGCAAACAAAACCTGATATGATGGGGAAATCACATCAAAATCTCATTTCTTACCAAAGGGCTAACATCTGGTACGCTAACATATGGAGAGGACACTACAGAAAGATGGGGCAGAACATTTCCTTTCAACGTTTGATTGGGACGACTCCTAAAGAGCCACGTGGTACTGTAGGTCCTGTCCCCTGAGATCTCAGGTTCACCAGCCAATCAACAGCTTCACTCCCCCGAGAGGATCTAAAGGCGCACACAGTATAAAGATTTATGAAATGATGCAATGTATTTCAGGTTCTTTTCTTTAAACTGATACGTTGGTGTTTCTGTAGTGTTTTTTAACAATATAGACACTTTTAAAAAGTGCTGAAGCCCTTTGGAGATAACAGGCTGCGTAGACTCAGAGAAAGTCATTTGGTCTTTTTCTTTTAAATGTGTGTTCCTGCTCTCCATGTTCATTGTCTTCATGTTTTACCCCTCCCCAGAAAGTCAAATGGTGAAGAATCTTTGTTAAGGCTTGTATTTATCATTTGGTTTTCGCTTTAATTGTAGTAATACATGTACTCCTAAATCTCTATATTTCCCATCACATTTTCACTTCACTTCAATATATGTTTATCCTCACGAACAAAAACCTTTTCTATTTCATATGTACATCGTATACTTCTTCCTGCATTCTTTCATCAGTGTGTCACTTGCGCTGTTGCTAAGTCAGTGTGTGTCATAGAGCCTGGGACCTCCTGCCAGCATCTACACTGCAGCTATTCAAATCAAATAAATGTTGAGATTTGGAAATCCTTTCAATTGAATGATCCAAGTCTCTTCAACTTCTAATCCAATTTCAGTTGGTGAATGGCGCCCCCTTGAGGATGCTTGCTAGCATTACATACATTCCTTAGCATGTGAATATAGAGTAAGGTCATTGGAAGAGCATACAGCATTGGTAGAAGTAGTTGATATAATATATTAAGCTTCCAATAAATATAATATGGCTGATCTGTGTCCAATAAAACCGACTCTGACAATGTTCACATTGTGTTCAGTATGTCCTCCTCCTCTCCTGACCTTCAGCACTCACACCTATTGTGACTGTGGAGTATTATTCCTGGCAGCAGCTCACATGACACACTAATGTGTCAAAGCGCTCTTTCAAAGACACACACACGAGCAGAAAAGGAGACACATTTTACTGTCCCTGTCAAAAATAACACAGCTGACAGTGTGCCATAAATACAAGTGTGCAGCAGGAGTGAGAGGAGTGTTGGCAGCGTGTGACTGGCATCAGCTGGCACTGACCTGGAGTCAGGTGACAGCAGCACAGTGAGAGAGGCGCTGTGAAATCTCCTTTGATTGGATAGGAAGCAGACACATGAGCTGTACTTCCAATTAAAGGGCCACTTCACCGACTCTAACTGTCAGATCCATACTACTCAACCTATAAAAACAGGTGTGTAATGTCTTCTGTGAAATGTATTTCAAGGGTTAGAAAATAACCCCTGATCACGCAGGTCGTCCACTGAAGATTCAGAGGTTTTATCATCATATGCACAGCAGCTTTAGTGAAGTTATGGCAATGAAAGACTCAAGTCCCGGTCTCCTTCAACCATGCAACATAGATATATATATAAGACATAATACAATAAAACAATAACAACTGTGCAAGAAAGACAGAATAGAAATAAAACAGTGCACAGGAATGTTGCAAGTGAGCAATGTGCAAGTAATGCAGGAGAAGTAGACTATATAGTGTACATGTAAAATAGACCAAGATAAGATAAAAACAGAAAGTCAAATGAAATACTGTACAGGAATAAAATACTGCTTATTAGTTTTTAGATGCAAACAGATGAATGATTAAAGCTATGAAGGCACTTCACAGAGGTCGGGAGTTTAGCAGACCCTGAGTCTGCTGGTGTCTGCTCTCAGACCAGTGGTCTGATCCGTGGCTGCTCCAGCGTGCATATTGTATATGTGTCCTTGAGTGAACCACAAATAGCTCCAGAAGGCAGGAGGCACAGCACCAGTCTGTGAGTGAGTGTGAGTGAGTGTAAAGAGCATCAGATTAGATCACGAGCAGTTGGCCCCTTGTATGGCAGCTTTGCCACCAGCGTTAAGGTGGTGTGAGGGTAGTGGGGCATAGAGACTCACTAACCACAGTAGCTTCAATTTTTCAATTTTTGTTTTGCCAGAAAGTCTAAAGTATATTTTTGTATAAATGTTGGCTTTTACTTGTTTTGATCAGCCCCATAAAGTCATAGAGTCTTTATAGGAGCAGGTTAAAGTGGTTCCTTTGATTTCTTTCAGATGAAACCATCGACTTATTTAACTGAGTATTCAGACTGGAAATAAGCATTGAGTGTTGTCATTGCATTTAGCAGACTCTTTGGGTAACCCTGAGGAGATGAGTCCAGGTTCAGCCTCAGCCTCATCCCTCCTCAGTCCTTAGTGCCTGTAGCCATCAGGCTGCACAACAAGGGGTTAACCCTGTAACTGAACATACAACACATACAAGTTGTACCCGCTCTGCTACCTGCACCTTAAATGTATATTAACATATCCTTCTGCCTACATATCTGCTTACATATCTGTAACTGGATCATAGTTTGACTCAAATTATGTTCGTTACTTCTATTAATACATGTTAATACATGTTTGTTTTTATTTTATTTGTTTAATTTGTTATTGTACTTGTATTCTTAGTATGTGTACTATGTTTATTTCTCTTTCTGTTGCTGTTGTGACACGTGAATTCACTACAGCGCCAACGCCAACCCTAACTATATTTTATTTGGCCAAACCATGACCTTATCCTAACCCCAATTACACCTTAGTTGCCATGGTATTGTAAATGATTTGAAGACAGTGGGATTGGACATTAATCTTTTTGGAAATGAGCATGAACAAGAGTTACTCAGGAATGTTCTGGCAATAGCAATCTACAGCAGGTCTGGAGACTAAGGCCTATCAGGTTTATTATACGAAGACGGATTCATTTGAAGACCTTAGCAGCTACTAGAGGCCACCAGTACATCTAAATTCAATCTGGTTTTTAAACATTTCAGTGGCACAATATATCATAAATTGTACTGCATGTCCATGTATAAGTTGTACACGAATAATTATATAATATATAACTGTCCCTAACCCATACAATATACCTTCCTCCTGTCACTTCATAACATATTCCAAAGTTACACTAGGCATTACTTATGAAACACTGAGATCTATCTGACATATAAATGAGGTGATGGAGGAATCATCTCAGTTCCAAGCAAAACCATTATGTAAGAAATGTAAACACACAGTTATGTCAGTATTGATGGGTGTGTATGAGGAATCTGTAACGTTACAGTGTAGTGTTCAGACTCAGTATCCTGTTGTTGTTCCCCCAGCTGGATATGATCGTATTCATTATGAACAGTCAATAAAGAACACATACATACTAACATATGGCGGCTCTCTGAGGGCATCTTCATGAAACATTAATGTGTCTGCATAACAGCTTTACTCAAGGGGAGTGTGTATTCACGCTTCATTGATTTGTATTTTAATAAAAGGCTGACAGCACAGTTACAATTGATTTTCATTAGACAGCATTACGTTCTACAAGCACTTGAGGAAAACAAACAGGACCTTTCAGGGTTTCCTGTTACCTATGGAAGGTTGGGCCTCATTGAAGAGATGAGATAGATAAATCAAACTAGAAAATTCCGAACATTTTTGACTGCGTGACTGAAACTTGGGTGCGCGTCCCGATGCTAACATTACCCCCGCTGAGTAAGTATTAATAGCATTAGTTGTATTGTTAAGGTACAACAAAGAATATCCATTCATTTGAGCTCACTTTTAGCTGATTATTTGAACTGTATCTAAACATGTTTGGATTCTTGCACCACATTCCTGCATCGTTTCTGAACATCTTTAGATTACCACTGGATTTAGTTAACGACCGACAGGTGTGTTCAAAGATCAAAGCGTTTCCACGGCAACGCCCTGCCAGTGAACGAGAGACAGCCTGTCAGAGAATGTATTGACAATATTGTGCTGCATTATTGCTTCTAAGTAAAAAACTGTTACTCCAATCAGCTAAGTCCGTTTGATTCAATGAGCATATCGGTGCGGCCGTGACAAACTTCCCTACATTATGATCACCTAATTATGTATGAAGAGTGAAAATTGTGGCCAGCCGAGCAATAGTTGGAAAAAAACCTCTTCAGATTTTCCAGCTCCTCTCCCCTCTAGCCGTGATGTCACCAAGTCTTAACTCTCCCATACACACCCATTGTAAAATGTGAAACAGTGTGAGATGTTCACAAGACGTAAGCTGTAACCACTGGAATGTGCCGATGCCCCCCGGTGCAGTCCAGAAGACCTGGCAGAATCATCAGCTGTGGCCTGTGCCCGATACTGGCAGAATGACATCTGAGATTGCTACGAACTCGAAGAAGAAGAAGAAGAAGCTGTAACCACGTGAGAACCGTACTAGCTATCCAAAAATATCCATTTAGTCTAATAAAGTCCATAGTCTCGAGAACCGTTTAAACTTGTAACTTTTGTTCCACGTTAAAGTATGTGGAATCTGTACGGGGTCAAAGTGGGGTGTTTTTGAGCTCTGTTCAAATGGATTTCCCATTCATTCCTATGGGGCAAATGATCGCAGTTTTCTGAGATTTGCGTTAAAACAGCTAAGTGAATCTCTTATAAAAGAACTAGCAACCCGATCCCGGTCATTCCGCACGTTTTGATGTGTTTTTTGTGTGTTTCGTGTCAACGCTGCCGGACGAGTAGCGTGACTGACAACATTTGTGGCGGAAGAGAGAGAATAAGATGAGATAAGTATGTCGAATACGAGACTGCGTGTGGCTTCGCCAGTCACACAGAATACAAATCAGCTCATAGAGACCCAGCAGCGGCACACTGAGCAATCAGGTGACATCAGATCTCATCAAGACAAACTTATAGAAGACAATGACAATGTCTTTACTTGTGTAAAGGACAAACCGTCCACCGCTCTATTAGAGTCTACTATTCCTCACCACATGGTGTTACAAGAGGCCCATTGTGAATGAGGAGTATTCTCAAAGCTTGCTCACTTTCTTACCCGGCTGTTGTGTTCATCTGGTTGCTTTTCACCACTGCAACCAGTAAGAACCAAGACAATAAACCATCAGACTGATCTGTATGGATGGTTTATATCCCAGCATGTCACCAATAATCAGATCAGAGCGGATGCTTCCGTCTCCACACCCCTCACATCCTGCTGCTGCTCCCTCCATCAACATGAGTCAATATGAAGGGTAACTCTTTGTGAAGACCCGAAGCAGCAATCATTTGCTCCTCCTAACCATCTGATTCTCCTGTCAATGACTGAACATGTGCAATGCATCAAACTAAAAGTGAGAAAAGGAAAGGACTAAAGAAACATGAGTATCTCAGAGAGTCAGTGAGAGTTACCTACAGCGAGGCCTCAGTCTGTATGATCCACTTACCTGCAAGACAAGAGAGAGAAGAAATAGTTAGCTTAAAAAAATGATGATTTTCACCATTTCAATCAATGAGGTTAGACTGATCCTCTGTGGGGCGATCAGAAACAAACTATATTCACTTATATTATATATTACATATGACTCATTATATGGAACCAAATGTGTTCCTTCAGACGTACCAACTGACTGCCATTGCCATTCCAGCTGTCAGCCTACTGTCACCTTAAGAATATACCGAGGATTAAAGGACTAATGTCACAGCAGGATTTGGAAAAAGGTGTCCACTGGACTACTGTAATGGTGTCTTCACAGGTCTCACTAAAAGGTCTATTATGGCGCATTTCCACTACACGGTCGGCCTCGGCCACACTCGGTACGGCTCGGTACGGCTTGGCCGCGTTGGGCCTTAACAGGGCCGACTCACTTCATGCTGCGCTTCCATTACAGTTTAGGAACCGGGGTAGTTACTATAGTAACGCAGTGTAGGCGGAGCCGTGACGTCATCTTCAATGAGAAATCCAGAAACACAACACAGCCGTTAGCTGTTAGCACTCAGAGCTCACAGCTCCTCATATATGTTCAGAAACTCGACAAAAGTTAAACAAGTACAAACCACAGACTGCCGGTGTCATGGTGAATACAGTCGCTGCTTTATTTATGTCTGTATAGGCCGTTGTTGTGAGTGTGGACGGTCGGAGCATATACTGCGTTAGCTTAGCCAATCTCCATTTAGAAAACAAGCATTTTAAAAGGTTTTTCGCCTGCCGTCTGTCTGCAGACTTGTCAAAGCATTAATTCATGGTTTTTACTAACCGGTATCAGTATGTTGTTACTTCGGCATCATTTTGAAACGTGTATTACAATTAAATCACGGTCAAATATGTCCATCTTGTTGTAGTTCTAGCCCTCTTGCCAGCGCTCCTCTCTCTAGTTTAGCATACTCAGCCCGACTCAGCCCTGTTTGTTGGCCCCGATAGAACCACAATTTTCTAGGGCCAGAAGAGAGGTGAAAAAGTGGCCCCGCGCCGTGCCGCGCCGGTAATTGGCCTAGTGGAAGCACAACCAAAAAAGGGGACGGCACGACACGGCACGCTTAAAGCGAGCTCCGCGCTGCAGTGGAACTGCGCCATAAGAACGCTGCTGCTCGAGTCCTCACTGACACTAAGAAAGTGGATCAGTCCAGTTCTGAAGTCTTCACACTGGCTTCCTGTCTGTCAAAGAACTGATTTCAAAATACTGCTGCTGGTTTATAAAGCACTGAATGGTTTAGAGCCAAAACACATTTCTGATCTCCTGCTTCATTATGGACCATCCAGAACTCTCAGGTCTTCTGATCTGCTTTCTGTCCCCATGGAGAAGTTCAGTTATTGTGTCATGTCAGCTCCTGGAGCGTGTTATGGGACCTCTTGTAATGTTATATGACCCGACCTTTGACATTCTTTGTGCTGGTCTGCGGTTCGGTCCAGTTTATTATTTTTTTTATTTGGGAGTACATCAGACCCTGACGGCCCCCTCCTTCTGTGATCCCCAATAGTTACATGGAAGAGCAGATACAATACAAATGGCAGTCACTTACTGGACCTGACTAGTTTGAATACTTATATTTGTACATTTCAGTAACATGTGTACATAAATAGAAATATTTATGTTATAATTACATTTTGGAAAGATCTTCTTTTTTATGCATTTTCTCACGATTCAATTAAATTATTTTTTTTGAAAAGTGTTTTATTTATAAATCTCCAACTAGATTTGTGAGACCCATCTGATTTCACAGAGCTATCTCTATTCCATCTAAACCACAAAGGTTGATCACACAGATAGATTGTTGGTGGAGATAGAAACTGAGCTAAAAGCAGGGTGAACATGGGACACAGACACATGTGAATGCTTTAGTTTGCTCTACTGGACTTATTCAGACACAAACACGTGTGAATGCTTTAGTTTGCTCTACTGGACTTATTACAGTAATAAGGTAGCCAAGGACTTCAGTTCAACTTCAACCTTTAAAAGGTTTCAAATACAGCTATTAGCTTAGATAAACCTGGTAACAGTATCAAAACAGGCCCTGTCCCATTTCAGAATAAGATACAGGTGCATCTCAAACAATTTAAATATCTTGAAAAAGTTAATTCATTTCAGTAATTCAATTGAAAAGGTGAAGCGTATATATTATATAGATTCATTTCATACAAAGTGAATTATTTTAAGCGTTTATTTACTTGTTGAATGAATTACTGCGGCGATCAGGCTGTGGTACTGCTGAGGAGTGATGGAGCAACATTCACCTGCATCTGAGCGATAAGCATTGACTGACTGAGGGCTGTGGGAGCATTGTAGGGCCTCAGCATCCTCCCAAGGACACTTCCACCTGTAGACTGGGACCAAACGCCCAGAGCCACAGACACCCAGGGGACACAGAGTGTGTGTGTGTGTGTGTGTGTGTGTGTGTGTGTGTGTGTGTGTGTGTGTGTGTGTGTGTGTGTGTGTGTGTGTGTGTGTGTGTGTGTGTGTGTGTGTGTGTGTGTGTGTGTGCGGTTGACAGAAAAGGTAAACAACAGAGGCTAATGTCACTGTCTGCCGATTGTTCCTTTACGCTGTCAGGCTCCTCTCACTGCTGAGTCATTCCCCAGTCTGCCATAC
Source organism: Trematomus bernacchii (assembly GCF_902827165.1). Lineage (NCBI taxonomy): Eukaryota > Metazoa > Chordata > Actinopteri > Perciformes > Nototheniidae > Trematomus > Trematomus bernacchii. The sequence continues at coordinate 1,027,642 of NW_022987605.1, forward strand.
TTCAACTACACAAGATTATTCTTTATATTTCAAATGTCTAGATGTATAATAATAATAATAATAATAATAATAATAATAATAATAATAATAATAATAATAATAATAATAATAATAATAATAATAATAATAATAATAATAATAACAATAATAATAATAATAATAATGGTGTCTTGTATTAAAACAAATTTCATTTGGGCAATATTTTCAAGATGAAATGTTACCTTGGAATCAGAGATACAGGGTCCCATAATTGACTTTATTTATTATAACTAAAGTTAGGCTCTCCTTTGTGCAGCAAACAATCCTCAAATGAAATACAGAATCAAATCTCAGATCTAATGTACGATAGAGGGTCTTGAGCATGTTTCTCTCACTGATCTTGATGTTATGTTGAATGTCTGTTTCCTTGTATCCTGTCTTAATATCTGTCTTTGTTGATGTTGCAAATGGAGCTGCTGTGACGCAAGAATACATTCAGACTTGATCTGAATAAAGCATCGTATGGTATCGTATCATATTTTTAAATACAGCCCACTGTGTGAAAAATGTACAGTGGCAGAACCAAAAGTGCTCCAGCTAAAGAGAAGAGAGGAGGGTTCATATTTAAAAGGCTTTTGGTATCGCCTTGAACGCTGACTCATTGTGATGATGATGACGGCAATGATGATGATGATGTTAGAAATAACAAGTAAATTGCCATTACCGCACAAGCTTTTTTATCCACTGATTATGTTTTATAATGCCAAATATAATCCATTCAGCCATTAATAGTTGTGTGCATACTGTATATATATTATGTATGCTTCACCATAATAACCATAGTTCACAGTATAGCAGCTTAAGACATGTCTACAAAAAGAACACCTCCAGGTGGCAGTCTAGAGTAAAGTGACATAGCAATGAGATAAAGTGTATCAAAGAAGTGTCTGTGCTTTTTAGGTGGAGACTTTAACATTTGTGAACATAATAATCAGCTTTGAGTGAATGCAACTAGTTTAAAGAGTGAGGGTGTGATAGAGAGCAGTGAGCTGCTGTGGTTTCTGGGATACGCCTGTAGAGCTCCACATCTTTAAAGGAAATAATGACATTGCAGGATATGATTATACAGTGAGACAGTGAAGGACTGAACATGATAACTGCTGCGCAACGGGAGGAAAACGGTCTAATTGAGTTATGGATTTGATTATACTGTAGGGTCTTGGTGAACCAGGAGTTTTTTTATCACATTAAACTAGACTGTAATTGGTAGAAATGATCTCATCACTGGCATCCTTATTATTATTACAACTCAAATTATAAAAAGAGAAATGGCTAAGGAAATACTAAATTGATATCCCTCTATTAAAAAGTGTCATATCAGAGTCAAAGCTCCTTTGTTAGTGGAGATAAATGACTACTGCAGATGAATTTAGCAAAAACCGCTCTTCAGAAACAGCTCAAACATCTCCTCTCCTGCTTTGAAAGCCACAATAGAATGTCACTAAATACCAGCTGTCTGTCAACAGTGTACTGACAGACACAAAACAACAGCTCTTCAGTTTGAATCACAGCGGAGCAGCTACATGGACATGTACATGTTAGTGCTGATCTAGAAACTGGCCAGACACTTTCTTTTTGTTGTAAGATGTACAGTATTTCCTCCTATTGCTATAGGGGGACATTTCAACAAGGAACATATTCTATTTTTATTTTGTGTTCTGTTTTTCTATTTGGGAATAGTTTTCATAATTATCTTTTTCAATCAATCAATTTTTGTTAATGTCAAGCTTAATAAACCATTTAAAAAAAAACATTATTTGATATCTATATCATAATGTTTAAAAAATATATATTCTAGCCATGAAACGGTATTTTGGTTCAAATTAAAACTTAATGTGCCTTGTGAATGAGAACAGTTTTCATTTAGTCTCTAAGTCATTATTTTCTCTCCATAAGTCTTTTGGTTTTGCCAAAGGTACAGGATTAAAGAGGGTTCATACATAATAGAACAATCAGAATACATAATTCCTAACATAGCCACATCAAAGAGAATACACAAGCCTGTTCTGAGGGAAATGCTGCCCAGCGCCAACAAGGTGCTATAACCCTTCAAGAAAGGAAATAATTAGCCATTAATATCTCTTTTAAAAGTTACATTTGACTGCTTCTTTCATCCCATCTTTCTGTGTATTACTTAAAAAAAAAAACTTTAAAGAGTCCTCTCCTGCTGATGTTCAGGTGTATATCAGTATGTAGTGTCTCTACTTTAAAGAGTCCTCTCCTGCTGATGTTCAGGTGTATATCAGTATGTAGTGTCTCTACTTTAAAGAGTCCTCTCCTGCTGATGTTCAGGTGTATATCAGTATGTAGTGTCCCTATTTTAAAGAGTCCTCTCCTGCTGATGTTCAGGTGTATATCAGTATGTAGTGTCCCTACTTTAAAGAGTCCTCTCCTGCTGATGTTCAGGTGTATATCAGTATGTAGTGTCTCTACTTTAAAGAGTCCTCTCCTGCTGATGTTCTGGTGTATATTAGTATGTAGTGTCTCTACTTTAAAGAGTCCTCTCCTGCTGATGTTCAGGTGTATATCAGTATGTAGTGTCTCTACTTTAAAGAGTCCTCTCCTGCTGATGTTCAGGTGTATATCAGTATGTAGTGTCTCTACTTTAAAGAGTCCTCTCCTGCTGATGTTCAGGTGTATATCAGTATGTAGTGTCTCTACTTTAAAGAGTTCTCTCCTGCTGATGTTCAGGTGTATATCAGTATGTAGTGTCTCTACTTTAAAGAGTCCTCTCCTGCTGATGTTCAGGTGTATATCAGTATGTAGTGTCTCTACTTTAAAGAGTCCTCTCCTGCTGATGTTCAGGTGTATATCAGTATGTAGTGTCTCTACTTTAAAGAGTCCTCTCCTGCTGATGTTCAGGTGTATATCAGTATGTAGTGTCTCTACTTTAAAGAGTCCTCTCCTGCTGATGTTCAGGTGTATATCAGTGTGTAGTGTCTCTACTTTAAAGAGTCCTCTGCTGATGTTCAGGTGTATATCAGTATGTAGTGTCTCTACTTTAAAGAGTCCTCTCCTGCTGATGTTCAGGTGTATATCAGTATGTAGTGTCTCTACTTTAAAGAGTCCTCTCCTGCTGATGTTCAGGTGTATATCAGTATGTAGTGTCTCTACTTTAAAGAGTCCTCTCCTGCTGATGTTCTGGTGTATATCAGTATGTAGTGTCTCTACTTTAAAGAGTCCTCTCCTGCTGATGTTCAAACAGCTCATTTAGAATGTGTGAATACCAAGAACAATGCATTTTACTGTATGTCACTATGGTTACTGAGGAGGCAGTCTACGTATCACAATATAACCCAACCACATAACATGCAGACAAAAGGAGTTGTAGATTTCTCACACAACATTCTCTAGAACACTCTTTCCCTCTGTATCTCATCAAGAGACTCATAAATACACACCCCAGCTCTGAGAGAGGACAGCATCGACACAGAGGTCAGAGGTCACAGCGATCCTTTGCTGCCTTTGTTTCTCTAAGCTTTTGCTTCTCTGACATGACAGATGGACCCTCGCTACAGAGAGCTCACACACTATTGAGAGAGACTGTGTGGAAAAGAGGTGCAAAACAAAAAGTTATTTAGTCAAGCTGGGGGGGGGGGGGGGGGGGGGGGGGGGGATTGTAGTGCCTTTGAACATCCTTCTTCAGGGTCCTACATTATGTTTGTTCTTCAATGCAGAAAGTGAGCTGAAGTCGTAGCTTTACCATGTTGCCACTTTTGATGTCCAATGTTGGGGACTGCTCTTGTTTTCTTCAGACTTCGCTGTATGTGGGAGATTGCCAGAACCCACTAATCACTACTTTAACTATAGTTTGTTATTTGGTCCTAGGGAGGTAAATTATTTTCACACTTTTCCCATTTTTCTATTTTTTTTCCCCTTACAATATGCGTTATACCCTTTAAATAACATTGGCTTATGCTGCGTTCACACCGGACGCCATGCGAATATTCGCTTCGCTCTAATCGCTCCTATCGCATCGCTCTCTAAACGCTCGAATTCGCGCCCACCGCTTCATGCTCGCCGTCGGAGCAAATTCGCGTCTGTCTGCGTCTCTGCATTGACTTTACATGTAATCGCCCCCAAACATTGCATCGCGTTCGGTGTGAACCCTGAACCCTGAAATGTTGAGTCCCCCAAAGTGTATGATAGAAGTGTCTAGTAGGGTCCCCAGCACATAGGAACCACTTTCTCCAACATTAGCTATTGAGGCTTCAGGCCTCACAAGAAGTGAACTATATTTGTTATCAGATCAGGAGATTCACCGTGCTATATCAAAGATTCAGAGCCACATCTTCACTACAAAGGATATGCTGTCACACTTCCTGTATTTTTAGAGTTGTTTTTTTGTCTTCTTGACAAGACCAAGACAAGGACACATTCCTCCAGGGAGGAGATGTCTCCTGTGGATATAAAAAGCAAAGGCTTCTGGAAGTCTTACTTTTAAATTGAAACAACTTGAGGCACGGCAACATTTGACCTTCAACAGGGAGGCACAATGTTTAAACATGATGTAACTGAAGAAAAAAAACATGGTTTCATATTGGTTAGAATTGTATTTTCTGGAGATAAGCAGTTTTAGCAACACTATTTGTGTTATTTAGTTTATTTTCTTCATTTGTCTTTTAAATGTTACAACACGCTGCTCTGCTGAGTCAGTTCTGACCCTGTACCAACTGACCAGATTCATGTTGACATATAATGACTTATGACACTAATGGATTGTTAAGTAGGCCTTAGGGTAACATGAAATTGATTCAAGTGTGAGGATTCTGTAAACCACCATACCGAAAGACCCATAGGGGCTGACCTGTAAGTTTAAAAATATCCTCACACTGAATAAACCAAAACCCAATCAAGCTGCTAAAGAATGGTTTTCTAAAATGTTTGTCCGTGTGCTTGCTGTCTTTCACATGCCAATTACCAAACCCACCTAACCCATTACTTATCAGTGGAAAACAAACAGAATCCTAAAGCATGTGCTCCATGAAATAACCTTACATTTGATTTGATTTAAATCCTCATACCCTCTGCATATTTATTAGGCTGCCAGGTCTTACAATATTTCATCCATTAATAATATTATTTTGCCCACTTCCCGTTAAAGACTATGAGGAACCACCAATTTAGAACATACATGGCAGAGTAAAACAAAACTTTTGAAAATAACCCTGAATTCATCTAAATTCAAAATTCAAGTATTTTCTCTAGACTAAATTGTACATGCAGAAATCCTGCTGCCATGATCAGGAGAACAAGAGGAAGGAGAAACGGGGGAGACTGTAGCCTTTCTGTCGTCCCACATCTGAGGAACCTTTAGTCCACACTAATAATGTAGACAGACGAGGGCAATATCCTTCCTTTAGTCATCACCTGAGCCATGGGAGCATTGCAGGACTAAAAATAAAGCTGTGCAAATCAAACAGAATGCACACTTCATGTGACAGGAAAAGATCAGAGAGAAGAAAGAAAAAGACTGCAGCAAGTAAATGAAATACACCGATTATAAAACATCACAGAGTTAGGCAATGGTGATTTAGCTAGTGGTGTGATGTAAATGTATAAACAATTATTCAAAAGATTGCAATGAAATGTCCTACAGACATTTATGGTAAAACAATTACCCAGCACCCTCTCCTCCACCAGTTTACCTCATTTCAGTTGCAGTCAACCACACCAACAATTAACACCAAACAATGTATTTGAAAGGGAAGTTTTATTTATTTGATTTGCTTGTAAACTGACATTATTCAGTTTATTTTCACACATTTCAGCACAGCTAACACAAGTATTTGTTTGTATTGTATGAATGACTTTCTTTCTTTGAGTTACCTTGGTCAGTGAAGGAGGTTACTTCCTGGTTCAGCAGAAGGCGTGGCTGGGGGCTAAGGATATAAACTGCAAGCAGCCAATGGGTGGTGTCCAGATGAATACTCTAGAGCCCCTTTCTGGTACCCGGACTTTGACACTATGCTAAGTTGTAAGAACTTAACTCTGAATAGTAGTTTGAGCCACAGTTGCTTGAACACATGATTAAAGTGTTGTAGTTAAGTCTCCTTTCTGTAGTTGTGTAATGTTGTATAGGAGAGAAGACAATAGGCTTGTTTGAGACAAGCGAGACCTGCGCAGACCTGCGCAATTGCGATCAACGTCTTGCTAGTGCGTTGCATGATGGTTAGTCATTTTGTCCGACTTGCTCTGGAGGCTCGCCAACATGAGACGTTGAAATCTCGCGGGACAAAGACGCCCGCAGACTTGAGAGCGAGGCGCGGCGAGGCGGCGCAGTTTCTCTCCACGGGCTGCGGAAGTGAAATGCTTGATGGGAAACGACTTGCTGGTATCTCGAGCTGAGCGCTCATTGGTGGGTTTTACCCCGTGCTGGGGATGAAACTCTCCATTGGCTCGGCAAAAGTGTGTTGTTGTTTTGTGTCAGTTTTACGTCGCCACTTCCATTCACATTTTTCATCATTGTTCCACAATGTTTATCATCATTAAATTAATATCTATATATTTTATACTATACTTGCACTGCTTACCGTTGTCATACTTTATATATCTTAGCATATTCATACAACACACTGTTCATACTAGGCTAGGCTACTGTGTATATAGTGTATTCATACCCCTCACTGTTTTTTCATCATTCAATTCATTCTATATTTTATTCTGTAGATTGTGTACATTACTTTTCACTTTACTGCTTTATGCACTCCTGGTTAGAAGCTAAACTGCATTTCGTTGTCTCAGTACCTGTAATCTGTGCAATAACAATAAAGTTGAATCTAATCTTGAGCAGGAACAAATGTATTTACTTAGTACATATCTGACATTAACGATTAAACACATTTGTCCATTCTTTATCAATCAATCAATCAATGTTTATTTATATAGCCCAATATCACAAATGTTACATTTGTCTCAGTGGACTTCACAGTTTGTACAGAATATCAGTATGACAATACGACACCCTCTGTCCTTACGTTTCACATCATACAAGGAAACACTTCCAGAGAAAAACCCACAGTTTAAAGGGGAACATGTGAGAAACCTCAGGGAGAGCAACAGAGGAGGGATCCCTCTCCCAGGACGGACAGACGTGCAATAGATGCCGTGTGCATTTATAAATGCAAACCGAGTCAAGCCGACTCCGGAGGTGGCGGTATGCACCTTAAAGTTGTTTGAAATCCGCCAAAAAACCGAGAGAAGAAGAAGAAGAAGAAGAAGAAGAAGAAGTCGACTCCGAGCTGTCCGACTTCAGGCGAGTTTTTTGAGACCTCCCCCGGCTGCGATCGGCTATTCTCGTCTACTTTCGAGGCGAGCCGCAGCTCGTCTCAAACAAGCCTAATGATGGTAGGAGCAGTTTTGATCACTACAAAGGACACAATGAAATGTTCTTTTCTTCCCTGTAAAGAAACCCTGCTGCTGTTGGCCTGTGTTTGTGTCTCGGCAGCAACAATGTATTTATATTGTTCTCTCTTCTAGTTCAAGGTCCTTTCTGTGGACATATTAAGTTATAATTCAAGGGTGAAACATTTTTTATAAGATAGGAAAGGCAACAACAGCGGAGCAGGAAAATTGCTCTGTCATTTGAACAAGCCTTTATAAAGACAAAAAAGATTTTCTATGCTGGGGACCCGTGTTTTTTTTTTTTTTAAATCAGGAGCCAAGACATTAAAGCCACAGATCTGGGCCCTATAGTCCAGGAGGGATAAGGACGGATGTCACAGTGAGTGTCAGTAAAGCTTGATATTTGTCTCTCAATAACCCGTTTCATGATCCTGCTGCTCCGTGACTTGCAACATGTTTCCACATATTTTAGAAGCAGAGACTGAAGGGACTGTCCCTTAAACATGAAACTCCTCAGCAACACTAATCTAGTTATTCAGTATATGAATGCTCTCTGTACCTTGGTATTATCTGAAAAAAGTAATACAATGGAAAGTGTTCAACAAGTCAAGTCCATTGGGGATCATGGTATTTTCATTTCTTGACTCGTCGCCCTGTCTGCCAGCACTCGCGCTTTAATGGCTTCCTGTGGCACAGTGGCAACACTTCACCAGCAACTCACCATCAGTATTTCCATCTGCATAGCCCAGTAAAACCTGGATCCTCTTCCATATGGAAAATACCGAAACAGAAGGGCTTTAAGAGCTCTACATTAGCTCTGTGTGCTAAACATGACTCCAAACCAGTCATTTATTACAGTTTCATTTTGGGCCGAGAAAGATCTAACAAAAGCTGAACTAATTAATGTTCTTTTACAATGGGTAAAAAGAGTGAAATGTGTCACTTATAGTGATCATATGTCACTAATCAGAGATACAGGGTCCCAGGATTTAATAAAGTCAGACTGAAGCTCTCCTTTGTGCACCAGTCCATCCTCACATTAAATACAGAGCTAATCCCAGGTCTAATGTGCGATAGAGGGTCTTAAGCATGTGGTCTTCAGTGATTGTAATGTTATGTTAAATACCTGTTTCCTTGTATCTTGTCTTAATATCTGTCCTTGTTTGATGTTGCAAATAGGATGTAAGAAAAAAATGACAGACTTAAACTGACAGTGATTATCATATCGTTAACAGCATTGTTCCAAACGTGCAGTCCCGATCAGCTCTGCAGAACCTTTTTAGTTTCTTTCAGCTTGTTTTTTTTTGTTCTAGCTTACATTAACCTTTTTTTAACAAACAGATTAGTAATCTCAGTTAACCAGAGGTGGGAAGTAACGAAGTAGAAATACTTCGTAGAAATACTTCGTAGAAATACTTCGTAGAAATACTTCGTAGAAATACTTCGTTACTGTACTTAAGTAGATTTTTCAGGTATCTGTACTTTACTTAAAGGGGACCTATCATGCAAAATGCACTTTTGTACGTCTTTTATACATGAATGTGTCCCCGGTGTTCCAGGGAACTCACCAAGTGTCAGAAAACACAACCCTCTCTATTTTCCTCCATACCCAAATCTCTAAAAAAGGGGGCTGCAACGGATCTGATAAAAACTGATCCAGATTTGAACACTGTCCTGACGTCAGGACAGTGGCGCTACGGCTATTGGGCCAACTCCACCATCAGGAGGAGACAGCCACGGCCATTGCCGTTCGAAAGCGCTGGAGACGCTGTAGTACATATGCCAGGCCTGTAGGTGGTGCTGTTCTCACAGAATCTGCCCTTGCAAAAACAGATCTAAAAAATGTCAAATTGAGCAAAATGAGGCATGGCTAAAATGCATGATCTGTTTGGTATTTTGAAAAAAAAAAAAGTATAAATATGCCTTATATAGGTATGGTCCTACACTATATTATTCAAATATAGCATGATCGGTCCACTTTAAGTATATATTTCTCTGACGACTTTTTACTTTTACTCCCTACATTTTAACACAAATATCTGTACTTTCTACTTCTTACATTTTCAAAACAGGCTCGTTACCTTCGTTTTAATTAATGCATGTGAGGTGCATTATCAATTATTTTTATTTACATCATTGCGGGCCTTCCCCGACATCAAGACTGATTTAAAACTAAACGGATGTGACAATAACACGTAGAGAAGACGAGCCATGGTGTGCAGATCATGCACGACAGACGAAAACAACGTAAAAGACTGACGAAACAGCTGCAGAGACGTTAAGTCCATGTCCATGGGTAACGCTAGTACAGTCAGCAACAGGACTGAAAATGAAGATAACATTGAGGCGATTCATCAGCCCACCAGCAAGACATCCCGCATCCATGGCCTTACTTAAGGGAGATGTTTGAAGTTGTGGGCGCAAAACATTATTCGTGGCGAATGCACTATAATCATTTTTGTTGTTGTTGTTCACGCTGAATACATTCAGAATGGCAGTAATAAAAGTTTAAATGAAGCTCCTTTTCAATTATATTAATATTATATATATTAATATGATGTAAGGTTCAGTTAGCTTTGCACAAAAACAGCCAGTTTTAAAAGTTACTTTATACTTTTTACTGTGAGTACATTTCAGAGACTGTACGTTTGTACTTTTACTTAACTTAAAGGGGACCTATCATGCAAAATGCACTTTTTGATGTCTTTTATACATAAATATGTGTCCCCGGGGAACTCACGCAGCGTCAGAAAATAAAACCCTTTCTCTTTTCCTCCGTACCCCAAATCTCTAAAAACGGGTGTACAACAAGCGGATACAGATTTGCTGCCGATATGACGTCAAATCGGCGGCGGACCCACAGAAAGTTGCTATCAGAAACAATGCCTGACGTGTTTTGGACGTAATCTCGTCTTTGTTTACATTAGCAAGCCTCGCTAACACTCAGAGCTAACCTGTACTGTAGAGCACATGTGTTTCAAAAGCAGGAAATAAAAAAAGGAACTCACCTTGTGATAAACCTGAAGAGAAAAAGCATTTGAGCTCCATACTGTTTCAGAAATAATCCTTGATGTGGTTTAGAACAGGATGGTGTTTTATCACAGCAGAATTTAACTTTATCTCCGGTAGAATTCTGATCAGGCATTAGCTTCGCCTCCTCTTATTCTTTTATAGCTAAGGACCCACAATCCCCTTTTTTCTAACAGGGCTGTAAAAGAGGGGTGTGAGCAGTATGAGGCATGGCTACAATGGGGGATCTGTTTGGGATTTGAAGCAAAAAACTTCACAGACATGTTTTTTATAGGTATGGCCCTACAATATATTTTTCCAATATAGCATAATAGGTCCACTTTAAGTAACAAGTTGAATCAGTACTTCAACTTTTACCAAAGTCTTTTTTTACACAAGTATCTGTACGTATACTTAAGTAAAGAGAGTGTGTACTTTTGCCACCTCTGCTGTTAACCCACTGTACGCTACCTTCAACACCACGGACAAAGTTAAAGACATTTTTTGATGGGGCACCGCTATTGGACAGAACATTTCCTTACAAACTATTACAAATCCCCTTATGACCATTCTCTGCCTGCCCTTTTCAAGGTTTGGTTTGTAAGGACACAAAAACTACGAGGTGAGATTACAGTTTGAGTCACTGTCTGGGTTTGTTGACCAATACAGACACAGCCTTCCCTGAGGGTTTGAGGGTCAGTTCAGTGTCACACTGGTTCCCCATTTGCTTCTTGCAGCAGAGAGTCATTATTCACAACAGCACTAGAGGTCTGTGGGACATTTGCAGGCATTTTGACAAATGACAAAATACTTGCTGTCATTTTCTTGGGAGGACATTCTCAATCAAAAAGATGGCCAAAACAAAGAAGATCCACATCCAGGAAACTTTATAAAGTCATAGTTGTTTTTGGCTAGACTTTTCTATAGGCTCTATGAATATATTGTTATAAATGAATCAATGATTGGTCCTGATATGTAGCCTGCAAAGCAAATTCTCCCCTTTAAAGTATTATTATTTCAGGGTATATCTAAAGAACACAAAAGGAAATGGACACAATGTGACCGAGTCATGGTGGATATATTGGACCAGTCACCAGTCTCCTGAATCCCTTTCTCTGTCCCAGAGAGGGGAGAGTTACCTTGTTACAGCAGTAGAGACGATACAATACAAATAACACACTATTAGATAAAAAGGCAAGCACATAGTATTTAAAATAAAAAAAAGTAAACATTTTTTACAGAAGTACACATTCATGAAAAATAGGTAAGTAAGCAGTATTTATGATATAAAATAAATGTAGAAAAGTGTTGTAGCGGGTAGATGCAGTTGTAAATAAAATAATATAATATATTTACATAATAACATACAGATTCTTGTTGGAATGGACTACCTAAGAAGTAGCAGACAGTAGTCATAATAATAGTAGTTATGAACAAATTGCACATAAGTGGTGTCATAGTCTCTGTTTGTTTTGACATTATTGCACCTTGGTGTCATAGAAATGCATGTTAAAGAGGGTTGACAGAAGAACACCCACACACCACGTCCTAGGAGATATGACACAGATCATTCCACAGATCTGGGTACAGTTGCATTGTTATCTCTGCTGAGGGCAGTTGTGACAGAGAATCTGGCAGAAATATGTATGTCATTAACCATCTGGTTTTTTGGCTCATTTGCGTCCAGGATTGTCAACTCCTGCTTACCGAGACATCGATAACCAACATATTTTAAGGTCACGACTTCTTCCAATCAAGCCAAGACTCTAGTCTATAAATCGGAATATAAATCTAACAAAAGGAATCCAGTCTGGATCCACATCCAGCGTCTTAACTCTCCCTCTCTGCTGTGTGTGACAGGCTGCTTCCACCCAGCCAGCCAGAACAGAGACACATTCCTGGCAGGCAGAGCTGTGCAGCTCCAGGATCACCACAGCTATATTAAAGTCCAAAGGATGAAGGTATGAGGTGTTACTACAGCAGGCTAATCAGAGGAATGCTCTTCTCCAGCAGCTAACTAAAGTCCGGCTTCAACAGCTCAGATGTGTCATGCTTACAAACATGTAGAATCAATGTTGCTGTCAGAACTAAGTGAAACATTCGAGGGCTGAGGTGAATCCTGCTCCAGATTGTCCGATTCAGATGGTCTGATACTGTTACTTAAGCAAGGCTAATACTGACACTAGTGGATTGAGTTACCAATGAATGATATGTTAAATAATAAAACAAAGTATTCATTCAAATGTGTGTGGTACAATCTAAAATAGAATGAACTTTTGACATATGTCCCAATACACCATTGTAATGCAGCACTGTTCATTGCTGCATTGCATTTTATTTCAAAAACTGCTTTTCCAAGTCAAATGTCTGCTGTGAAAAGAGGCCAATGAATTGGATTCACATAGGGTCGATAAAGCATTATGGGTGCTCTAATACATTTTTCTTATTCAAGCAACTTGCAATTTAATAAGATAACTCTACATTTCACATCAAACAGGAACCTGCTCCTATTTAAATCTAGCCAAGATTGTTTTTCTAAATTCATCGGCACAAATAAAGTGTAAACCTTACTGGTTAGTTAACAAGCATCCCCCATCACTTTTTACGGTGACTGATAATGGCTCTTTTCAGCTTAAGGGAAAAAAATAAAAAGTCAGTTATCACTAACACAGTGATCCTCACAACTTACCAAAGAACCAGAGCTCCACTGACTTTGAAATGTTGCCTGGAATCAGGATCCCAGGTTAATATGTAGCTCTTGTAACAGCACACACACACACACACACACACACACACAAAGCCTGAAGGCGTACAAATGGCTTGATGCTTGGTCATACTTGAAGACATGATTTGTTGGCAAGAATAAAGCAATGGATATTCTGGATGTAGGCTGGATTGGAAATCTGTAAGACAGCTTGGTTTGTTACTTACACTATTTAACCATCCCCCGTTTTATTTATAGAGCAAATGGCTCATTATAATTGATGATTTTTGAATAAACCGTGACAAAAACATAACAATTGGCCCCAAAATATAAGTATATCCAAGTGATGTCACAGGTCTGTGGAGTGAAAGTCAAAGTTGAACTGTAGGTATTTTTTATTTCATGCTTAAAGGGGACCTATCATGAAAAATGCACTTTCTGATGTCTTCTATACATAAATATGTGTCCCCGGTGTGTAAGGAGACTCACAAAGTTTCAGAAAATAAAACCCTCTCTCTTTTCCTCTTTACCCACATCTCTAAAAAAAAAAAGACGGGGGTACAGCGGAGCTGTTCCAGGATTTGGGTCCTGCTATGACGTCATTGGCGACATGTGGCACACGTGACACGTCCAAACCTATCGTCTCCGGCACACGTGACACGTCCCTATCGTCTCCGTATACAGTCTGAATCCCCTCTCGCAGCTGTGTGTCTGTGTATTCAGCAGGATGTCTGCTGTATCCTGGCTGAGCAAAAACTTTCTCAACCTCAACGAGAGCAAGACTGAGGTCATCTTTTTTGGACCCCAACCTCCAGCCTCTCCGGTTGATATTCTGGGCTCTCTCAAAAAAAACATCCTCCCCTCAGTCATGAACCTTGGAGTGACCTTCACTAGCACTTTTAAATTCGACAAGCAGGTCAGCACCGTAGTCAAATCCTGCTTTTTTTAAATAAGACTATTGGCCAAAACCAAGTCGTATTTATCTTTTAAAGACTTAGAAAGGGTTATTAACACCTTTGTAACCTCAAGACTGGACTATTGCAACGCTCTGTACGTGGGTATGGACCAGGCCTCAATTAAACGCCTGCAGCTAGTCCAAAACGCAGCTGCACGTTTGCTGACTGGCCACAAAAAGCGTGACCACATCACCCCAATTCTGGCCTCACTACACTGGCTTCCAGTTCGGTTCAGAATTGATTTTAAAATCCTTTTATTTGTTTTTAAAGCCCTAAATGGGCTGGCTCCGGCCTATATAGCCGAACTCTTCCAGCGCTACACCCCAGCCAGAGCTTTAAGGTCTGCTGACCAGCTGCTGCTGGTAGTGCCCAAGACCAGGCTTAAAACCAGAGGGCACCGAGCCTTCGCTGCAGCTGGCCCTAGGCTCTGGAACACTCTGCCCCTCCATGTGAGGTCGGCCCAGACCCTAGGGGTTTTTAAATCTACACTAAAAACACACTTCTTCTCTCTGGCCTTCTAGTTAGAGCGGAGCACGACTCCTGACTTTTCCTTGTGTTTTTATTTTTATTTTATTTTTTATATATATCTGTTGTAATTTATTGTCTTTTATTGTGATTGTAGTAATGTGTTTTTATTACATGTACAGCACTTTGGCTCGACCAAAAATCGCTTTTAAATGTGCTTTATAAATAAAACTTGATTTGATTTGATTTGAAGCTATGTGCTGTATCAGAAACAATGTGCGGCGTGTTTTGGGAGTAATATGCTCTGTGTTTACATTAGCATCGCTAACACTCAGAGCTAACGCTGTACTGGAGAGAGTATGTGTAAAGAAGCAGGAAATAAAAGGTACTGTCCTTGTAGTAAACCCGTGAGAGAGAAAGCGTTTGAGCTCCATACTGTTTCAGAAATAATGCTTGATGTGGTTTGGAACATAATATGGCGTTTAATCACGGCAGCGTTTAGCTGAGTTTCTCCCGGTAGAAAACTCTCTTAGCAGGGGAAAGCTGCGTGACGCTACAAAGGGGCGTGGCTAGCAGCGGCTGTTCCATTTAAAGCTACGGTCACAGAATCAGCCTTTTTGGAACAGGGCTGGAATAGAGGGGTATGAGGCATGCTACAATGGGTGATCTGTTTGGTATTTAAAGCAAAAAACTTCACAGACATGTTTTGTATAGGTATGGCCCTACAATATATGTTTCAAATATAGCATAATAGGTCCCCTTTAAGCTAGAAGGTTTATCTAAAAAAAGAAATCCAAGTCAAGTGAGAATTAGCCTTAAAAGAAAAGGTGATCCTGTAAAGTACACAACCACAACCAGAATCCTCTGCAGTGACTCCTCCATTCTCTCAGCTGTAATGCATCTTCTACAGTCAGCTGGTGTTCTACATCACCTCTCAGTCTGGATCTCAGCTGAAGGGCGGTGTATCTGAAAAATAATGAAATACTTGTCTCCTTAAAACTGATTCCCCCCCCCCCCCCCCCCCCCCCACCTCTCTATCTCTCCATGCATATTTCTACACTGTCATCTGTGAAAAAACTACAACAAGACACATGTTCTCCTCCAAGCTCCTGCCATTCACAGTCTCTTGAGTATGGCAACAATTAACACCACCCTTTTGATTCAAATAGTAAACTCTTTATTTTCTTTAAACCTGAAATAATTTAGTTTATGCTCATACATTTCATAATTTAAGTCAATCTGATCTGACCTTATCATACACAGCAGAGACAGAGGGACAGACAGACAGAGGGACAGCAGAGACAGACAGAAGGACAGCAGAGACAGACAGAGGGACAGACAGACAGACAGAGGGACAGCAGAGATAGACAGAAGGACAGCAGAGACAGACAGAGGGACAGACAGACAGAGGGACAGACAGACAGACAGAGGGACAGCAGAGACAGACAGAGGGACAGACAGACAGAGGGACCTCAGAGACAGACAGAGGGACAGACAGACAGAGGGACCTCAGAGACAGACAGAGGGACAGCAGAGACAAACAGAGACAGAGGGACAGGCAGAGAGACAGCAGGACAACAATCTGTCTCTCTGGGCTGGGGTCCAAACTCAGGGCCAAAGATCAGAGTTATCCGTTATTTGAAAAGCTGTCAACACAAATGTGAGGTCAGACACGATGACAACCCTACACACAACCCTCTGAATACACACTCACTGTGTTCATAAACACTCTGACCAGAGGACAAACAGCAGGGAGAAGAGCTAGAGACAGGTGACGCAGCAGGACTCACACAGGTAGGAAGCATGGGGTTTTGTGCAAAACCCACACACACCACACCCACACCCACACCCACACACACACACACACACACACACACACACACACACACACACACACACACACACACATAAACACACGCACAGAAGAGATGTGCTCAGTGAGAGAGATGATTGGATTAGAGCCCCCTGCTAAAGGAACATTGAGACAGGCAGCCGGCACACTTTCTGGCTGCACTGTGGAAGTGTGAGGCTTCCAAGTGAAATGAATAATGATGTGTTTTAGAGACTGTGTTATGGGACAGCATACAAAGTCACAAATGTCCCAAATGAATGTTTTGCTCATTTCTCACATATATCAAGCATCAAGGTAAGACAGCATTGTTGGCGAAAAAAAGCAAACTAATCTTTACACGCAGAATTAAACTCACTATTTAATTTATATCCTTTTTTTCTGGATTTATCCATTGTTAGTTTTCCAAGGCCGGGGGTCTGAAATGTAGGATGAGCCCCCCCAGGGTAAGGCGCCAGGACATAGATGAAGAAGGATGTGATGCATCTATTAGCTGATGGAATACTAATATTATTTCAGTGTCACAGTATTCCCTCAAACTCCCAGATAAAAGGAAAACAACAGATTACTTTCCGTAACTTTTAGATTGCCTCAAAATCAAATGCAAATAAATACAAGAGAAAATAAATATATAAATAAGATGTTTTGACTAAAGTGTCATGTAAGACAACAGAACAATGTGACCTGAGAAAAGAAGAAACCAAGATATTTAGGATCAGGAATGATTTTATTTATAGGAAAAGCTTATATCAAGATTATTCAGGCAGTAGCCAAACACATAAGCACATACTACAGTTTAAAACTAAATCAATCAACATGTTGTTCTACCAAGTTTGATGACATTAAAGATATTCTCATTCCGGGTTAAAAAATACATTTTCTTCAACAAAGATTAAAGACATTGGTGACATCTTCCACACAAGCACATACACTCACACATTTTGACCTTTTTGTCAAGTGTATTGAGAAATAATTGCTTTTAAAAGAGACGTCCAAAGCATTACATCAGTTGAGATAAACTCACACAGCAGCTGCAACACACACACACACACCAGAGTTCCCGTTAGCCGGTAATTACCGGACAATGACCGGTAAAATATGCTGAAGTCCGGCAAATCTAAATCTCTCCGGTCAAAATGTCCGGTCAAATAATTTTCCCTTAGCGCAATACCGCATCAGTTGCGCCACTTATGTGACAGACAAGAATAGTATGTGACAGACAAAAGAGTATGTGACAGACAAAAATTGTCAATTTCTAATGTCTAACACTTAATGTGGAGAAAGAGATGTCCTGTATGGGTTGATTGTGCGTTGATCTGTTGGTAATGCCTCGGGGTTCCGGTGGGCATGTAAACAAATGCATAATGCTGCGCTATACTTTGTGGCCTCATCCGGTTGCATAGCGACGCTTATTGTTTAGGTGTCTTTTAACAAGCAGGTAGTCATATCATTAGCTAGAACTAGCTAGATCTGATCGATATGGACATAAATGCGAGTAGAAGTCTAATCTGACAGGAGAGAGAGATCGGCTGCTGCTGACGAGTCGACACGCAGCTCTGCATGATCCCCTGCAGCGGCGAGCAGAGCAAAACCACACTTCAGGTTAGAAAATCACACGTAGCTATTTTAATTACCTCTCAAACTACCTAAACTAGTTATAGATATGTTTAGTTTTACTGTCGGGTCACTCATTACTGGATCCGCGAGCTGCATGATACTGACGGGCTGTCAGGAGAAGGAGAGAGCGCTCCGTTTATTATTCCCGCGTTTTTGTAAATTACTGTACACTTTTGAATAATGTAGTTAATCTACTATAATTAGTTTGTTTAATGTCGAATCATATCAATTTGTTTTAAAGCTCAATAAATAACAAAGAAGACCTTTAACCGGCACTTATCTAATTTTGTCCGGAAGATTTCAACTTTAACGGACATGTTGACCGGCAAAAAAAATATTCTAACGGGAACTCTGACACACACACACACACACACACACACACACACACACACACACACACACACACACACACACACACACACACACACACACACACACACACACACACACACACACACACACAACACACACACACACACACACACCCACACACACACACACACACACACACACACACACACACACACACACACACACACACCACACACAGCAAAGCTTCCAGGGACACCAACAGCTACACATCAGCATGTGAGACTGTGAAGAGGGAGGGATGGAGCGAGCCATGAGGGCCAATAAAGGGGGTAAACAACAACATTGAAAACAAACATTATTCTGATGGAGATGCATGTTAGCACTTTGTCAGCATGGAACACCGTTTATGTTGATAAGCACTAATGCATTAGACATGACCTAGGGATATAAAGTTTGTTAAATCCCATGTGAGTCAGCTATTTATGTAGAAATGTCTCAATTGTTTTAGGTTCCAAAGAGAGACATTCCCTGATTTGTTATCCAGCGGGAAGAAAAATGATTTATTGTTGGCTTTTTTTAGGGACATGATTTTATCAAATATACCAAAACCTCTTCTTGATCGAAAAAAAAAACAAAGATACGGCAGAGTTCAAGGTGTGTGCTCCGGATAAGCTGAGCAGGCGGAGCCGCACTGTATCACACAGCCAGCCAGCTAACGGAGCTAAACGATGAGCTAATGGCATGTGAACAACCAGCCGCTAGCAAGCAGTGAGGCACTTCCTTGTTACTCAGCTGGCCCTCATTTTGTCTTTACTTAATGCTTTAAAGGTCCCCTATTATACTGTTTTTCAACAATATATTATAGGTCTCAGATATATACAAAACATGTCACTGAAGTGATTGGCTGAAACACCAAACAGATCATGGCAGCATCCCATAATCCCCTCTGTTTCAGCCCTGTTTCCAAAGTGCTGATTCTCTGTCTGTTACTTTAGATGAAAATAAGGAGCCCCTCCCCACGCCCCTCTGAGAGAGATTTGGTTAAAAGAACACAATGGTGCTCTAGGAGGACATGCAGGTGATAAGGTGGGGGGGGGTTACCTTGGTCGGTGATTGGCTAATGGTTACACAAGACGTTATGACATCATAAAGTGGCCAAGATCTATCAGCTCGTTTTCAGACAGGTTTTTATATAAATGGATCAGGACAAAAAGTGAGCAAATCTTTTTTCCTGGAACTTTCAGAATCTCTTTACACAGAGGGGACACATGTTGATCTATAAAAGACATGAAAAAGTGGATTTTGCATAATAGGTCCTCATTAATATAACTTTACCAGGTGAGTTATGAGAAATGAACACCCCCCAAAGTTGTCATAAAGGGGGAATCTAACTATACAGAGAATATGGTTTTGGAACCAGGGCAGAAGCATGTTTATTTCTGCTGTAAAGTTGGAAATGTCAACATGGGGGTCTATGGAAGTTGCTCCCATCTGCAGCCAGCCCCACAGCAGTTTGTGGCACTTCCACAGAGGCTTCACTATGGAGCCCCGGATATTGCAACTTGATTGGTATGCAAGCACATAGTTACAGTACACCACTCCTATGCTTCAAGGAATAAGGTGACGTAAGAGATTGTTGCACAGTGAACACATTAGGTTGCACACATTACAACCCATGAATGAAAAAAACATCCAGCACAGCCCACAATCTGAGTCATCTGTTCAGGATTTGAAGCATTTGACTTCCATCCAAGTGTTAGTCATTGTACCGTATATCAGAAATCCTTTTATTGTCCAGCCACCATACATCTGTAACTGCAGCAGCACCCAAGCTAAACCCTGAGCTACAAACATGGTTTAGTTCTACTAAAATGATCATCTAATTACTACTCAGAATAATCCACCGTGGGATTACAGCACCCATCGGCTTGGGGGGGGAGTGCCACACCTGAGCCATTTTATTATCAGAAGAAGCTGCAATAGCAAGGCCCCACCCTCCTTTTTTTTGTTAGTACAGCCGGGAATAATTGATTTCACATTGCAGCCACAATTTGACACAGGTCTTGTAATACGGTGTAATGGAAGAATGGAAGATGATTAAATTAAAGTTAGGGTTACATTATTTACTCAAGGTGACATCATGAAAACGCATAACAACTTATTGTTCTGAAAGACATTAGGGAGTTTTTTTGTGGACAGTACAACAGGAAGTCTTTGGTAGCTCTCCCATTTTGTCCCAGCTGTGAGTTTATCACACATCTAAAATCTAGAAGGCTTGGAATGAAATAAAATGTAGCAGATGCAAACAGTGATGTGCCATCAGATTGTTCAATCTAACAGTTTTCCTAAAGTAGCACGAAACGAAGAACCATATCATATCATATGGATGTGAAATCAAAAGTATCATAGACCGTATTCGGTGGGGATAACAGTCCTTATATTCTTTCAGTTGGATTAGGTATTCTGGTGTAGTTAAGGCCTTTTTCCTTTACAGTTATTTACTTCTAAAGAGTTTTTCATTTGACAGTCAGATGCAGTTGTTTCATATGCCATATTCACTTAAAGTGGACCTATCATGCTATATTTAAATGATATATTGTAGGGCCATACCTATATAAGGTATATTTATACGTTTCTGTTTTCAAAATACCAAACAGATCATGCATTTTAGCCATGCCTCATTTCGCTCTATGTGCTCTTTGCTGTCTACCTGTCATACCAATGTTTGTGCATAGCGCCCAGACGAGAGAGGTAATGATACACGGGCAAGGCCAGGCAGGAAACATGTGACTTATCAGTAACTTTAGACATCGTAACACAATTTTAAATGAGATTTTATTGTAGATTATACATTTACTGATACCAATTATATAATATTTACCTTGTTTATTAAAAATAAAAATAAAAATAAAAAATATATTTTTTAAATATATATATATATATATATATTTTTTTAATGTGGGAAGAGGGGGGGCGGCGCCCCTAGCGCCCCTATGGGCCGGCCGCCACTGCGTATAGCACTGAGACACGGATTTGAAAGCAGCATAATGACAGAGTTATGAGAAACATTCAATCGACAGATTAATTTGTACATCAGATTTCTCAAGAGAGCATGGAACGTGTTGACTCGTGCATTACAAAACATTTCACTTGCACTGCACCACCTTGGTTTTCTAAGCAGTATACGCAAACAGTCATTATAAGCAACCTGGAGCTTCTTGAGGCTCGCCTTCTTAACCTTGACCCACAAGGGGGCAATATAGAGAGGAGTACAATAAGCTCTAAAGAGGTTCACCTTAACCTTATCTGAACACCAAGAGAATTTTCTAGCCAACATGTTAGCTTGTGTATATAAGACACACCGCTGTCTATGCTATGTCTCGCTATGCTAACTTTAGCTAGTCGACCTAGTTAGCGGGCGCTCATTCATAGAGCTCAGTGAGATGGAGCTGCATTTTATATGACTGGCCAAGAGGAAAATTGCTGCGTCGAGATTGTACACATTATACTTTTATCCTCAGGTCAGCTTCAGGTCTGCCTGGCTGTAATAATGTGGAGGCAGAGAGGCCCAATATAACTGTGCCACAGTCTATTACGTTGTAATGTTCTGCTTTTTTTACAATGGACACCTACCTGATAACACTTTCACAGGGTTGATTAGATCACATACTTTAAAGGTCCCATGTCATGCTTTTCTGGTTATTACCCGTCCCCTTGTGTGTTATGAAGGTTTGTAGGGATGCTCCGATCGATTAGTCACCGATCGAGATCTGCCGATACTCACTCTCTACCGATCGATCGGTGCTCTCTAAACATGCCGATCGCGAGGACCGATCGCATGACGTAAAATACATGACACTTTTCTCTCTACGCGGCAAAACAAGCTCGCCAAAATGGCTTCACCGGTCTGGCAATATTTTAAGGTGTCCGAAAAAGACAGTAAAATAGCGGTATGCAACGTGTGTGAAGCAGAAATCCTGCAGCTCCGCCTGCTGTGACGGACCGGTGAGCGGAGCGAAACACACAAGAGTTAGACCTAACACACTTAGCTATTTTATCTACCTCTGGAACAAGCTAAACTAGTTATAAATATGTTTATTCTTCACTGTCGGCCTCACACATTACTGGATCAGCGAGCTGAGACGATACTGACGGGCTGTCAGGAGAGGAAGAGAGGGGGAGAGAGAGGGGGAGAGAGGGGGGAGAGAGGAGAGAGAGGGGGAGAGAGAGAGGGAGAGAGCGCTTTCCGCTCATTTCTCCCGTGGTATTATCCAAAGTGAATGTAAACTTGAATAATATACATAATTTGAATGTAATAATTAAGTTGATTGTTGTTTGTGGAAGCTCCAGTGAATTAGCCCCATTAACTGAGTTTTAAACATCACTTTAAATGGAAGATTTAAAGTGATGTTTAAATCTTCCATTTAGGCCCCGCCCACTCGATCGGATCGGCGATCGGTATCGGCCGATACTGATTCCGGCGATCAGCGATCGGCCCCAAAATTGGCGATCGGAGCATCCCTAGTTTGTATTCATGTAAACGGTCTGCATAGTCACAAACCCTTAAAGTACACCCTGTAGCGAGTAAAACTCTAAAGGCCGCTACACACCAACCCGATTTTGGGAGTCAGAGGCCGTCAGAGGCAGTCGGGCATTCGCGGCACCCTACTCAGGTTGGTGTGTCCCGCACCGTCGTCTCTTTACGGCACATTTTCACACCTCCCGCGGCCTCCCGCGGCCGATTCAACATGTTGAATCGGCCGCGGGAGGCCAAAGAAAGTCGGGACAAAGAAATCACTCTGATTGGCTGTTCAGCTTAGCGAGTCAGTGCATGAGAAGCGAAGTGGAAATGAGGGACCAAAACAAACGATTAAGAAGGCACACACAGACGGTTAATCTTTTTCATTTTCATCTCACCCAGACGCATGAGTTTCTTTTTTATGTTTACATGTTTTCGATCGACGAGAGAGAGTGAAAATGGAACCCAGACGCTATTTGTTGTTTGTTTATATCACGCAGCCTGTTCTTCTTCTCTCGGTGTATAGTCTGTCTTCCGGTTGTTGCCTCTTTTGAATGACGAATGCACACTACCGCTGCCTGCTGGTAAGGACAGTTATTGCCACTCGTCAACTGAAGTCTTTGCGGTGTGTTCATAGGCGGGCGGCGTAGGCGGGCGGCGTAGCCGACGCAGGTGATGTAGCGGACGTAAAAGTCAGGACGCCTTCGGTACGCGTTCTTTGGTCTCAGGTTGGTGTGTAGCGGCCTTAACACAGAAAAGACCTGTCTATGCTGCCCCAGAACGCCTCGTTGGAGATTTCTCTTTTTCCATTGTTTTCTTCTTGGGTATAGTGACGTATTTGGGTATAGTGACGTAACGTAACGTTGCGTCCGCGGAGCCGTTACGTTACGTTTCCTCACACGCACACACTCAATCTTTTCTCAGCTGCAGCTCCGTCGATTTCTCCGCCTGAGACGGCGGGACGCGGCAAGGCTGTGAGTCTGTGTGTGAGCACACACACAAACTCCCAGCCAGGCTGCGGGTGTGTGTGTGTGCTCGGGCTAGTTTCGGGCTGCTTTCGGGCTGATTCGGGTTTCGCTGTGTCTCGCAGATGGCCACTGGGCTCACAGGGAGGGGGGGGCAGGAGCTCCAACAAGCCGTTTAGGACAGAGAGTGAATACACATACTTTACAGAGATGCTGTATGAGAAACCAATGTGAATTTGGAAAATTGCACAATATAAATCTATTCTAGTAGACCTCAACAATGGAATTATGATCAGTAGAAATGGCCATGACATGGGACCTTTAAGAGAAGCAAAATATCACCCACAATTCCTGAATTGTGACTCGAACATTGTAAATAAAGTGAGTAAATGTCATCGACATTTGGCAGAACTTCATGGTTCTTTACAAAATATAAAGAACCGAAAGGAATCAGACTGGAAAACATGAATGAAATAAGGAGTAAGAAAGGTAGACTTCGAAGATGCGTTTAAAAAAATATTATTTTCTTTTAAACAAAGAAAAATCCAACATTTTAACCCAGTTTAGAGGCACATAATTACAACACACTTTTGGATCTTGATAATTTTTAACGAAATACTGCAGCCAAATTGCATCAGAGAAAGATAATTTTTTAACATTGCTTTATTTATTGTTGCTATGGGTTTTACTCACAGGGTCTAATTATTTTAGAAAGGAGGATACCTTTGTGGATAATTCGACTCCCAGTAAAAACCTCCAGGAAAAAGAACAATCTAGGAATCTGCTTCTAATTAGCTTCTAACTGGGAAAACTGACTGAAATAACAGAAATGAAGAAAAACTCCCATAATCCCATGCTACTTCTTTTGTAGTAGTTTTGATTGACAGTCCTCTAGTGACAGCACATGACATAACAACTCCACAGACCGCCAAACTGAGTCATTCTACCCTCCACAAAAAGAAATTAAAATCCCCAAAATCAATTACAAACAGCCCCTTACATTTCCAGAATGATTTACTATTTTTAGATGTTGACTCACATTCACATTCCTGAAATAGCTCTCGCAAGTGAAATAACATTGAGAATAAGAGCCTGAAATCCTCAAAGAAATTCTCTCATGCATTCACTCATTTCCTGCCAAGTAATCTTGCCTGCACACACACACACACACCACACACACACACACACACACCACACACACACACACACACACACACACACACACACACACACACACACCACACACACACACACACACACACACACACACACACACACACACACACATTACACACTTTTTTCCACGTGCAACTACAAGGCAGAGTGAGTCTAAAATGCGTTGGATGAACAGTGTGTACAGGTTCATAAGGAGAGAGAGGAGCCCGATGGAATTGACTGGGTGTCATCTCGGTGCCGATGCAGCACCCTGCAGACAGCATCTAATCGCTGCTATTGATCTACTGCATGTGTGGGGGGGGATACAGAGTATCCTGGCTTGTAATGGGGGTTCAAACCCAGAAGCTGCTGGGCCATAACAGCCTTCACCTCACAGTCTGCTGGACGTCAATCCCCCTTTACTGACAGCACAGAGGGGCTGGCTCTGATTGATTGGACAGGGACAAATGAGAAGGGACAGTGGTGGAATGGTGTGTGCATGTGTGTATATGCAGTCACACCAATCCGTAATGCTTGCAGGAATAAATGGTTACCAATTGACAAAAAAACATTTAATTTAATTTAGATGCAAAAAAGCAGAAAGAATACAGTCCAGTGTCAGGCTAAAGGTGGTATAGGGCCTTCACTGGTAAATGGACTGCATGTATATAGCACATTTTCTGTTTTTATGACCAGTGCTCACACACATTCATACAGATGCAGAGGCTGCATCATACACACACATTCACACACAGTTGGTCATGATATTGAAGGACATGTGGGTTTAAGTATCTTGGGACATAATACGATACGATACGATACAATGATACTTTTTTCACTGCCAGTTGTGGAAATGAGCCTGCAATGTGTCTCTGCTGCCACACTGACAAATACAATTCGCTTCCTGTACATACCACTTTGTTAACACTCAACAAATCAAACTTACAACAAAGCAGTTATATCAATCTGCATCAGCGCAAAGAGAATCCATTCTTAAATGTTAACATCATTTAAACAATGACTTAATCAGCCTTTGATCCTCTTAGGAACATAGCAAGAAAAAAACTTTTTTTCATTGTTACTGGACAGTAGCGTCAAAACCAAAAATTGAGAAGCAGCATTCAGTTGCAATTCACCAACTATCCATCCTACCAGAGGATGAAATGACTCAACAGTAGTCTACATGTGTGTATTCAAATAAAGCTTCTGCTGTAGATGTATC
Source organism: Trematomus bernacchii (assembly GCF_902827165.1). Lineage (NCBI taxonomy): Eukaryota > Metazoa > Chordata > Actinopteri > Perciformes > Nototheniidae > Trematomus > Trematomus bernacchii. Next base: position 1,053,798 of record NW_022987605.1, read on the forward strand.
TTTTCCAGAGGTAATGACACAGGAAGCAGAGACAGATGGCCCCTTCCACTGACCTCTCACACTGCAGGGCAGATGATAAGAAAGCCTGAATTTAGATACCGTTTTAAATAGACCTGTTTATCAGGAAGGAGAAAGTACTTTGAATATGTTGTATGATTTATTCATGCATGTCAATATAATTCCATTCTTTAATCAGAACTAAAACAGCGACCATTAATCTGGACTGAATAAAGGGATGTTTTTAAATCCAAGGCTTTATAAAGGCTTTCACATAAGATTACATTTAAGGCTCATGTACAAACATCATGGATTGAGCTTTGGAAGAAGAATTCAATATAGTTTGGAGATAATAAAAATACAGGTATCTGTTAAAAAAACAAAGAAGTCATTTCAGGTTAAGATAACAGAAAGGGATCCTATGGTAAATAATCAAACCTGTGGGTTTGTCACTGCGTACATACTAGTGTTGTCACGATACCAACATTTTGTTTCGATACCGATACCAAGTCAAGAATTGCAATTTCGATACTTTTCTTAAAAAAGGGGAAACCGTCTTAAATGTCATTATTGTGCTCTATTTCAAACCTGGAAAAATATTACAGTCATAACACAAACTTTTGAACAATGAGAACAATATATAAAATAAATTAAAGCAATGGCATTCAAGGTAAAATGACAAGAATCGGTATTAACTAAAATAGCAGCATAATCTCAAACTACTTTTTTGTCAAAATTCAAAATAGATTTGTATATTAAACAATAAGAAATGACATTCAACACAATGAGTGAACAACGTGAACTGTCAACGGGGGGGGGGGGGGGGGGGGGGGGGGGGGGCGGGGGGAGCCTCGCTGCGGGGGAAACTGTGGACCTCTGTCGCCTGTCAGCGCTACTTCAATGATGACATTTAGAAAAAAGTCTGCCCCTGTTTTTGGCCAAGAAAACAAGGGTTTCTAAATGTTCCTCACTCATTCTAGAACGCCTCGTGGTGTCCATAGGCTTGCCCTCGCTGTCGGAGATGTAACAAAAATACTTCCAAATGAAGCCGAGGCGCATCGGCAATAGCACTCGCACTTGCAGCCATGCTTCTCGTTTTGTCACATGATATGACAGCTAGAGTGTGCATGAGAGAAAAAAAACGGCACGTCACAGGGAGGCACTGCAGGGAGTGGAAGCAGAGCGCTGAACACACACAGGAAACACAGCTCTTATTAAAACAATGTCATTCTTAAAGTACAGATACTAATGAAATGGAGGAATCGTAACGTTTTTAGCGGCAGGGTATCGCGATACCTTTCTAGTATCGGTGCACCGTGCAACACTACATACAGTGTTTGGATCCATTGTTAATTTTAAAGGGCCCATGTCATGGCCATTTCATGGCCCGCTTTTTTCGGGGAACATCAGTGTAATGGTACAGCTGATATTTTATACTAACTAACCGAACTGAACCTACAACTGTTGTTATAGAAGAGTGTGACGGCCCCAGGGCCTTTGTGCAGGTGTGTTGCAGGGCTTACGGTGGGGTGGAGCTGAAGAGGGTAATCAGCGCGATCACGGACACCTCCGTAGCCGGTGCTATTAATCCCAGCGGCCCGGAGTCTCTCTCCAAAGCGGCTGCAGAAGGACGAACTGAGCGACCCTCTCCCCTCGACCACCTATCTCTGCATTTACCACAATAAATGTGCCGTGGTTTTGTAAACTCGTGTATGTCTCCTTGCCTTTCCGTTGTGGCCTACGAGCCGACATAACAAAGAGTAAGTTATTTTTACCTGTAATAAACTACTACTGTTTGATGAGAAATCAAATCATGGTTTGCTATATATGAATTCAGGGAAGAAAGGATAGGCCTACTAAGTATTTCCATTAAACTTTATTTTTAGAAATGTACAAAATGAACATAAATATACATATATACACACGGTATATCATCCATTCCTCCTCGCATCTTGCCTGCGCACAGCCGGTGCAGTGCGGTGCCTTTTAGCACGAGGCCTCAGTAGTAGTAGAAGTCCCGTCCCCGTCATGGATTGTCCGCCAGGATCTGGCTGGACGAAATCAAATGCAAATCACAAAATATTAGAGAAACTTAGTTGTTTTAGATTCGTTAGTAGTAGTTGTGTAATGAACAGCTTGCCTGCTAATATGCTAACCTAGCTTTGTTTACCTTGGTAGCTAACACGATATGAACGTTAGCTTGGAGGAAAGGCAACTATAATGCAGTGTAATAAAACTACTATGAACAAAATCTAGTGGTTCACATTAGGCTAGCAATAACGTGTTTATAATTGCAATCGTATACGGGTATTCTGCTACCATACAATGTAACTTGCATGAATACATTGTTTTGCGCTAGCATACAGCTAGCCTCGTTAGCTACATGCAGTATATGTACTGTCACAATGTACGGTAAATCACCCGGAGTATACTGTATGAGTATTCCGTGTGTGTGACTGCAGACATTCTCCTGCCATGACAAACATGTAAGGCCATCTGCTGACATTGTAGTTGATATATTTAAACGCTAGCAACGTAGCATCACAAAAATGTTTTTCCGACCAAATCTAGCTCTAGCTCCGTGTGTTAGATCGGTTGCATACACGCTACGCCAGCTATAATGTAATTACGTTTCACGACTGACCGCACGGCAAATCACCCGGAGTATACTGTCAATAGGTATTTTGTGTGTGAATGCAGACATTCTCCTGCTATGAGATACATGTATGCAAGGCCATCTGCTGATATTAGAGTTGATATATGGAAACTCTAGCAACTTAGTTAGCACAGTTAGCACTGTGTCAATGGCTTAGCAGTCCAACACAGTTTACACATTTAAACAGTCTTGTTTGATAAATACACAAATAACAATGCAAACTTACAGGTTGTATACCCGGATCTTCCCCTGCTCCAAACGGTCCAAACAAGCTGTGCATATCCGGCCTCAAACTGGGCAATGTTTTGGAAGCTTTCGTCTGTGAAATGCCGGTTCTTCGAACCTCTGGAGGAGGAACACGCCGCTGCTGGTGTGGCCATAGCTCTTCGGGATTGGTCCATTTCGTTCCGGGTACCGCATGACATCAGGCGGGACCCGGAAGAATCAAATGGGCAGTGACGTATCTCCAACGAGGCGTTTTGGGGAGGTATTTTCTGTGTTAGAGTTTTACTCGCTACAGGGTTTGTACTTTGAGGGTTTTGACTCTGCACACCGTTTACATGCATAAAAACCTTCATAACACACAAGGGGACGGGTAATAACCGGAAAAGCATGACATGGGAGCTTTAAAACATAGATCAGTGCAGTTCTACAATATTTTTATGTTTCACTGTTTATTAAGTGAATGTTTTTTTCCTTTCACCTGTAGCTTGTTATAGAACTGTGTTGGCTAAAGCATGTTGTCAGCCCTGCAGAGGGATTTATTTTAGACATGAAAGAACCTGAACAAAGTAATAAAGAGCTGTCTGATCAAGTAGCCAATTGTGTTTTTTTGAAAAACGAACAGTTTCCCAAAATGCTCCTGTCACAAACACCAGTGCTTGCTTTGTCCTGGAGACGGCGTACACACACACACACACACACACACACACCACAACACACACACACACCACACCACACACACACACACACACACACACACACACACAACACACACACACACAACACACACACACACACACACACACACACACACACCACACCACACACCACACACACAACACACACCACACCACCACCCACACACACACTATTACAAAACTAAAGAGCCTCACAGTTGGCTCTTGATTATATTCAGTGCGTGTGTAACCGATCTGCCCCCGTTACACACGGCTTCTCCTCATTGCCACACAACGACACCCGGTGACTTTATTGTAGAACAGGAGGCCTGGTGGAGCCTTAGATGTGACTCAATTTGCCCCAGCCAACAAGTGCCTGGAGAGCTGGTCTGAATTACTCACACTTCACACTCCTGTTAAGCGCCTCCACTGTGGTAATAGATAAACCAATCTTTCAGAAGGTAGATAGTGGATCAACCATTTCCATGTCTCATGTACCTGGAGCCCTTTTTTTTAAAGCCTCGGAAAGCCACTTACATTATCAGCAATTCGGCAACCATTTTTCAGGATGGCCATCATTGCGAAGCAGATAAAAGAATGATTTTACAACAGGACTTTTCACCACCGGATTCAATTTCGGTTGATTTTTGGTATTGAACTTGTATATGTTTTTACTTTAGGAAGTCTAATGTACTATTGTAACTTCTTCTGGGCTTTTTTGTGTCATTTTTAACACAAAATGTTAGAATGCAGGGCTTATGAGATAGCATTTGGGACACTTAACTGCACTAATATGTATACTAGTTTTCTATGTTAGCTACATTAGTTGTCACCAGTACCCCGGGTTGTGCTGCAATAGTACTTCCGCTACTGCACTCGTATGAAATTGGCAGATTATTTTTTATTGTATGGCTGGCTGAGACATGGTAAAAGGAGCTTCTGAGTAATTCCTGATGTCTGAATATTCAACGCATTCATAAATGTATAAAATGACACCAAGATCATTTATATAGGGCAAGTGAAAGTGATTTAAGGCCAAAAATTATATTTCCAAGCCAGCCAGGCCATGTGAAAATGAACCCACAAATGCTGTTGAAGTTAGACGAGATGAATGACCTTATCACTTTATATCGTTGGTAACCGGGTATGATTATAAATAATCTGAACAGGCAATGCATAACTCCATGGACATAAATCCAATTTAAAATGACTGGGTTACATATCCTTTTTTAACCCTTTATTGTGTGTCATCATTTCAAAAGATTCTCTCTATAGCCAAAGCACTATAAAACAAAGCTTTTCATGAAACTTGAATAGAGAGGGATGTCATGTCACAGTAATTAATATAAGAATGCACTAACAGTTCAGTACAGGACAGTCTTTGTTCGATGTTATGATGAATATTTGTGAAGTAATGTGAGACTGCTTGTATAAGAAATCGGAATTTGAGATGTCTTTGTTCTTTGTAATTGTACTGCTTAAAACCCTCTTATAATGTTGGAGTGAAATTGTAGGACTTCAAACAGACTTTGACACGGATCCCAAGTTGCCACATTCCACGTTGGCTTTGTTGGACCATTTTCTTATAACCTACCTTCAATCAACCATCCACTCTTTGTAACTTTCTTAGCAACGATCAAATGGATTTTCATAAAATGAACTTGACAATCTTTGGATGGATTGCCATGAAATGGTATGAAGAGATTGAATTAGTCCAAAAATATGTGTTTATGACCAAATACCTGCAATAATGATGTTCCTATCAAGTGCTTTGTATGCAGTGTACAGTAATCAGCATATTTAAGCATGCCAATCCATCTGACATTTGGCATTATACTTCAGTCCAAACAGAAACGAGTGGTAAAGAGGTCTAACACGCTTTGATATGCAATCTTAATGTAAGATTATACAATATCTTCAAAATCAGTGGATCTACTCTCTGGGGAGCTTGATTGTGCTTAGTGAATTACAAATTGGACCATTAGATTTCATTTAAAAGATTAGTGGGGTCAATTAAACATAAGGATTCATCCTTAAAGGTGGGGTAGGTAAGTTTGAGAAACCGGCTCGAGATACACTTTTTGTTATATTCCATGGAATGCTCTTAACATCCCGATAGCAATGAATATCTGAAGTGCTTTGACAAAAAATCCATAAAAAAATGTCATCTGTGGAAGCCGACCAATCATTTTAGCCGGCCCGGCTAAAATAACTGGATGGCCTACCTGCCTGTCAGCCTTCCATCTGTGCACAAACTTATCTCGTGCCCTCATTGGTCATGTGCACGTTCGTGTGTGTTGGAGGAGGGGCTCTGTAAGGAAGTGGCAGATTTTCTCCGGTTGTGTATTTTCAAATTCTAGCGATCTCGAGCCGGTTTCTCAAACTTACCTACCCTACCTTTAAGGGGCCACAATTACCCTCAGCAAATTAACAGTCCTTTGTTATTTTTCTGAAACTCATCAACGATGATCATCCCGACCTAAATCTATGGCAATCTGGGCAGTAGCTACCTCAATCAAGGACGTTAGGTTTTCAGGCCCGTTAGTTTATTGGTCCAGTTTGTCATTAGTCATAAACTACCATCCCAATGCTCCTAAACTATTGTGGGGGGGGGTGTAGAATGGGCCAGAAAGAACCCATTACATTATGGAGCCGACCCAAAGCACTGGGCACAGACAGATTATTCGTCACTAATGGAAACGACCTTGGTGGAGGTCTGCTCTTTGAGTGTCCTTCTAGTGCCCTTTAGTGGCAGATGATCATGCACTGGACTTAAGTGTTCCAATCAACCTTATCGTCCTTAGGCCTCGCTAGTAATGTGGTCAGTCAGTGAAATGTTCCAATAATGAAATGATCTTTGTTTCCTTCACGCCTGGCTCTGAAGTCAAATGCATCTTAGAATAGAAATGCCTCTCCTAATACTTGAAACTCTTATTCAACAGGCAGTACATGTATCAATAAAGTATTACACATGAACTTGATTTAATGTCTCAACTGAAACTGAATACAAGATTGAGAATATATTTTGTTTAACATTGCTGTCCTTAGGTCCGCATGACAGTTCATGGTTGCATGGTTACAAGCATGTAATGGGATTTGTGGGGATAAAGAAAAAGAGATGGTGACATAATGCTGGCTTATGATAGGAATGAATGAACAACAGTAACAGAGAGTGGGAGATCAAAGCAGAGAAAATAACAAATAGGTGAGGAAGAGAGGACGATATAAACTACAATTCAAGGATATAAAAGGACAACTCAGAGCAGAATGATGAAAATATGTGAGTGCAGTCGGACTGGAGAGATCCACTGCTTCGGATTTACTGACACAGCAAACAGAGCCTGGCACATCTGTCTGCTGCCAGCTGAGCGACACATCTGTGTGCTGTGATACCTGCCAGACTGATGATCACCCCTTCACACACTCACAGCCATACACAGCCATACACAGACACACACAGACACACACAGCCACACACACCACACACAGCCATACACAGACACCACAGACACCACACAGCCCACACAGACACACCATACCCACACACACATCTTCCACATAACCACACACACACATCCATACACCTACCCACACACACCCACACCTCCATACACAGTCAGACACACCACACCACCCACACACCCCCACACCATACCTCCACACCCATCCACCCCTACCCAACCCACACAGCCCCCCATACACAACCACACACACACAACACACATCCATACACAACACCCACCACAACACACACATACACACACTGCACACACAGCCACACACAGCCATACACAGACAGACACACAGACACACACATACTTCATACACACACACACACCTCATACACATACACACACACACCCACACCTGGGATAACACACAGACACACACATCCATACACATACACCACCATCCCTACCACACACACACATACACACCCACACACACACACACCGCCTACACCACCACACACCCCTCACAGCACACGACACACAACACACAGCCATACACAGACACACACAGCCACACAGCTTACACAGACACACACATTCACAGTTGGGAAGACAGACTGTGCTCTGATTACTGAGTCATTACAGATAGACAAACAGTTTAGAATTGAGGCTAAAATACAGATGAACAAATATATTTTACCTAGTGTTAATGCAACAGCATGCTCTTGTAGAAGTGGAGATACTTCAGTTTGTACCAACCAACCAACAAACACGCTAACTGGGTGTAGCATGTGTAACTGAAAAAGGCTAAGGTACCACCACCACTACTACTACTACTACTAAAAGTGCCTGTAAATGGCCTAATGTCTGTGTGATATCTATATCTTAGCTCTGATTTGCACCTAACATTAACACCGTTTCCTGTAGATAGAACAGTCCTCCCTGGTCCTGTCATGGCTAGGCTATATCCCAATTCTGTAAGCTTTTCCTGTAAAGGCTCAAATCTGATACTTTTGACATTTAATGTGTCTCCTTTAAAACCTTAAAAAGCACCCAAACTATGATAGTTTCAAGAAAGTTGAGACTCTCAATATCTTAAGCTTGTACGCTATGCTTATTCTGTCAGTGCAAGTTTGTTTAGTTTTTCAATCTGTGCTTCTGTTAGCCAAACTGTCAATCAAACGCTGATTAAGAGGCTTTGAGCTATATGTGCATTTCTGTATTCTGATCCACAAAGATTATGTTTTCTTCTTTTTAACAGTAAAATGCAAAGCCAAAATTGAATTTTGCTTTAAGTTAGGAGATGTCTGGCTTAACAATGTGGATACAAATGTTTAAAGAAAGGATTAAAAGTGAGTACATCATAAATAATAGCATTTATTCTGGTGCACTATGACTATGCAGCATTCATTGCATTTGTGCTTTTATCATAAAATGTAGTTTGAAGAGACACCTGGAATAATGACCAAAATGTTGAGGGAATGGAGATATAAACAAACAAAAGGGTTGATGGAAAATGAAGTCCTGTTTTTTAAACATTAGCATTCACACCAATGATGTTAGAGGGGTTATTATGAATCTACTATGGTCTCATTTGTTTACAGTAGTCATCAAGGTACCACAGTTTATTTGCTAATATGTGGTAGACGATAATACTTTATTTTAGGCTATTACCTATGTATACTGCACTTATATTCTAACAAACAAGTATCTGCTCTGCTGGGGAAATGCTTAGTCATGTTCTGCAAGGTGGAGGCAGAGACAGAGAGGATTCTGGGCGTTGTGACTGCAGGAGGAAACTATGGACCCTCGAACACTAACACAACTGTCCCCCTGCATCTAACCTACCTTTAATTCTAAAGTTGTTCTGCAGATCTTCAATACTTAATGCTTTTCAAAACACTATAATTTGATAAATAAAGACATAGGGTAGGAAAGGGAATTGAATGTAGAGTCTCTGTTGTAGCAGTGTGAGATCTGTGACATGCCTTCAGGTGACAGCACAGGGAACTTTCTCACTAAACACATGTAATCTCTTTCCTTTATTTATTCATTATTTATTCATTAGTTGTATTCAGTGATAGCACCCCTGTGTGTTGCTGACTGTTATTCCAGCACTAAAATAGGTTTTTATAACCTCTAAATTCCAACAGCTTCAAAGGCAGCCTGGAGAATTCACACGCATACATAACTCCATGTTTGAAATCACTGAGTAACATAATGAGTTGGCCTACTGCTGAACGTTCTGACAGTCTGGGTATTTAAAGTCACACGACCACACAGATAAGAGAAAGACTGCTAGTGACTCAGCAGCAGTGCTAATGTTAGCCTTCACTTTACGGCTGGAAGCTATAGCCTAGCTTGCTAGCTTCTACTCAACCTGTTAAGCCCGGTGCCCCCGCGGCAACATCTTGCAAGAAACAGCGTCTGAGGGCTTCTTAACATTTAACAAACTATGAGGGTTAGGGTTAGGGTTAGGGTTAGGGTTAGGGTTAGGGTTAGGGTATGAACCATTTTTACCGAAACAAGCGAAAGAGTGCTAACGCACTTAGCACATAACTCACGGTAGAAATATTTTATACTTCATCGGATCTGCACAAACAAGATATCCTCTGAAAGCTGAGATTCCACGGATTCCAATGGTATAAGTATCATCAGTGTGCGACCAAAACTCGTGGCAGCGGAAGCCAGCAAAGACAACACACAACTTCACTTTACGTAGCCAAAACGGCAAATACGTCTTACCTTTGCTGTTTTCTGATCAAAAGTTGTGTTCAAGGGCATTAAAACGCAGATAAACGCTGCTGAAGGTTAATCCAATGTCTCTGTGTCACTTTGAAATGATTACTGATAATCCATCATCATATTTATGGCAATAAGCCTAGTTTTCAGTTTTCAGAGCGTAACATAGCTTTTGGTTTGGGCAAACTGCGTGCGCATCACTCTCACTCCTCAATGGTAATGTGTAGGTGGATTTAGGAACTTCCCTCTCGATTCTATTGGCTCTAACGGTTCAAAAGTGGTGTCAATCACCAAAATCGACCAATGGGTTCCAGAGATATGGCAAATACACCCAAATGACCCCAGAGGGTACTTATTATATGTTATAGTTTGGATTCCTAAAGCTTTTTGTCTACTATCCCATCATTCAAGGGTGGTTTTCACTATAAGTAATGTTGTTTTTTTTGGACGGACACTAAAAGTTACATTTTTTTACTGTGTTCAATTTGAATGTACTTTAAAATAAAAACATCTATTGATTCTGACTTTTCTACATCCAACTCACAGGTGTATCATTGCTTTGAGATTTTATTTTATTAATTTAACCCTTTTAGAAGTGAAGATATAGTCATTTGTTCTGGGCCTGTCATTTTCGAGCCTGAAACCTGAAAAACAGGCTCAGGGCTTAACTGGTTAAAAGGACTCCAGCACAATATCTCCTTTCAGATAATGTAAGTTGTTAAGCTTAAATCCCTGAAGAGTTTACATCCAAGTCTTTTGAGAATGTCCAAAAATCATAGAAATTTGTGTTGTCTTAATTGGCACACAAATTAATGAACTATACATGTGTTTTGTGAGGTCACAGTTACCTTGATATAAAATATTTTTGACCATCAAAATATCTAATCAGTTCATTCTTGAGACCAAGCGGACGTTTGTGCCAAATTTGAAGAAATTCCCTTAAAGTGTTTCTGAGATATCACGTCCACAAGAACCTGACATACGTGAGGTCACAGTGGCCTTGACCTTTGACCGTCATTGTTTTATCAGTCTATGATTGAGTCCTAATGGCATTTGTTTGAAATTTGAAAAGATACCATCAAGGCGTTGCTGAGATAACGCATTCATGGGACTGGAAAAGACAGACAAAGAAAATATATAGTTCCAGCAATCATGGAGGCATGAAAACGTGTTCCAACCATGCTTGAGCAACAATGCTCATTGGATATTAAAATAGTTTCTTCTGTCTAACCATTTTGTAACATTCCGAAACCAAAGATCATTCACAACATACAATAACAATAACCCAACCATTTTTTCAACACATCTTACAATCAGACAATTTTAACATGACATTGAAGTTCCAGATCACAAGGATTACTTTTGAATAGTACAAATTTACTTTTTAGTAACAATGACCAAAACTCTTCTTTCTACGCACTGTTCTGGGATTCAAACCAGCAAACGTCTCATAACAAACTCCTACTTGCTTCCCATTGATAACAAATTCCGACTGGGCTTCAAATATGGAAACTGAATCAAGAAGTTCTGCCATCCTTCAATTGATCACTCCTTCATTTCTCTCCTCCCCTCTGTCTCTCTTTCAGATCACGCTGCCACAGTCCCAATCTGACCTTGGCAGTAACAGAAAGACGAGTGGCAGATGTCCTCCTCTACAGGAGCAGATTGGCTTATTACACAGACGGTGCATGAATGCGGTTTTGCGGTATGTGAAATTTGAGTACTTTATTTATGTGTTTATGATTTTAATCAGCTACGTAATGAATGTTAAGGCTTGGGTTAGCGTGTAAGCGAGTGGTATCTACATCTGTGCTAACGATGCTAATCGTAGCCTCCAAGTTAAAACCATAGACTGTATATATAAAGGTTAAAACGAAATAGACAAGTGTTAAGCGTTAAGTGGGATAATACTGTAGAACTAACGGCTTCTGTTTGAGGTTGATAAAATAAGGTCATCCTTGTAACTTAGAGAGATATTTTATTATGTAGGTAGGAACTGTATGCATCGCTAAGGTTAATTTAAAGGGGACCTATCATGCAAAATGCACTTTTGTACGTCTTTTATACATGAATATGTGTCCCCGGTGTTCCAGGGAACCCACAAAGTGTCAGAAAACACAACCCTCTCTATTTTCCTCCATACCCAAATCTCTAAAAAAGGGGCTACAACGGATCTGATAAAAACTGATCCAGATTTGAACACTGTCCTGACGTCAGTAAAGTGGCGCTACGGCTATTGGGCCAACTCTCCACCTATCAGGGGAATGTGGGGTTGGGCCACGGCCGGCCATTGCCGCTCGAAAGTGCTGGAGACGCTGTAGTACATATGCCAGGCCTGTAAGTGGCGCTGTAGTCTGCCACAAAAGCAGCGAAGAAGACTTCCTGCGCATGGTTACCATGGTTACCCTTCTGTTTATTCTCCGCTGTGGCTTTTTTTCTCCCTCCCCGAGGCAAGCGTTTGCTCCCGCTGCTTTAATTCAATGCAATCCCTCCCTGTCGAGGCAAGCACTGTAATTCTCTCCGGTTAGTCCACCAGCAGATGACAAACACCCACCTCTCCGCCTCTTCCAAGGAACGAGGGGACCGTGCGGCAGAGTTTCAGTTTCAGTTTCTTTCGCCAGTCAAGATGTCCGTTAAAGTTTAAATCTTCCGGACAAAATTAGAAAAGTGCCGGTCAAAGGTCTTCTTTGTTATTTATTGAGCTTTAAAACAAATGAATAACGACTCTATATAATAGGCTATAATAAAACACGGAGGACGGAGATCTATTTTTCTCCCCCTCTTCTGACTTGATCAGAGCGGCTCCCCTCTCCTGCAGGGGGGCGTGGTCAGCTGCAGCTCACAGAATAAGCCCCCTGTAAAAACAGTGCTGGAGAACAGCAAATAGAGCGAAATGAGGCATGGCTAAAATGCATGATCTGTTTGGTATTTTGAAAACAGAAACGTATAAATATACCTTATATAGGTATGGCCCTACAATATATCATTTAAATATAGCATGATAGGTCCACTTTAAATTGGCTATGCTGAAGTATGTAGACAAGCTAACGTCAAAGTAGTGTATGTGAAATCAACCTCACAATAAGATGTGTGTATATTACAATTATTAATGTCATATTTCAAGATGATTACTTGGATATTACAATATGGTTGGTTGCTGGAGTTCATTATTGAGCTTACACGTTAACGTCACAGTCATCTGAAGAACGAACCCAAATCTTGTTGTTTTTATTAATTGTATTACCAAATTGGTATCAAATAAACAGTAACACAACAGCATTGGTAACACAACTTCCAAAGTTACAGTAAAATAAAAAGGACCCTGACTCGGACAATACAACATGTTCAACAGAAGAGAATAAGTTATATTGTTTGTACACATGGTACTTTACACATATATCTGTTTGTTTAAAGTGTCCAGGTGATGCAGACAGGCTGGACCAGAGAGTGAGAGACAGAACTGGACTCCTCACAGCAGTGAACTTCAGCACAGGTACAAATACTCTTTTTTCATACTGTACAAAGAATCAAGAAAGATATTGGTTGAAATAAATGAAGTATTGACTTTAATACACTGATATACATTCCATTAAACAATACTAAATACTAGATCACCTACACATCAGTTAAGTTGAGGGTATTTCCATGCAAAAGGTTACATTTAGATGTTAACAAGCAATATGACTTTGTCAGCTTTCTAATTTAATGTATTGAAGGCAAAGCTATTTAACACATAGTGAGAACTGCTACTATTTATCTCTCAATATTGTCTGTAAAAACGTGGTCAAAGTTATTATTTCAGTGAGACAACAGAGCAAGCTTCTACAGTTGCACTACGTTTTGATAACAGTTAAATATTATTTTGATAATAAAATATATTTCAATGTTGATGAATGTCATACTGTTCATTCATAATCTGATTGTCTTTGTAGCTCACTGTTGAAATAAAAAAAAACATTACAATTACAAAATAATTATATCTACAGCCCCTAAACACAAGCACACCTACTTCATAAATAACACACTTGTTCTGCAATAATATGTTTTATGTTTCCTGTCATTTTTGTTAGGAAAGGACATGCCTGAAAGACACGATTCAACATTTTCTCCTTCTCTGAGGGTCAAGAAGAACATCCAAGAGGAACATTAAAAGCTGATGTTATGAGATTTTGAGACCAATACAGGACATTCACTAAGAAACTACTTTTATTGTGAAAACACAGTCAGCTGATCGAATGCACCTATTTCCACATCTACACTCCATCAGCTGATTATTTCTATTTGCCTCACTTTATGAGCTTCACATCACTTGTACCTTGTACCGCAGAGTTTGCAACGTCACAAATAAATGGGGCCAATCTTCAGTCAGATGTGAATGTGTAATCTAACATTTTCAGTAAGAATAATGGACAAAAGGAGTGCAAATACAAATACAATTTATTGAAATGTGAACCAAAAGTTAATCAAACATATTTTAAATAAAAAGCACATATGGACAGAAGGTGTGAACCTATTAAATGTATAAGTAAACACATTTAGTCAAATAAAGTGACAGACTAGGCCTGTGCAGGTGGTATTAGCTATGTCCAGCATGGGTTAAACACTGATACCCCATGACCTGAATAATAAAGGGGACGTTCATATCTATTAAAATGTAGTCAAAGAGACAAATCTGTGTCATTTATCAACTAAGGGGGTGCCGAAGTTAGAAATGATCAAATTGACATAGTGGCTTTAAACTTGTTTGAATGGTTGATTGTACTGATTATAAGACTGACGGAGGTCCTGCTAGCATGGCTTTTTTTAAATACCAACAATGTCCCTTGCTCGTGAAACATATCTAATTTCACAGCAATTAACTGCAGTTCTTTCTTTAATGCGCTCCTCTCACTTTCACCTTCTCACTTCATGAATGAGCGCTGTGTTTGTGTGTGATGACAGGCGGAGATCACACCGTCAGGATGAAGCAACTCTGAGGGACTGTACTGTTTTTACTTTGATTTAACCATTTCATTTGCATTGTAAGGCCTGGTCACTAGCCTATTAGCGAATGTACCTTACCCACTAAGAGTAAGCATTTAATTTAAAGACTATACTGCCTCAAAACTTGACTTGAATTGAGAGTGTATAGTAAAAACTTGGTCAGATTTCAAGTTTAGACGTAACAGACAAAACTACATCAGGCAGACCTCGCATGGCCACACACTGAATATTAGATTTGTAGGCCTGTGCACTAAAAGGATTTGGTCTCTGTTATTGTCAGGGTCTTTTAACACAAACTATAAAGGAAATGTTATTTTGCTGAGTAATTTCAATGGTCAGCGCTCAAAGACCAGAAAGGAAATTAGCTTAGTAAGATTTGTGGATTGACTCAGACTTGTCATCGAGGATTTACAGCTCTGATTAACTGATAAATCAATTGCAAACAGCTAACAGCTTAGAAAAGGAAACTGATGATTTTCTTTTAGAAAGTATTTTTATCCATGTTGATGCTTACTCATTAGCTTTTATTTTAAGCATATGAAGGCCGATTGAAACATCCATACTCAGCTGCAGTGGTAATTTGGAGTGCTTACAGGAAATACTACAATTGTGGTTGAATGGAAAACACTTTTCCATCACAACTTGGATCTCAAAAAACAACTTTAAAGGTCACCTATTATCCTATATTTGAACAATATGTTATAGGGCCATATATATACAAAACATGTCTCCGAAGTATTGTAGTCAAAATACCAAACAGACCACCCATTGTAGCATGCCTCATACCCAGTGGCGTAACTATCGACGGTGCAGCCGGTGCAACGCATCAGGGCCCAGAGCCGGCCAGGGGCCCATGCAAAAAAAAAAAAAAAATGTTTTATATACACCGGTTCACGCAGTCTTCAAAGTAACCAAGCAACCTAAATTAATTTGTAATTTGTTTGTCCAATGACCTTGCTCCCTTTCATGTCATGTGATACCTTGTGTGACGAGCGAACCGTTTAATCAACCTGCACTGTACTGTAGCTAGCAGCAGCAAGTTCGGCAGCATTATAAAAAATGTAATAGCTTGCATTTATAATGTACAGCAAACCAAAGCACAAGAGCAGCGCTCAAAAGAGAAAGGACAAGAGAGAACAAGGAGCCCGTGTCAACCCATTCACCTTAGCAGCAAAGGGAAAGATGACAGTAGAGAAACGTGAGGAGTGCCACAGAAAAGTCACCGCTTTTGTGGTGAAAAGGCTGCATCCCTGCTCATACCCCTCTATTTCAGCCCTGTTACTGAAGTGCTGATTCTGGGTCTGGCCCTTTAAATGTAACCGAGCTGCTGCTGGCCACGCCCCTTTGGAGTGTCTGCATGTAAGCAGTGATCTCTGTGAAGAGAAGGCTGTCTACCAGCAGAAACTCAGCTAAACGCTGCCGTGATTAAACGCCATATTATGTTCCAAACCACATCAAGCATTATTTCTGAAACAGTATGGAGCTCAAACGCTTTCTCTCTCGCGGGTTTACCACAAGGACAATACCTTTTTATTTCCTGCTTCTTTACACATACTCTCTCCAGTACAGCGTTAGCTCTGAGTGTTCGCGATGCTTGCTAATGTAAACACAGACCATATTACTTCCAAAACACGTCGCGCATTGCTTCTGATACAGCAACGTTTCTGATAGGGCCGTGGGCGTAAAGCCAGCCCAAATGTTAGTAATGTCGTCATGACTGCAGCAAATCTGGATCAGTTCCGTTGTTCCCCCGTTTTCAGCCCTACTCAGATTGGTGTGTCCCGCACCGTCGGGTCTTTTCAGCCGGGCCGACGCCTTTTCGTCCGAAAACCGGGCAGTCGGCCAAAGGCAGTCGGCAAAATAAATCACTCTGATTGGCTGTTCAGCTAGCGAATCAGTGCATGAGAAGCGAAACGGAAGTGAGGGACCCAAACAAACGATTAAGAAGGCAAATCTGAGATTTCCTTTAACTCCAGCTCTCGACACAGGTTGGGGAAAGCCCCATGAGCTTCTCGTTGTAGAGTGAAAATGGAACGCACACGCTATTTGTTGTTTGTTTATATCACGCAGTCTGTTCTTCTTCTCTCGGTTATCACGCAGTCTGTCTTTCCGGTTGTTGCCTCTTTTGAATGACGAATACACACTACCGCCGCCTGCTGGTAAGGACAGTTATTGCCACTCACGCATGCGCAGTTTGTACGTGCTTCTTGGCCGTCGGCTGAAGTCTTTGCGGTGTGTTCCAGTGCGACTAGGGTTGCAAAGGGGCGGAAAGTTTCCGGTAGAAGCACAGTCTCAAGTGTGAAGGTTTTTGGATAAACGGTTCTTTACAAAGCTGCAGGCAATACCAGAGGCCAAGCTCAACCAATTCCAAACAGGCACGTTTTAAATGGGCACTGCACGAGTACCATAGGCGTTGTTTATACTGGGGACTCTGACATGTCCCCACTACTTTTTGAAATGGCCAATTTTGTCCCCACCACTTTGCATTAGGATCATTTGTTAAACATTGTGCAGTTTGGACCTTATTATTATTATTATTATTATTAATAATTGAATAGAGAATAGTAAGCAATTTGTGCTCCCTCTTTGAAGCAGCGTAGCATAGTTAATGCACTAGTTTTAAAAAAAAGTACATGTAAGCATGTATGTATGTATATACAGTATGTTTGTATTGTTTGCTGGGGGGCTTAATTCAGTAGTGTTTTTTTAAATCAGAAAAAAGTGTCCCCACCACTTTTCTAACAAAGTGACTAGTACTGACCAATGTACCAAAGTGATATCAGCTGTTAGAGTGACCAATAGGGGGTCGCTTCAATTAGTATGGGATTATAGTATTTCCTGCTAGAATAGATAAGAGGCTCCTTGTGAATAATGCATTTAACATATCCAGCCGTATTACTATATGTCCCAAACAAAGACCAGGTTTAACACACGACATCCTAAACCTGAACATGCTAGATGCATTTTTTGTAGTCACTAGGATTTAGATTGTAACTCAAAATGAGCCTCAGGTAACTCACAGACTCTCAGGTTTTAGATCAGGCAGTGTGAGCGGTATATCTGTCCCTCCAGTCGTGTGTTCACATTAGGACATCAGAGGCTGCCAGACTGGTGGCCCTGATAGCAGCTACACCTGTTGTGAAGGCATCAGTGTGCAGGAGGCAGTAAACAGATCTACCTTTACAAAGACACATGCTGTATCGTGTCCTATATGAGTGTCAGAGCACTCTGTGTTTAATACTAATCTAAACTGTAGATGTTATTTCAAAAGAACATCGTGACGTGCAGCTTGTCGAGATGATAGACACCACTGCTATGTAATAACACCAACATGCAATAATGTAAAAAACAAACATGACTATGACACCACTGTTCCGCAATAACACTTATGTGCAATTTGTTCCTATCGTTACAATTATTATTATTACTGGCTGCCTTCTTAGCTTTGATCATTGTAATACTGTAACAAGAATCTGTATGTAACTCTGTCCAATATATAATTGTAACTCTGTTATCTAGCTTCTACCTCATTCAACATGTTACACATTACATTACATGTCACTTGTTAGATGCTTTTATCCAAAGCGACTTACATACATTCAATACTGTGGGCAATCCCCACAGGAGCAATTTGAGGTGAAGTGTCTTGTCCAAGGACACAGCGGAATGTTGACTGCAGCGGGATTCGAACCAGTTCCCCTGTGCCCCCGTGATTCCGAAGATCATCACACTAACCACTGAGCCACAACCTCCCTCTTACACTTTATGTATTTGTATAAATACTGCTGCTGCATCTTTTCTACCTGAATGTGTACTTTGTCAATTGTAATGATTTATTTTATGAATATGAACTTTGTGAATTGAAATAACTTAGATTTTTTATATTTTGAATATTATGTGCATGCCCTTTATCTAATAGTGTTTCTTTGTTTGTCTCTATCTCTCCCCTCAGTGGGACGAAGGAAGGAAATCTAATTCTGATTCCTGATTCAGAATGATTTAAATGTATTGTCAACATTGCACCGGAAGAAACCATCTTCATAAACACCAGCAGTGCCATCTCTTGCCCTGGATAAACAGCATGGAGAGCAGCCTGGAGACCCTCCAGCAGGGAATTGGAACAGCCAAATGTCACATTCAAGGAAACGCCTTTCCAACTACTGATGTCTTCTTATGGGACAAACACTACAGCCTTTAGTATCAGTGTCAACGACACACAGTGTCAGCAGCAACACGTCACACCAAACTCCACGTAAAAACCTGTCAGTCCTGTGTCCCTCTGTCATCATGCATGACATGCTATGACGTCTTCACGTGTTGTGCTACATTCGGCGTGCACTGGATTCACCAAGAGGCACTCTCTTCTATAAAATCTGAACTTTTATAAGTTATACACGTTGAAAAATCAGTTAATCTTGTGTGACGTGGTTACGATTTAAATGTGATTTTTTTGTTGTCACTGGTTAACTCATAAATGCATGCCGAATTACACTGAAGTGTGTGATGACTGAGACTGTGTGGATTATTGCTCTTGTACGCACGTGCCCTTGCAGATGACCGAGTGAGTGTCAAACTGATCTATTTTAAATGAAGTTTGGCATGGTGGTTTTATAACACATGTGTTAGGGTGTATTGGGGAAGCAAGGGGGCACAAACCTGTCGGATTATAGCGGGGTCCTCAGTCCCGGTGGGTGAAGGTGTCCCTCCTTCCATCGAGGCTGGGGGGACCGGAGAAGAAGCCATGTTCCCCCCCGTCAATCACTCACTAACAACTGAGTCACTTCCCGCGGTGTGCTCCGGCATCCAGAAGACCGGGAACCAAAGGTTTCCTACCCGAGCACAGTGCCTCTCTGTCCGGCTGCACAGTGGCGGCTCTGTCCCTCCTCCGGCCGGAGCGCGTATGCTTGTAGTCCGGTAGTCCGGTCCAGGCAGATGACGTCCCTCACTCTCACTCTCTCACACACGACCACGCACGCACACACGCACTTTCTCTCCCCCTCTGTCCCACTCTCTCTCTCTCTCTCTCACTCCGTCTCTCCTCTTCTCTCTCCTCTCGTCATCTCTCTTCTCTCTCTCATCTCTCTCTCTCTTCTCCATCTCTCTCTTCTCTCTCTCTCTCTCTCTCTCTCTCTCTTGACTTCATCCCAGCTCATTGTGCTGGAACACAGCCGAGCATGAATTCTCTTTCCTCTCTTCTTCGCATCGGTGTGTGCATGTGTGTATCTCTGTTGCCAGTTTTGTTAGCTCACTGCAACATTGCATTGGCATGACAGGAAGCAGTTCCCAGGATCCCATGATGTCAACACAATATTATGTTGACTTGATAATAAGACATGTGGATCATGTGGATCATGTGTAGCATGCTACATGAACCTAATGTTGTTCTTTCATGATGAACCAAACGGGATATAAACAACAAGCCTGTAATAAACCTGTAAAGTGCAATATTCACTTTTCTTGGCAAATATTTTTCATAATATGTTGATATAGCAATTTAAATGCTGCTACTCATTTTTAGCCATGGAAGAGTACATATTTGCCTTTATTGTTATTTTATTACGAATGTGTGCTTTTTCTCTATATTTAAAATGTTAGCTACATGTACTCTTTTATTTTCTGCCCTTATTACCTGCTTGTCACTTTTTGCTGTAATGCTGTACATTTTCCCACTGCGGGACTCATTCTGATTCTGATAAACAATCTGTCAGAAAATACCTACCTCCCACACACACATCTCACACTTTTCTAACAGTCAAATGTGCCTCCTCTTGTCATAATATGTTCTTCTTCACTTGCCTCAAAAAGGCCCCCCATCATATCATATACACCTGCTATCACCCTATGCAGGACATAATGGGGGAGGGTGGTCTGTCTTATGGGGGTTGGGGTACCAAGACCCTCAGCCATCCAATTTGTCACAGGGGATGCTGGGGGGGTGTGGTGCTTGGATGAAGAAGACAGACGAGGAGGGGGGGGGGGACAGCTGGTTCATGATTGGTTGTGTTGGTTCAGGGCGATGACATTGACTGCCCCTCTGGGTGACCCCATAACACAGGCAGAATAGAAGAATGGGAGGGAGGTCCTGCTTATACCCCGGGAGAGGAGAGTGTTATCATATGAAAACACAGAGTCATATTCAGACATGTGGGAGCACATTGTAATGCTGAGTAATTCCAGCTGAACATAAAACAAAAATGTGTTAAAACCACAGATTAGAAGAACGGATAGTGACTTTGTGAAGACAATATATTTTAGCCAAATGTTTGATTTTGAGAGTATAGTGCATCTATTTATCCTCCATTGCATTGTCCATCAGCATTAGATACTTTCCAATGACTCTGACCCCACCTTTCCTCATAGAGATGCTATCAGAGGGCCAGCTGTGAGAAAATACAGCCCCCCCATACTGCCAACACAGAGGGCTGCAGTAAAACGCTGGGTCATTGGCATCACAATGCAATGTTGTCCTGCAAGGCACTGTCTCAGCCAATCAGATAAGTGCAAAAGATTCAAGATATTTTATTGTCCTATAACAGGCAGGTGCACTGTACAATGACATTCTGACGTTCAGCTCTCCTCACCTAAATATTAAGAGCTATACAAACAAACAAACATACAAGCTAAAAACTAGCATATAAGAAAACTTGAAAATATTAGCTGATCTACATAAAAAAGGAAAGAAAGAAAGTAGAAAGAAGTCGAGATTTCTAGAAGGTGTGTACAATTCCTGTCCCAGAACAAAAGTGAAGGATATGCTGTATGATCAAACTAAAACTGAATAAGATGTATAAACAGCAGAGTAGAGCCCCCCCTCTCCTTCCACGTTTCTGAGGCCGGAGTTGTTACACTTTGCCGGCCGGTAACGGCGCTGTCTGACCGTCGTAGAAAGTTGAAGTCGGTCTAAAAACAAGCCCTGGTGAGCTTTGCCGACATACAGAAGTGTGTCTCTGCTATATCTTATAAATGCATAACACAACTTGATGTTTAAAGCAAATAAACAAGACAAAACGGAGTCTGTGTTGGGAGAGCAAAACAATGACTTCTGCCAGGGTGGGCGCCATCTTTTTTCCAACCTCTCATGGCACATTCTTTATAGATTGCATTCTAACCCAAATAAAAGAATGGTATTGTTAACCTCACCATTATTACAAGAGATGATTAAAAGAGTGTCAATGTGATGACAATATTCCCTCTTCTTTAGATGAAATCCTGAGTAAAAGATGTGTCTCCTTAGCTTCTAAATGTTCCAATCTGATCCTAGCTGTTGTCTGCTGTGTGCTGGTTAGTGCACAGTTGGTTTATCAAAGGGTTTTCACTGAAACGGCTGCTGCTGGACACAAGGGTAGTAAGACCAAAAACAACAATCAGCTAAAAGATGCTAAAACTATTAAAAAAAAACTATAACTGATATACCCATAAAACTAAGGTGTTTATGGGTTTATGGGTTTACAAGGTACCCCCTTCACAATAAACACAGGTCACACACACACTGATCCATTGTGTATTTAATAATGTCTGTTAAAACAGCTTTGAGGTAGAATAGCTATTCAATCAACACAGCTTGAGCAATTGCCATTATTCCATAAATTGTAGCTAGAGTAAATATTTGGTTTGTAAAATATATGTCAAATTTCCTGGATACATTTCAGTGCCTGCCTAAATAAAATGCCTACTTTGTTGCAATCAAAAAGATCCATACCTGTGTTGCTGTAGGAGCCATGAAACATGTATAGTAATGTGTTTTGTTTTAATATAAGATATTTGTTTGATCACTATTGATTGGTTGGGTTGGGTCACATGGATATGGGCGGCACTCATTATAATCCTGTTCACCTGCGTGAGCTGTGTGTGTGGAAGAGAGGGTGACACAGGGCCATTGTACTTTTGTTGACCGCAAGATTTATGATTGCTTTGATCATTATTATTACAATGTCTATGTCTGATCACCGCGTATTTTTCATTAAACTACATTACAATTCAACAGAGTTTTGATCTCAGCAAGTACTCTTTTTTAGCGTGTCATACAATATCAAGTGTGTGTGTGTGTGTGTGTGTGTGTGTGTGTGTGTGTGTGTGTGTGTGTGTGTGTGTGTGTGTGTGTGTGTGTGTCAATCCAGTTGTCCTTTGTCAATGTTACAGCCAGTCCAGAAAGGAAGGTCAAGAGTGATTGACAGCTCAGTCTGTGCTCTCAACTGACATTTTCCATTCAGCCAGGGCAGTGAATGGAAACATATACACATGTACAGTACACTTCAGCTGTGATGTCATTAGGGGCTTGATTCCTCAGCAGGTTGTGATTGGCTGAATAAAGATTGTGGGAGTGGCTTAAGGACTAAGAATGAATTCTGCAGGTCTGTCATCATGTAGAGATGTGTACATCAATCAAACTGACACATGTTCACGCAGAATGGCTGTGAATCTTTGAATCTAATCATGTTTCATTTGATGTTTTCTTTTGGATTTGACTCACATGAACCTTTTATCCGGCATCAAATCAAGACAAAACATTAGCATTTTAGAGAGGGGTGGCTAACCAGACGGGTACATCTCAGTTCTGGTTCTCCCAGACACTCTGACTCAGACAGAGGATGACGTCACACCAGCAGCGCAAAACACTTTCCCTGCAGACATGCACTGCAGAGGAGCCACACAAAGCAAGCTTTCCCAGTTAAATTAAAATACAAAAATCCACATGTGAAGGAAACCTGAGACTCCAACAGACATACGCTTAAGAGCCTTTCATATCAACATGTCTGGACATTCTCACATATGACTGTTTTGTATTATGCTACAGGGGACATCATGCATGATCATGTGGAGATAAACGTGTCACTGATTTATGCACTGTCGGAGTCTCCAAACACCACTGACATGGCATCTTGTTTTCTCACTAAAGTAGGCCTATGTATTTTTGTTTTATGCTTGTATGGACTGCTTTTGTAAAGTGTCTTTGAGTATTTAGAAAAGCACAATAGAATCAGAATCAGGTTGTTTGCCAAATAGGTTTACACGAGGAATTTACCATGATGTATATGGTCCATACATACAGTAAACACAGTTAAAGGAGATATATTTGAGGAAAAACAACCATAAAACTACTGATTATGAAATTAAAATATAGAGAACAATGTACATGAAATATAGATATTTAAAAAAACGACATTCAGTATAATATGACAAAATCATAAAATAAAATAATAATGATAAAAGTGGAAAGCTATACAGATAGGTAGCTTTGTATACAGATGTGCATAGAAAATGTATTATTATAAGTGGGCGCACACAATGCATACATATACTATGTGAGCTAACCCCAGATCAATCTGTGATTTCTCTCACAGTGTATTCTTGCTCAATCATCTGGTAGGAGTAAGTAGCTGGGTCCCTATACCTGTATGATGTTTTAAAGTGTATAATTCCAAATCAACCTAGTGGTCTCTCTACTAAACATGAATACATTTTAACACAGCAGTGAAGCCGTGTTTCCCTTGGGGCCACGGCAGTGCTTGGTCACTAATACTTGTTTTTTCACCCATCAGCTGTGATATTCTTTGACAGGTGAACTGAGTCATTTCTAAGTAACCTCACTTCCTGCTCCCAGCCTCCGGCAGACACACACACACACACACACACACACACACACACACACACACACACACACACACACACACACACACACACACACACACACACACACACACACACACACACACACACACACACACACACTTGACCTCTCTAATACGTATGTTAACACACACTAGACACCCCACCCCCACACACACATACAAATACACAGAAATGGTTGTGAATGTTTAAACTACTACAACTACTACTACAACTATTACTACTAATTCACACACATTTTCAGCAGGAAATGGATTCTCTAGTTGTTTTCTTGTAATCCTACTAAGCCCTCAAAAGGAAAAAAAACGTATTTAAAAAAGAGCAAGCAAACATACAAGTGTTTTTTTATACACAACATAATTTCTCTTCTGGTCTGGTTGAGAAAAACGTTTCTGATAAATGTATTCATATTAAATAATATATTGTGAAAATCGACATGATGTATTTTTTCTATATACAGTAGAGAATAATAAGATACAGTGAATTCTGCATTCATATTATTCAAGATTCATTCAATGTGTCACAGAAGATACGTAAGCTGGAAAATAAAAGTCTTATTCTGAAGAAAAATCTTGAAATGTGCCATGTTAGCCTAGATACATTAGTAAATAATAGCTCAAGCGTTGGCCCATTTAAGGGTTCAATATAAATCTGTATAGACTAAATGCATTACACTTTAGACAGCATTAAGCTTCCTCTCAGTGGCACAATCTGGTGAAAAGGTCAACACTCTGACGTCATACTGTTGGATGACTATCATGGTAGAGCAGAGAGCAACGCCCCCACCTACTGGGCAAAATGATTAACCTCACAGGGAGTTTTAAGATCCAAACTACAGATGATATTTTCAGAGTTACCTCTGATGTATCATCAGTAGTTTCCGACGCTGGCGCGACGAAGGGTTGGGCAAAAGTGAGCAAATTAAATATCACAATTTCACATCACTGTATTAGTTGAGTTTTTTATTTCAATTTAATATCATTGCTTGTTTAAACTAACCTAATACAGTGATGTGAAATCTGTTAAGTCAACGTTTCAGTTTTTTCAGTGCAGTCATCTGGGTTGTTTATAGCAGGTGCTTATTCATTATGATGTCATACCCCATGGGTAATCCTACTTTAAAATATACACAGTGACAATATCTTTCTGACAATACCCTTTCCCTGGACTTCAGCTTGTTCAAAAATACAAATGTTATTTATAAACTGCTTTCTTTTTTTTCACGTGCACCCTCCAGTGTAGCTATATGATAATATTGATTTAAATTACAGGGAAATGTGCACATTTGTTATCATGTGACCATAACTTCAGGAAACACCCATCATTTCCTTTTGGCTGTGATGGAGAGAAGCACATGGTGAAGTGGTAAATGTGTTTTTTTCATAATAAACCATGTTTTGCTGTCAAAGTAAATGTTCATCATGTCAAAGAAAATGTATCCAGGTCTGAAAATATGTATCATACATGTTGGTTATTTAGCAAGGTGTAAAACCATGTGAATCATTTAGCTAAAGGTTAGCATGAAGGTCTAAGTGGCTGAGGGGCAAAGAGAGCCAGTGGTTCAACTTCAAATTGAAGTTTAGTTAAGTCTCTGTACAAAATTGTATTTCAGTGTAGTTTTACACAAGTGATTTGTTTTGGATGTTTTAAACGTTGTAGAAAGAACATCATTCTGTACCAAACAGCTGGAGAGAAGTAGGATGTGCAAGAGATCACATGATCCAGTAGGTCAGCTAAGGTTAACTGGTCTTGTGTAGCTAAATCCAGTATCTTGATTGAATGAATTATATTCTTTGGTCTGGATTGGTTCAATCATTTTAAGGCATGACACCATCTTTCCTGCCGTATGCCTGGCAGGAGTTCTTTGACAATCTGGTTAAAGTGATAGACAGATGAGAGAATAACCATTTGATAACATGAAATAACTATGAGTGACTAGCCTGCAGGGACTCAGCCCCCCCCCACCTCAGGCCTCTGGCCCCCCATTGACCAGAGATGTGTCCGGAGGACCACAGGCCCCCCGGGGAAGGCGACTCGGACTGAGACTGAGGCTTTTTATTAACATAACTGTCTTTTTAATATTGTTTTTATTTTGGATAATATTTGAAACAGTCGATGCTGATACCAGAGGTAAGTTATATGGTTGTTTTCGTATGTAGCTATACAAGACAAGTTAAAGGACACCTATCATGCTATATTTAAATGATATATTGTAGGGCCATACCTATATAAGGTATATTTATACGTTTCTGTTTTCAAAATACCAAACAGATCATGCATTTTAGCCATGCCTCATTTCGCTCTATGTGCTGTTTGCTGTCTACGGGTCTGATTCTGTGAGCTGCAGCTGACCACGCCCCCCTGCAGGAGAGGGAAGCCGTGCTCTGATCAAGTCAAGAGGGGGAGAAAAAAAGATCTCCGTCCTCCGTGTTTTATTATATAGAGTCGTTATTCATTTGTTTTAAAGCTCAATAAATAACAAAGAAGACCTTTGACCGGCACTTTTCTAATTTTGTCCGGAAGATTGAAACTTTAACGGACATCTTGACCGGCGAAAGAAACTGAAACTGAAACTCTGCCGCACGGTCCCCTCGTTCCTTGGAAGAGGCGGAGAGGTGGGTGTTTGTCATCTGCTGGTGGACTAACCGGAGAGAATTACAGTGCTTGCCTCGACGGGGAGGGATTGCATTGAATTAAAGCAGCGGGAGCAAACGCTTGCCTCGGGGAGGGAGAAAAAAAGCCACAGCGGAGAATAAACAGAAGGGTAACCATGGTAACCATGGGCGGGAAGTCTTCTTCGCTGCTTTTGTGGCAGACTACAGCGCCACTTACAGGCCTGGCATATGTACTACAGCGTCTCCAGCGCTTTCGAGCGGCAATGGCCGGCCGTGGCCCAACCCCACATTCCCCTGATAGGTGGAGAGTTGGCCCAATAGCCGTAGCGCCACTTTACTGACGTCAGGACAGTGTTCAAATCTGGATCAGTTTTTTATCAGATCCGTTGCAGCCCCTTTTTTAGAGATTTGGGTATGGAGGAAAATAGAGAGGGTTGTGTTTTCTGACACTTGGTGAGTTCCCTGGAACACCGGGGACACATATTCATGTATAAAAGACGTACAAAAGTGCATTTTGCATGATAGGTCCCCTTTAAGTCAATAGTAAAGCAGTGGTGGAAATAATTAAGTACATTTACCACACATACAGTATTAAAGGAGTGACTAGTAATGTTAGGAAAAGTCTCCAAGTCTCTCACAGGGTTTGTAACAGGTCTCCGGCATTACATTACATCCGGCATCAACCTCCCCCCGGGAAGAAGAGTTTACTGAGGACCAGACGTGAAGGAAGGATGACTACTGATGAAAGTAAGGGAGTAAGTAATCCCCTCACAAGGATTGAATTTAATAAAGGAGTTTTATTATATTTTTCCATCATTGGAGGCTAAGTGTAACATCTAACAACAATGTAGAGGTTGTATATTAGAATATATAAATTAAGTATTTATTGATTGTGTTTCTGTCTCACAGGGCAGGACTCCTCTTTGTGTTTTTGGCAGGTGAATGTGGAGCACCACCTGATGATCACAAAAGTGTGATTTACCCTGAAACTGTATAGCAGTTCAATTGAATTCAGCCATCACATTTTTTTTTTCATTTAACCCTTAAATAAAAATATGTATGGTGGCTGACAGGTGCAATCGCACTACTATGGCCCAAAACACAAGGAAAAACATGCTGCAGTTTAAAAAATACAAATATAAAAACACTAATTATTGATGCATATTATTATGCAAAATCCACTTTTTCATGTCTTTTATACATAAACATGTGTCCCCTCTGTGTAAAGAGATTATGATAGTTTCAGGAAAAAAGATTCTCTCACTTTTTGTCCTGATCCATTTATACAAAAACCTGTCAGATTTTGGCCACTTTATGATGTCATAAAGATTTTTTGGCTTGTGTAACCATTAGCCAATCACCAACTCCCCCTTATCACCTGAGTCTCCTCCTCGAGCACCATTGTGTTCTTTTTAACCAAATATCTCTCAGAGGGGCGTGGGGAGGGGCTCCTTATTTTCAACTAAAGTAACAGACAGAGAATCAGCACTTTGGAAACAGGGTTGAAACAGAGGGGATTATGGGATGCTGCAATGATCTGTTTGGTGTTTCAGTTATATACAGAGACATGTTCTGGATACAACTGACAGTGGCGTTTTTATATGTACAAAAGTGGTGGGGCACAAAAAACGTAGATGTCTATATATAAGCTTCTGCAGTGACGTGCAGTGAGGTTCATGGCTGGTGAGGCACTGGCACTGACTCTTCAGGTTTACAAATATTATATTTTGACCTAAATCAAAATATTCTATTATTTTCAAAAACCTTTTTAGTCTGATGCTTCGATTAATTTTAAACAGACAGTTCAACAAAAGGATACCCAACAAATGTAATTTGATCATTTAAATATTGGATTGTCTCCTCTTCACACACTACACTTTTCGCGGCACACGTCCTTACAGCCAATCAGCTCTGAATTATGTGAGATGACGTTTGGTGGGGATGCCAGCACTATACCCCTATGGTGATTATTTTTTTGCCGCACACATTGAAGGCTTCTCAATTCTCTAAATTCCCCTCCTCGAATCCTCGACTCCTCGACTCCTCGACTCCTCGACTCCTCGACTCCTCGACTCCTCGGTCCTCCGGTAGTGACCCGGAAATGTATTTCAGCGCGCCATGTTGAAGGACTGTCAAGGACATCTCATTTCTCTAAATGCAAATCGAGGCTCCTCCGCGGATGTATTTCCGGCAACAGAGATGTTTCAAAGAGTCGTGACGCACGGCCGGACTGATCTCAGCCAATGACAGCTCTGCATGCATCCCCTGCATATATTTTTTTACTGCTTTCATCGCGACGCGATGTTTCCACTGAGAACAGCTGTGAGGTCCGTGCAGAAAGCAGAGCAGTGTGTATAATATTGTAGCGACCCTGCATAGGGTGCTGGGTGTGTCACTCAAGCGTCTCTCGTCTCTCTGCCAATCACAGAGCTGCACAGTAATGCTGGTCGGTGTGCGGGCCTGTGGTTGGGGGAGCAGAGGGGGGGAGGGCTGGGGTGTCGTGACGTTGACCCTGCTGTGAGCGTGAGTTAGGGAGTGGAGTAGAGTGTTGATGAACCTGCAACCTGTAACATGTAACCTGTGACCGTGTGCGAACAAAGGAGCTATTAAACACCAAGAACTTGAAGCCTATTTCCGACTCCCTATGTCGAACGTTACAATATATATCACTCAGTATAACAGGCCTACATTACTCTCTGTATTTGTATGCTTTAGTTTAGTAGATATCTACAAACAAAGAGTCGATATTTTTCTGAGACCATTTAGTGCTTCACATAATAAAATACACAACGGCTGTATCCTGATATTATATGCTTAAGGAGCTGTCGGTGCGTGTTGAACAGTGTGTAGGTGTGTGTTGTACAGTGTGTAGGTGTGTGTTGTACAGTGTGTAGGTGTGTGTGTTGTACAGTGCGTAGATGCTGCGGACAGACAGGTCTCAGTTGGTTTGGTGTCCTCTGCTTACTTTTAATACTTGTAAATACAACTTTTGGCCCGTAATTTCAATTCCCCATTTCAGCGACCAGAGAGAGGGGAGGGGGGGGGGGATATATCCAGTCTCTGATTGTGTTGTCGTTATTATGAGTGCTCTCATGCGTGTTTGATTCTGAAATTGTATATATTTATATAAATATATGTGTGTGTGTGTATATGTCTGCATCTGTAGCCTGTTATTGTCTCATTATACCGCACTGTGAATGAATTAAAAGTCAATATATAAGTCGTCATGAACACATCTGTCCATCAGACAGAGTGCTGCTGTGCCTCCTGTCATCATTAGCCACTTTCACACCAAGTACTTTGCCGTACTTAGTGCCCAGCACTTAGTGCCAGCACTTAGTACCCCCATGGAACTAAGTACAGATCGCGTTCACACCGGAATAAGTTCCCTGAGGGAAGATTAGGCAAATGAAGCCGCTGACGTCACTTCTTCTTCTTCTGCTTTGGGTTTACTGGCAGGCCGCAAACCACTTCACGGCGTATACTGCCACCCAAATTTCCCGGCCGGAAGTCTCCGGAGTTGGGGACTGGCTTCAGTAGAAGCTGCTCGGACTCCCAGCAGCTTCTACTGAAGCCTTCCGAGTAAATCGCCAGAACGCCGACACCTCCTCATCACTCCACCATGTTTTTTTTTGTGTTGCCATAAGTTATTCTCTCTCTGTTGGTGTGCGGGGCTAATGCTAATGCTAATAATGCTAATGCCACAAATACAATGGCGGCTTCACAAAACTTTTCAGAGTTTTACGGGGCGTGGTTTGCAATTCGCCCAGCCAATAGAAATTGGTACTTTTTTGGTACTTTTTTGGTACCACCTCTCTAGCAGGCACTAAAAATGGGGGTAAAAGTTCCCGGCACTAAGTACTCTTTTTGGTGTGAATGCAACATAAGGGGTACTAACGGAACTAAACGGGAAAAGTACGGGGAAAAGTACTCCAGTGTGAACGCGCCTAATGGCGGCTTCACAAAACTTTTCAGAGTTTCTACGGGGCGTGGTTTGCAATTCGCCCAGCCAATCGAAATTGGTACTTTTTTCTCCCCAGGATAGTACCACCTCTCTAGCAGGCACTAAAAATGGCGGTAAAAGTTCTCGGAACTAAGTACTCTTTTTGGTATGAACGCAAAATTACAGGCACTATCGGAACTAAACGGGAAAAGTACGGGTAAAAGTACTCCGGTGTGAACGCGCCTATAAATGGACGTCTCTTTAAAATGACCGCTCAGAGGAGAGGATTTCTCATTTCTCTAAACGCCTGCTGCTTCCACTCCTCTCTCCTCGGTTCCCCTCCTCGACTCCTCCGCTCGTATCTCCTGTGGGCGGGACTCGGGGTGTTTCTCAATCTCGAGTAAAGCTGCTTCAGAGCCACTATATCAAGCAAACTACGTCATCGAGTGCCGCCAAAGTACTGTTCCAATGTCCAGCATACTTGGAATTCTACCGAGCCCGGCGTACTTCGTTTGGAGAAATATCGAGGCTGCACATGAGTAGACTCCGCGGTCTTAAAATCCCCACAATGCTTTGCGCACGGACCAATTTCCCCAAATCTGTGGCGGAAAATGTAAGGCGGGGCCTCTCATATGACGCACACCTGCACATTTGCTCACCTGTTCCACTCTTTGTTTTCCGAATGCCAGGAAGTATTCTTGCCTCGCTTCTGAAGCAAGACGCTCGGAAGACATGTGCTACCAAGCAAGCGTACTCGAGATTGAGAAACACCCTAAGACACGAGGATAGGAGTCGAGGAGGGGAAATTTGAGAATTGAGAAGTCTTACATTGAATAGAAAAAAACTCTGAGCATAGCATGCGCAGTGTAGTTTTTACAGTAGGCCTACATGTTCACTTAGACAGTGAGAGGGAGGGGCTAGATCGGGGCTTGCCCCCAAATGGCTCAACACGGCTCAATAAGCACACAGTGTGTAGACACTAATTAGAAGAACACAGACTAAAACAGCAATGTACAGACGAATCAGATGATTAAATATGATCTTAAAATATATTTTAAGATGTATTTCTTTTGCATTTTTTTGTAATTATTATTTTAATACTTTCTGCTGACACTAGGTGGGGCTGTGCCCCTAATGACTAGTCGCCACTGATAACTGAGAACTATATATTGATGAAAAACAGTATAATAGGGGACCTTTAAAGTGTTATCAAAGCTGGTAAAGGTGCGGCTAGTTTTAATGACATTTTATACTGCAGGGTAGCTTGTGAATTTACTCCAGGTGGAACTAAAGTCTGATTTAATAAAAGTAAAAGTACACTATTTACCTCTGAAATGTAGTGGAGTAGAGGTTCAAAGTAGCAACAAATTGAAATACTCAAGTACTGTAAGAGACAAGTACCTCAAAATTGTACTTAAGCACAGTACTTGAGTAAATGTACTTAATGTTACCTTTTCGTATCAAGGTTCAAGGTTCTTTATTTGTCATACGAACATAGCTACAGAGTAGTTATGTCTATGAAAATCTTAGGTCACAGGCTTCTCCAACAGTGCAACACAATAATACAGATAAACTGAAAAATATAGTGCAAGTAAATATTAAAAAGTAAATACAAAAAGAAAAATTGTTTAAAAAAAGTGAAATTGTGAAATAAGAGTCTATATGGAAGCTATTGGAATGATATATTAGATAAGTAGATAAACTAGAGAATGCAATTCCTGAAGAAATTGCTAGTGGGAATGCTTTATGCTGAAAAGCTGACGCTAAACTGCTATGCTGAAATGTAATGTGTAAGAAGAAAGTGAAGAATTTAGATTGAAATGATACATGAACACTGGGGGCTTGAATGTGTGATGAGAGAAGAAAAGAAAGTAAAAAGGCTTGGAAAAGCAGCAGAATATTTGAACTGCAAACTTTTGAACTAACTTGATGGCCAATGATCTGTCGCCATGGCAACGGCATTTGATGACACCCCATATACGCTTAGATGTGTTGATGGCTACATCGTTACCAAACCTGTGAAGCTTTGGGCCGTTTGGAACATTTTCACTGAAGTTATGAGAAAACCGTGTTTCATGGCGAGCATTGTGTTGCCATGGCAACGGCATTTGAAGAAACCCCATAATTGACGTAGAGCTGTTGAGGGCTGGACCAGTGATATACAAGCGAAGTTTGGGGGACGATCGGACCGTTTCCAATGGACTTACAGCGACATCGTGTTTCATGGCGAGTGGTCTGTCACCATGGCAACGGCATTTGATGACACCCCATAATACGCTTAGATGCGTTGATGGCTGCATTGTTACCAAACCTGTGAAGTGTTGGGCCGTTTGGAACATTGTGTGTGAGAGAGAGAGAGAGAGAGTGTGTCTGTGTGTGTGTGTGTGTGTCAGAGAGAGAGAGAGAGAGAGAGAGAGAGAGAGAGAGAGTGTGTCTGTGTGTTTGTGAGAGAGAGAGTGTGTGTGTGTGTGTGTGTGAGAGAGAGAGAGAGTGTGTGTTTGTGAGAGAGAGAGTGTGTGTGTGTGTGTGAGAGTGAGAGTGAGGCGTAGGCTCCACGAGGACGAAAACGGGTTGAATCCGCATATTTCTCATGCGTATAGCCCTTTAAGCTCGACGACGCCGTAAGGGAAACGTAGAAACATACCCCGCAAACGACAACGGGTCCAAAGGTGGATAGATCTGGGAACGGAGCGCTCTGGGGGGTCCAACGGGGCCGTGGGGTCGCCTATACGGTCATGCGTTTCATAGCCCCCGCCTCTCCCCACCTCTCCCCACCTCTGCTGCTCACCTCCGCAAAAGTACACTGCACACTGAATTCAGATTATTTATCTTTATCTCGATATGAACATAAACGCGAGTGAAGTCTAATCTGACAGGACGGAGACACGCAGCTCCTCCGGCTGTGAAGCAGCGAGAGCAAAACACACACTTCAAGTCAGATCACCACCCTTAGCTATTTTAATTACCTCTCAAACTACCTAAACTAGTTATAAATATGTTTATTTTTACTGTCGGGTTTACTTTATCAGCTGCTGCATGAGGAAGCATGAAGATTTAAACTTTAACACACATTGACCGGCGAAAAACTCTGCGCGGTTCCCTCGGCCCCCACCCATGGATGTGCCCCCACCGCGGAGAATAAACAGAAGTGCAGCCATGACAACCATTCTTCTTCGCTGCTTTTGTGGAGGAAGTTGCTGCTTTTGTGGAGGAAGTTACAGCGCCACGTACAGGTTCGGCATATGTACTGCAGCTTTTCCAGCGGTTGGATGTAAACGGAGCCGTCTCGTGGAGCTTGACACAATCCGGTGTATATTGCGTGTGGTCGGAAGGTTTTTTGCGGTTGCGTTTGCGTTACTCCGATGCATTTTGCCGTATTTGTCCTCGTGGAGCCGGGGCCTGAGAGAGAGAAAGAGAGAGAGAGTGTCCGTGTGT
The DNA here is from genome assembly GCF_902827165.1 of Trematomus bernacchii. Lineage (NCBI taxonomy): Eukaryota > Metazoa > Chordata > Actinopteri > Perciformes > Nototheniidae > Trematomus > Trematomus bernacchii. The sequence continues at coordinate 1,088,147 of NW_022987605.1, forward strand.
TTGTGAGAGAGAGAGAGTGTGTGTGAGAGAGAGAGAGATAGAGAGAGAGAGAGGGAGAGAGAGAGAGTGTGTGTGTGTGTGTCTGTGTGTTTGTGAGAGAGAGTGTGTGTGAGAGAGAGAGAGAGAGTGTGTGAGAGAGAGAGAGAGCGAGAGAGAGAGAGTGTGTTTGTGAGAGAGAGAGAGAGAGAGAGTGTGTGTGTGTGTGAGTATGAAATGAACAGTTAGAACTGACTGCTGTCAGTTGGAGTGATGACATCATCGTGTTCCATTACACAGGTGTTTATAGTTGAGCTAACGAGCTATGAAGAGATCAAAGGTTTGCATTGTTCTGAATGAGAGATAAACCTCTTACATGTGAACGTTTTGTGGAAGAACCATAACAGATATCTGTGAAATTTCAAAATGTGAAGCATGTCAAGGAAGTTGAGTATCAGAACTGTTATTGTGTACTTTCGGGTTAATAATGTGGCCTTTTTGGCAGTTTAACTAAAGGTGTGCGGCTGCTGCTGTGAGGAAATATCTGCCTGAAATTACAATGGGTTTTAATGGAGACATGTTGAACGTTTTTGTCACTTCATGCCCTCAAGAGGCATTTTGTTTAATTATTTTTGCTTAATTATTTGTCATTTTTCAAGCTACGAGATGTTTTCCTACGTTTGTCATGAAAAATTATGTCTCAGGAATGTAGGGTTTGGGAATTATGGCAGTTTTAAAAAAAAATATGAAGGCACATTTCAAGATTTCCTACCCTCTAGCTGTGACATCACGCACTCTAGTTAATGTTAAAATCTGAAGAAGGCCTCTGTTACGAACTCAGACACTTAGGATGTAGGACCCAATTGCACGACCCGGGAGACAGAGGTAAAGTATTAGTAAGATACTTTATTTTCCAAAATACAGCAATGAACAACAAAAAAGGTAACTATCAAATCTCTAACCGAGATGACAAAAATAGAGGAACAAAATGAAAGTGCTCACGTAGTGAGGAATCAAACTTTACAAGAGTACAAAGAGCATAGACCTGACCATAGCAAGAGACAATACGAACTGACAAAGAACACTTGGGAGACAGGGGAATATAAGCACAGGGTAACTAGACACAGGTGGGACCAATCAGGGGCGGGGCTGACATTGATGAGCACAGGAGACACAGGTGAAAATAATCAGGAAGCCTGGAATGAGAGAAAGCAAACGTAAATAACATGCATCTCTCTAGCATTTCTGTCGGTGCACAACAGTACCCCCCCCTCTAGGGTCAACTCCTGATGGCCCAGGCTGATTGTAAAAATCGTGGATAAGCGTCTTGTCTACGATAAATGACGCAGCTACCCAGCTTCTAGCCTCAGGACCGTAACCCTTCCAGTCTACCAGGAATTGCTTCCCCCTCCCCCTATTACGGACCTCCAGTAGCTTACGGACCTTGTAAACCTCACCCCCTTCAAAGAACTCGGGCGGTGGAGGGGGCTTGGAGGCGGGAACAAGTGTGCTCTCGCACACCGGCTTGATTTTACTGACGTGAAACGTCGGATGTACTCTCATAGTTCTGGGGAGTTGCAAGCGTACAGACACCGGGTTGATGACTCTGGACACCGGGAAAGGACCCACAAATCTCGGAGCCAGTTTCTTTGAGGCGACATGGAGTGGTAAGTCCTTAGTGGAAAGCCAAACATTTTGGCCTGGTCTGTAGGAGGGAGCGACCCTGCGATGGACGTCTGCAACAGCCTTCATCCGAGCTGAACTTCGGAGAAGAGCCTGGCGAGCACCAGCCCAAACTCGTCGACAACGTCTGATCATGGCATGAGCCGATGGAACCCTCACCTCTTCCTCGTTGTTAGGGAAAAATGGAGGCTGGAAACCATTGACACAATGGAATGGAGAGAGACCTGTGGCTGCCGTAGGAAGAGTATTGTGGGCAAACTCGACCCATGTGAGGTGGTCACTCCAGGTAGTCTGGTTCCGGGAGACGAGACAACGTAGCGTAGTCTCTAGTTCCTGGTTCAGACGCTCCGACTGTCCATTTGACTGAGGATGATATCCTGATGACAAGCTGACGGTGGCACCTATGAGTCGACAAAACTCCTTCCAGAAAACGGAAATGAAGTGGACCCCTGTCGGAAACAATGTCATCAGGGAATCCATGGATCCTGAATATGTGATTCATCATGACCTCTGCGGTGACTTTGGCAGAGGGAAGCTTGGTCAATGGGATGAAGTGAGCCATCTTTGAAAATCGATCCACCACTGTTAGGACCGTAGTCTTGCCTCTGGATGAAGGAAATCCTGTCACAAAATCCATTGAAATGTGTGACCAAGGACGTTGGGGAATCGGCAGGGGCTGGAGCAAGCCCATCTTGACTTGTGATGAGGTCTTATTACACGCACACACCGGACAAGCCGCTACGTACTCTGCCACATCTTTCTTCATGGCTGGCCACCAGAAACGTTGTTGTATCCTGAACATTGTCCTTGTTACCCCCGGATGGCACGAAAGCACAGATGAGTGAGCCCAGTGGATGACCTTGGAGTGAAGAGCCTCAGGAACAAACAGCAGATTGTTGGGACACTCGCTAGGTGCTGGATTCTTGACATTCGCCTTTTTTACATCCGACTCCACTTGCCAGGAAAAGGCTCCGATCACACGGTTAAGTGGAAGGATGGTCTTGGGCTCTACCGCAAGTGGTTCCGGATCATAAAGACGAGACAAAGCATCGGGTTTTTGATTCTGAGACCCGGGACGAAAAGAGAGGGTGAAATTGAACCTACTAAAGAATAGTGTCCACCTGGCCTGACGGGAGTTGAGACGCTTAGCCTTTCTTATATATTCCAGATTCTTGTGATCTGTCCAGACTAAAAACGGCTGCTCTGCACCCTCTAACCAGTGTCTCCATTCCTCGAGGGCAGCTTTTACAGCTAACAGTTCCTTGTTCCCCACGTCGTAATTCCGCTCTGCCGTTGTCAGTTTCCGCGACAGGTAAGCACATGGATGCATCTTGTTGTCTTCTGCAGAACGTTGAGACAGTACTCCTCCAATTCCCTCATTGGAAGCATCAACCTCGACCATAAACTGGCGCTGGGGATCTGGAATGGTGAGTATGGGGGCTGATGTGAATCTCTCTCTGAGACGTTGGAAAGCGAAGTCCGCCTGGGGAGTCCACTTGAAAGGAACCTTAGGAGAAGTCAGAACATGTAGAGGGGCAGCAACAGAACTGAAATTCCTAATAAACTTCCTATAGAAGTTAGCAAACCCTAGAAACTGTTGGACCTTCTTCCTGGAGTCTGGTGTAGGCCACTGGGATACTGCACTGATTTTAGCCGGATCCATTTGCATATGATTAGGTGAGATTATGTATCCTAAGAAGGATACCTCTTTTGTGTGGAACTCACACTTCTCTGCCTTGACATATAACTGATTCTCTAGCAGTTTCTGCAAAACCTGACGGACATGGTTAACATGAGACTTAGTGTCTGGGGAGAAAATCAGAATATCATCCAGATACACAAACACTGAAATATTCAAAAATTCCCGTAAAACCTCATTCACAAGAGCTTGAAACACAGCCGGTGCATTGCATAGTCCAAAGGGCATTACTAGATACTCATAGTGACCACTCTGAGTGTTGAATCCTGTCTTCCACTCATCCCCTTTTCTTATTCTAACCAAGTGATATGCATTTCTTAAATCTAACTTGGTGAATATTTTGGCAGTTTGAAGTAGTTCAAAGGCAGATGTCATGAGTGGCAGAGGATAGCGGTTCTTCACCGTAATGTCATTTAGTGGACTGTAGTCTATGCAAGGTCTCAGAGACCCGTCTTTCTTTCCCACAAAGAAAAATCCCGCTCCGGCTGGAGAAGATGAAGGACGGATAATTCCTGATTTGAGTGAAGAGGAAATGTATTCGTCCATTGCTGCTCTCTCAGGTCTCGAAATCGAATAAAGTTTCCCCTTGGGAATGGGGGCTCCCGGTAAGAGATCAATGGGACAGTCAAAATCTCGGTGAGGAGGTAGCGACATGGCTTTGGATTTGTTAAAGGCTTCCTTTAAATCATGGTAACAGGAAGGTACCTTCTGTAGATCAGGATAGTCGGGGTGATCTATAATGATTTTACGAGAGTCTGTTGGTGCATTAACAGGTTGTGAAAGTTTACACCTGCCCATACAATCCTCTCCCCATTCCTTAATTTTCCCTGAACGCCAGTCAATGTGAGGATTGTGGATCTTTAGCCATGGAAACCCCAAAATAATCGGGTGCTGAGCCGACTCAAAAATATGGAATTGCATGCTCTCGGTATGGTCCTTATTCACAGTAATCTGAATGGGCTCAGTGCAATGGGTGACTGTGAACAACAAGCGGCCGTCTAAGGCACTGGCATTAATAGGATGAGATAGCGGAACAGTCTTTATTTCTAGCTGATTTACTACGCCCCAGTCCATAAGACTTTCGTCAGCCCCTGAGTCTATTAACACACCCTGGTCAATGGTTTGATTGTTAATACAAATGTTTATCTGCGTAACAGGTCGAGGAGGAAAGTCTGCGGGAAACTTGCTCACCAGCGCCCTCCTTTTGACTGGTGAGCACGATCTTTTCCCGGGCATGAAGCGAGTTGATGATCTGACTGGCCGCAGTAGAAACAACAACCCTCCCGTAGACGGCGCTGCCTCTCCTCCAGAGAAAGCCTGGTTCTTCCCAGCTGCATGGGTTCCCCGGAGTCATTCGGAAGTGTAATCCTCTGACGGTGTGGTAACATGGGCTGGACATCCTCGGCTGGCGGCGCGACCCACCAAGATGCATTCTGGGAGCTGGGAATAACGTCTCGGTTGCGTCGACGCTCCCTCTCTCTTTCCCGAAGACGGTTATCGATCCGGATGGCCACGGCGATGAGAGATTCCAGATCCCGGGGTGTCTCCAGTGGAGCCAGCTGGTCTTTTATCGGTTCCGAAAGTCCCGTCATGAAGGCGTCACGAAGAGCCGGAACATTCCATCCGCTGTCCGCTGCTGCTGTGCGAAACTCGATGGCGTAATCAACCACCTGGCGGTTGAGCTGGCGTATATGAAAAAGTTTTCTGCTGGCCTCTGTAGCAGGCGATGAGTGGTCAAAAATACGACTCATAGTCTCTATGAAATCGGTCAATGAGTAACATAGTTCAGTTTCTCTTGACCATTCTGCAGTAGCCCAGGCTGCAGCTCTTCCCGTTAAATGAGACACAATAAACGCCACTTTACCATGGTCCGATGAAAAGGCTCCTGGGTTGTGTTGAAAATGCAGATCGCACTGTACCAAAAAGGCTCTGCAATTAGAAGAATCTCCGGAAAATCTCTCCGGAAGAGCCAGCCGTAAAGGGGAAGAAACAGCCTGACTTGGGAAATCAGCTGGAGCATTGACAGGCAACCTCTCAGTTGTGGATGACGTCACCGGAGGAGCAGTCTGTTGGTGAGTGAAAAAATGATTCATTTGGACAGCCAGTTGTTGCATCTGTGTGGATAATGCTTCCTGAATCCCGGCCTGGCGTCCTCTTAGTTCTTGCATTTCCTGGTTGACTAGGCCCAGCTGTTCCTCGTGATGAAAGATCTTCACGCCCTGTGCTGACAGCGCTGCGTGAAGCGTTCTTGGGTCGGCTGGGTCCATAATGGTCAGTTCGTTCTGTTACGAACTCAGACACTTAGGATGTAGGACCCAATTGCACGACCCGGGAGACAGAGGTAAAGTATTAGTAAGATACTTTATTTTCCAAAATACAGCAATGAACAACAAAAAAGGTAACTATCAAATCTCTAACCGAGATGACAAAAATAGAGGAACAAAATGAAAGTGCTCACGTAGTGAGGAATCAAACTTTACAAGAGTACAAAGAGCATAGACCTGACCATAGCAAGAGACAATACGAACTGACAAAGAACACTTGGGAGACAGGGGAATATAAGCACAGGGTAACTAGACACAGGTGGGACCAATCAGGGGCGGGGCTGACATTGATGAGCACAGGAGACACAGGTGAAAATAATCAGGAAGCCTGGAATGAGAGAAAGCAAACGTAAATAACATGCATCTCTCTAGCATTTCTGTCGGTGCACAACAGCCTCTGTACCAAGGTCTGAACAATGTTTAATATCTCTAAAAGTAAGAATCAGATTTAAAAGTTGTGTTACACGAATAATGTCAGAAAGATGTGTAACATTTTAAAGTTGGAATGAGGTTTCTGAGTGAAAGTATGAATGAACAGTTAGCAGTTGAAGTCGCATGAAGATTGTTCAAGTCTGAAGATTTTCTCCATTGACTTCAATGGTTAAAAATGTGATGAATTATGGGATGTATCTCAATTCAATTCGATTCAAAACTTTTATTTATCCAGATGAAATCCCATTGAGATCATTGATCTCTTTTTCAAGGGAGACCTGCAGCAGTAGGTTCCACATGAAAACATAAAAACATAAACAGAACAACAAAAGGACATCATACAGCAAAAATTACAGGGATTACAATTTACATATCTATCCACATGTACAGGTACCAACAGCATCTGATTGTGTAGCATCCAACCGAGCTTTAAAAACATGTCGTGGTACCAGATTGGTAATTTTCCATTCTTTTTGCAGACTGTTCCAAGTTAGTGGTGCTGCACTTCTAAAAGCTTTCTTCCCTAAGACAGTCCTAGCACTTGGCACATTTAATAAAACCACAGCATGCGATCTCAGGCAATAACTACTTTCAATTCGCCGAGAGATCAGGGAGCAGATATAAGATGGTAGTTTATCCAACATGGCTTTGTAAATGAACATGTACCAGTGACTGAGCCTCCGTACAGTAAGTGATGGCAAAACCGCCTTGGTATACAGTGTACAGTGATGCGTAAGTGCTTTACAATTTGTCAAAAATCTCAGTGCACTGTGATAGGCAGCATCTAACTTGCTCAGGTAATTGGCAGGTGTTATCTCTGGAATTATGAAAGTTATGAATGATAAAAGTAATAGCCATCGATTCCCGACCGAGCTGAACGTTTTGATGTTTGAACGGAGTTTCTGCGATGTTGAATGCAGGAGGAGAAGAGGTGCAAATTTCCGGCAGAATAATAAAAATGTTGTCCGTAGAATAACATATAGTTGGAATGCTGTATCAGCATTCCAACTAAATAATTACTAAGTAGCAGATGAATGTTATGGATGTTGTTTCAACAGTTCAGGTGTTTAACAGTCTTATTGCCTGTGGGATGAAACTGTCTCTGAATCTGGTGGTTTTAGTCCGGATGCTGCGGTCTAAGTATTTCAATGTGTTCTACATGGAGAAACTACAATACTGAAATGCTCTTACTTGTTAAAAAACAGGATAATAAAATAACTCAAATAAAACGAAAATATAATACTGTGAGAAGACTTTTGAAACTTGATCTACATTTAGCTGATAACGGGCCATTGTGCATGATGAGCAGTTTTACTTTTAAAGGGCCCATGTCATGGCCATTTCCACTGATCATAATTCCATTGTTGAGGTCTACTAGAATAGATTTATATTGTGCAATTTTCCAAACTCACATTGGTTTCTCATACAGCATCTCTGTAAACTACGTGTATTCACTGAATTTCACTCTCTGCCTTTAACGGCTCATTGTAGCTCCAATAGCTCCAGCCCCCACCCTCCCAAAATCGCGCTGAGCTCCGTGGAGGTGTTGTTTCCTTGTTAGCGATCCACAGCCAAACACAGCCAAACTCGTCCTGAGCACACACAAAGTCACAGCCGAAGTAAAAACAATAAGTGTGGCTTGATATTGAGTAAGAAAAGGGTTGATAAACGCTGTGAGAATGGGTCTGCAGAGAGAATTTCGCCGCGACCCCAACTGTCTGTTATCAGCCTGCAGCCAGGGAGGAGAAATCAACTGAGCTGCCTGCTCCCTGCACACAGATGTGTGTGTGAGGAAGTCCGTGGATTGGTCAATTTGGACCAATCAGCGGGGGCTTAACGTAACGGCTCCACGGATTGGTCCATTTCGTTCCGGGTGGCTTGACATCATGACGTACCCGGAACGAAATGGAAGAATCAAATGGACAATGACGTATCTCCAACGAGGCGTTTTGGGGAGGTATTTTCTGTGTTAGAGTTTTACTCGCTACAGGGTGTACTTTGAGGGTTTGTGACTCTGCACATCGTTTACATGCATACAAACCTTCATAACACACAAGGGGGCAGGTAATAACCAGAAAAGCATGACATGGGCCCTTTAAAGTCTATTTTGATGCTAATACTTTTGTACCTAAGTAAAGTTTTCAAATTTTGACTTTTGCTTTTACTGGAGTATTTTACGACCACAGTGTTTGCACTTTTACTCAAGAAAAGGATCTGAGAGTACTTCTTCCAACAATGGGTGTTTTTTATTTTTATGAAGTTTCCACCAGTATTTGAGATGGGATGCTTTTATTGTGAAGAACACTCTGACCGGAAGTACCGTGCTGCTGCTGCTGCTGAGCGGAACTCGGGTCTGTATGAGTTTAGCTCTCTGACAGTGTTTTTACACGGTTTTGCCCTGCCACATATCCTCTGTATAAACCCCCTCTGCTGCACACAAAGGTAAGAACTTCCAAATCTGAACACATTTATATGCTGTCTCAAAAATGCTCTTTCTGTAGCGTGAGAGTGACGTACTACTACCCCTGTTCCTGCTGTCATGCAGAACAGTTGAGCCAAGAGCTAGCTAACTGGAGCTGTCACATTTAAAACCTGTATTTGTTTATGCCATTTCGTGATATTGAAATCGGGAAATAACTACTAGTAATTATTGATATGACTGTCCCTTTTGTCTGGTGTTTTCAAGCTACACTTTGGAGGTCTGTTTAAGATTGAGCAAGCTAACGCTAACTGACGTCAGAGGTTAGGTCAGTGGGCTGGAAATGGGAAGCTGGGAAATGGGAAATGGGAAGCTGAGGGAATATGAATGAACAGAGGACAGGACTAACATCATGTTCAACAAAAGGGACGTATAACACCCAGAGGTGGAGAAGTACTCAGAGTGTAGGAATACTCTGTTACAAGTAAAAGTCCTGCATTCAAAATGTTCCTCAAGTAAAAGTAGAATAGTATAATCATCAAAATATAGTGAAAGTAGCGACAGTAAAAGTAGTCATTGTGCAGATTGGTCCATTTCAGAATAATATATATGATATGTTTTATAATGATTGATCATTAAAGTGTTCTCAAAGCTGGTAAAGGTGCAGCTAGTTTGAATGACTTTGTATACTGCAGGGTAGCTTGTGAATTTACTCCAGGTGGAACTAAAGTCTGATTTAACACTTGATTATATTTCACATCATTAATCCACATCTGTAAAGTAACTAAAGGTATTAAATACATGTAGTGGCGTACACTATTAACCCCTAATTGTAGTGGAGTAGAAGTACAAAAGTTCAAGTCCCTCAAAATTGTACTTAAGTATAGTACTTGAGTATATTTACTTAGTTACTTTACACCACTGATAAGCCCCAGTAGTGTACTATAGTGAAGTACATTTACTCAAATACTGTACTTACAGTAAGTATGATCTTGGGGTACTTGTACTTTACTTGAGTACTTCCATTTTATTCTTCTACCCCATATGCATATTAGATTATTAGCTAATACAAAAACAAAATATAAGTCAACTAATAAATCAACTATGATAGATTATTCAAGGTTAAAATATCCAGCAGCACTTTTCAAAGTAATGAAATGAGCTCCACTTTGACCAGCTGTAGGCTAATAAGACATTCATGTTAATTTACAAATGTTATCTAAAAGGCTAACCGTTTTTGATACCTCACATTAAGGAATTTAAACAGTTCCAGCTTTAAGTCCAGTACATTGACAGTTTTTATTATTGTTGAAAAACATATATAATTTTAAATACACTATTTCAGTATCATTTTTTTTAACAAATTCCTTCAAAATACACATGTTTTCACTGTCAAGCATTGGTGCTGGTTGTTCAGGGGGGTTATACCACACAGTAATGTCACTGTCACAAAATGACTTTGAACTTTGCAGCATGCCCTCAACCTGCTCCGAAACTAACCTGTCAGATATGTGGAAATTCAGGATGTGAGGGCCCCGTAAAGAGCTTCTTTTATCAGTTCACCTTTCACACAGATCATGTCTTTCAAGGAAATTACTTGCCGTTAAACCTGATGTTCTCATCTCTTATTCTGATTCATTTTCAACAAGCAGGCTAAAGCGTGCAAACATTCAGAAACACATTTCCATTCTAGATTTTTAAAGATTGATTGGTTTAAAGTTTAATCTGATTACCAAAGGACATTTTCAGTTATGAAAGGTTTGTGAAATACGGGCCAAGAGTTCACTAACCCTCAGGGTAATCCATTTCCACACATGCAAAGACCCCAGATTGTAGGCTAGGCCTTGTTAATAACCCTCTTTATGCCTTGTTTCATATGATCCCTTCTTCTGTTTGTCATTGCATTAAACACATGCTTCTGTTGTTTGGTTTAGATTTGTACTGACCAACAGAGGAGGATGTCTGCGACTGTGAATAATCCTTTCCAACATATAGTTGAGCCCCTGGACCCCAAGGACCCAACGCAGCAGTTTTACAATCTTTCCAAACTTGGAGATCCAAGATATGGTAACGGCAATTCTTTACTATATGCAGATATGAAACTTCTTTACAGGATCATTTGTATTTTTACTGATATAAATTCCAGCAAGGTTCCATGTGAATGTGTTCTTCAGAGCGTCTCCCGTTCTCCATCCGGGTCCTCCTGGAGTCTGCTGTCAGGAACTGTGATGAGTTCCTGGTGAAGAGCTCAGATGTGGAGAGCATCCTGAACTGGAAGCAAACCCAGACTCAAACTGTGGAGGTCCCGTTCAGACCGGCTCGAGTCATCCTGCAGGACTTCACGTGAGTGGACCCCCCTCTTATAATCAGTGTCAGTGATTAGCTGCAAAGGAACAAACATCAAACAAAGCTCTATTGTGTAGCATTTCCAATTCTACACATATGTCTCAGAGTCACATGGAGTGTAACTTGTTCTGTGAGAACAGATTCTTACAGTATGTCTTTTTTGTCTTATGATCTTCTGGAGGAACGATAACCCTGATGATGTCATAGTCATGTGATCAGGGTAATCTCTGTTTGGGCTCGGAGACTTAACATTTCTAATAGAAAGCCAGTTTGGATTATAAGAGCCATGGTCCTTTGTCAGTCAGAGAGGGTCTACCAGAAAGAGAACTATTGAGTTGCATTATGGGAAATGTTATATACAGTGTTTTTGCTCGTTGACCCGACCAGGGTCTTCAAGTCAGGCGATTTTGACCTTTTTGGGGAAATATCTTTATTGTATAATGATACACAACTTAAAGGATAAGTCAGGTAATATTCTATATTTGCATTTTTTTGCAGCAAATCTTATTTACACAGCCAAACCAGCAATGAATGGACTTACTAACAATAATAGTGTGTATCGTGATGTAACCTGATGTGTTATAATGCTCTGTGCTATACTGTAGCGCCACTCTGTAGCGCATACATGTACATGTATTCAAGTAAACACACACACTGTGGTTAGAACCCAAATACAGCGTCCTGTTGCCCCAAACACTCAGTAGAGCATCACATATGTATTCTTCCGCCACTGAAAATAGTCTTCAATAAATGCGCTAATTCCATCAATTTAAGTTACTTCTGATCAAAACTACATGAGATAAGAAATGCCTTTTAACAGCTTTAAAATGATCATATTAAAGAGCAACATAAGGAATACAGAAAGCATTTAGAGAAATGCAAAATTGTGTCATTCTTATCCTTTACAATATCTATCATTTTAGCATTTTATGATACTGTGCAAATATAAGAACATGCTGTCAAAGAAAAAGCTCAATGGTTAATGAACTACTGAATATGTGAATAAGAAGACCAGTGCAGACCATGGTGAAAGAATATGATGCTTTCAGGCCCATCCCTGATTGTACTGCTATGTTTCCTTAGTCCAAGTCTAAGTGATGACTCCTTTCTTTTCATCCCTCCTTGCAGTGGAGTTCCTGCTGTGGTGGACTTTGCTGCCATGCGTGACGCCGTGATGAAACTCGGCGGAGACCCAGAGAAGATTAATCCTGTCTGCCCTGCTGACCTGGTCATCGATCACTCCATCCAAGTGGACTTTAACAGGAAGTAAGAGCAGGTTCATCATGCTCTTTTCACCACTGCACCACCTGCTCATAGTTCCTGTGTTATCATCCAAATAGCTACGATATCATAACTGCTGTGTCTTTCTTTACAATTTCAATATACTGGGGTAGCGTTAAAACTGTTTCCTTAACGCTATTCCTTAACCTCAATGAAAAAGATGTGAAGGAGAATGATCAGGACTTATGCAACAGAATCCGACTGCACTTATACTGCTCTACGTTCTTATGATGCGGAGGCAGATGTTATCATTTAGCATCTGCTGTGGGAAAAGTACTATTTGCGTAGATCGATTACTAAGAACCCATCTAGATACTCTGCCTTGTAAGGACTTCATTACCAAGGTTTGAATTCAAATAAGAAATAGTTGCTCACGCTCTCTCTGTCCTCTTGGGATAATTAACATAAAACCCAATTATTATGATTGAATTCAACCATTTTAATAAATAATCTTATGATACACTACTGAACTAATTAGGAACAGTCAAAAGCAAAAACAAGTATTTGACTGCAACCAAGATTCCTCAAGCTCCTTCCACCATCGTTCCATAGGTTTATAGATACTATATATATACAGTATGTATATTCCGTTTTTTTAGGCTTTAACACACTATCTTTTTCCATTAGGTCTGATAGCCTCCAGAAAAACCAGGACTTGGAGTTTGACCGCAACAGAGAGAGATTTCAGTTCTTAAAGGTATGTCAAGAGAACCGTGTGGGTTCTACTTGTCTGATCATATAGTTTACTATGAACAGATGTTCTAACTTCTCTGCCTCTCCTCCCCAGTGGGGCTCTAAAGCCTTCAGGAACATGCGGATCATCCCTCCCGGTTCAGGGATTGTTCACCAGGTCAACCTGGAGTACTTGGCCAGGGTGGTGTTTAACTTTGATGGGTACTTCTACCCCGACAGCTTGGTGGGCACGGACTCCCACACCACCATGATTGATGGACTGGGAGTTCTGGGCTGGGGTAAGAAAAAGTATAACGCATCAGATAAGTTATGATAGGATAAACCGTTATTGATGTCCTTTGGGAAATTCAAGTGTGAAGCCATCAAAAAAAAGGCAAGCATATGTTGGGATCTACTGTACAGAGGAGTTGACTTAGGGCTCCCATAGCCTGCTGCAATTCTCAAATTGCAGGAAGCGCATTATTTGTCCAGGCAAAATATGTATACATATTATTCTTAATTAAGGATTGTGGTGCCACATAGATTTCCTACCCTTCAAATTGTATTTTATGGACTTATTAAAAAAAGATCCTCTTTAAAAAATCGCAACATACACATTGTAAATAAAGTTTTCAATGATAATAAGAAAAATTATGCAAAAATTATAAATCGGTTCAATATCATGAATCAAATCGCAATTGCAAAATCAGTCATAACTATGGCAATGAGTTCTGTTTTCTGAATCGTCCAGCTGTTTTGAATAGCAGTCCTTGCAACACCCAATAGATACGCTCCTATCTGACGATAACAGCACAATAACCCAAACATCTTCCCTTGAGCGGATCATTAATGATGAGTTCCTAAATAATTCCTCATCAAATCCTCAGGTGTGGGTGGAATTGAGGCGGAGGCTGTCATGCTGGGTCAGCCAATCAGCATGGTACTTCCTGAGGTGGTGGGATACAAACTGTCCGGGACCCCAAACCAGTTCATAACCTCCACTGACATCGTCCTCACTGTCACTAAGGTAATTGCAATCCGTTTATAAAGACATGTTTGATTCTTTTCACAATCTGATATTTCCCTCCCCCTTGTGTTTTTAGCATCTCCGTCAGGTGGGTGTCGTTGGAAAGTTTGTGGAGTTTTTTGGCCCGGGTGTCTCTCAGCTGTCCATCGCTGACAGAGCCACCATCGCCAACATGTGTCCAGAGTACGGAGCCACGGCAGCCTTCTTCCCCGTGGACGAGGTCAGCCTTCAGTATCTGGAGCAGACCGGTGGGTGCTGAGCTGTTTAGTAAACACATGATGTAGCACGGTGACATTAAGTTAATGTTCTGAGGCACAAGTTTGACTGATTGACATTGACATTTATATGTTTCCTTCAGCACATTCAATATACAAAAGATTAGATGTTTCACCCAAAGAAGCAGCTCTCACATTTCAAATGACCGGTGTACCAACAAATGCATAAAAGACAGTCTATAAGGAATGGTAATGTGACGTCCTCAACGGAAAGGGGTTTAAACATGGTCAGTAGGCTCTGTGATGTCACGGGCCACTCCTATGATCAACGAACAAAACCAAAAGAGGACCATGGGATAACACTTTATTCTTTTAAACTAACAGGGAGACGAGGAAGACGAGGCGAACATCAGCAAGACACGCTGAATTTGTTGTTTTGTTAGCCCTCAGTTATCATAACAATATCTGTCTTACCTCTGTCTTGATGACTTCTATAGTCATTAAACCTGTAGATCTGAAGGACCGGCACCTTTTCAATGACCGACTCTAGATGTAAACACTCTCTCCAAACATCAGAGACAGGGATCGGTCCGTTCTTCTCTCAATGGACAGAATGGCTGCTGCTGGTCCCAGAATGCACAGCGGTTCACATTCCTTCAAAGTCAGAGCATTGTTCAATTACTGACTTGAGATTTTGATTTAAAGGGATCTCTAATTTTTCAGATTGTTTAGCAGAATATGATTTTCAAAATGTTTTTTTCCATTTGTGTTGTATTCAGGGCGAGACGCAGAGAAGCTGGCCTACATTACAAAGTACCTGAAGGCAGTGTCCATGTTCAGAGACTACAACAATGTCTCCCAGGATCCAGACTTCACCAGGGTCAGTCTCCTCATCAGTCTGTCTGTTTCAGTTATACAATATTGAGCCCATAAAAGAAGGGTTGATTAAGACTTACCTTCCAAAGGTAGACTTTGTTGTATTAATGGCACAGCAGAACACCTACAGACACTTTCTTATGTCATAGTAGAAAAAGATACCAGGGTGTCAAGATTTCCTTCTGTAGGCGACAAGTTGTAACATGATACTAAGAGCAAAAGATATGCAAAGTTTCTGCAGACTCTTCCATTTCTTCATGAACCTTAAAATAGGCAGTCATTGCTACTAAAATGTCATGAATCAATATCCCAAAAGTCTTAAAAAAGCTGATGCATGGGCTTGGGCAGTACAATTAATTGTAAATGTACAAAAAAAAAGTCATGTTTTACATTACAATTCACAAAGTGACGTATGTTGTTTGTTTTGTCAAATGTGTGTATTGTAAAGGTCCGGAATCTAAGATCTGAGTGGCATTGGAAAGCTTAAAAAGTCTTAAATGTCACTTGCCTTTAACAATATTAATATTGAGAATAAATGATACATTTAACAAAATACTGCAGACAGTTTTAAATGTAAATGTATAAGCAGAACAGTATGTATTAACTACCATGCCTAATATATTGTGATATCTCTCCTGCTCTCAGATTGTGGAGTTGGACCTCACTACAGTGGTTCCATGCTGCAGCGGCCCCAAAAGACCTCAGGACAGAATTGCTGTGTCCGATATGAAATCAGACTTTGAATCCTGCCTGGGAGCCAAGGTAAGCAGCACTACACTCTCATGCTGCACATTATAACGCAGGCTGGCACCCTATCAAGGTGTTTTGATATACCAAGGTATTGAGAATTAGTCCGAAATACAGGCACTCCTCTATCTATTAAACTGATCCAGAGAGGCTTTTCTGAGGGGATGTGTTGTAGTGCACGGCTTCAGCCACCAGAGGTCAGGCTCTACTTGTAGAACAACAGACTGCAAGCCCTAAAGATAACGTGACAGCAGAGGTGGAAGAAGTATTCAGATGCTTTACTTCAGTAAAAGGACCAGTAAACTATTGTCAAAATACTTCATTTCAAGTTCAAGTCCTGTATTCAAGATCTTACTTAAGTAAAACTACTCAAGTATTATCAGCAAAATGTACTTAAAGTATTAAAAGTAAAAGTAATCGTTGTGCAGAAAAATGGCCTTTATGTGTGTATATAATTCTATCTATATATATGTGACATTTCCAGATAGTAGTGTTGCATCAAGTAGCATGTTACTGTTACTGTCAGTTCTGATTGACATTTTGTAAAATATTCAAATCATTTTGTGACTCAATTTTTAGAGATGCGTTTTGTTCAAAGTAGCTATAGCTGTTACATAAATGTAGTACAGTACAATTACATGATTTCCCTTTGAAATGTAGTGGAGTAGAAGTATAAAGTAGCATCACATGGAAATACTCAAGTAAAGTACAAGAACCTCAAAATGTTGAGTCTTCTTTCGACCACAGAGGCAGCTTATTAGCTACATGATTCACAAAGTGTTTCCTGTTGAACACCATGAGCTCAGCTATTCAACGTTTGCTTTTGTTGTTGTTCTAATAAAATACCTTTTTTACCGTGTTCCGAGTGAGATGTCAGGAACTTATGAAGGAATGAAAAATGAAATATAGTCCAAGCCTTTAATGGAGGATTCAGATGTTTATTTCTTAGGTATTTATTTAAAAAGGACCATGCATACAAATACATTAATCTCAGAAAAGAGAAGAGACATATACTCAACTGCTGTTACTCTCAGTTCATTGGTAGCCTCTCACAGGTAACTCATTTCCTGTTGGTGTGTGACATTTCCAGCAAGGCTTCAAGGGTTTCCAGATTCCTCCGGAGCGTCACAGCACTGCGGTCCCCTTCCAGTTTAATGACAAAGATTATACATTAAACCACGGCTCTGTGGTCATCGCTGCTATCACCAGCTGCACCAACACCAGCAACCCCTCCGTCATGCTGGGGGCAGGTGGGTCTATATTGGATTATAGTGGGCTTTAAAGATGGTCAGGGTGAAGACTGTCATTGGACAAACTTATACAATATATATCCTCTTCTTTCAGGGCTCCTTGCAAAGAAAGCAATAGAGTGTGGCTTGAGTGTGAAGCCGTACATAAAGACCAGCCTGTCCCCCGGCAGCGGGGTGGTCACCTACTACCTGAAGGAGAGCGGAGTGATGGACTACCTCTTTCAGCTGGGGTAAGATCCACATGTTGGACACACAGGGTGCGTCTCACTTCGTTTATTTTTCATTTCCTCGCTCCTCGGGCTCGGTATCACCGGAAGTTGATTTGTCTGCGCCATCTTGAGTAGCGTCCCAGTGGCCTTATTTGTGCCGGAGGACCGAGGAGTGAGGATCGAGGAGTGATAACGGAGGAGCGATAATCGAGGAATTACCAGACCATCCTCCGGTGAAATCCTCAGACACTCGCCCCGCCCCCTTACTGTGTATCGCTCACTGATTGGACGATGCAGCGCATGCACTGATCTGGCTGCTGTCAGACGATCAGCGGTGCGGCGTCATCACAAATGGACGTCGCTTCACGTGACGCTCCGGAGGAAAGGACGTCCCATTGCTCTTAAAACTCATTTCCCTGCTTCTCGTGGTTTCCTTGCGTCTCTCCATGCTTCCCTGGTGGGAGGGACTAAACGTAGGGAAACGACGCAAGTGAGGGACGCAAGTGAGATGCAGCCATAGAAACATGTTGTGTCCATCATGTTAGTTGATTATTTACATTAGAGAACAGTAGTGTGACACAAATCAACACAACTCAAGATCTTCTTACTAGCTTTTTTCTTTACCTTTTCAACTGAATTTGCACTGAGGTCATGGATATAGCTCATAAACACATAGATGACATCTGCATGTACTTTAGACAATCATTCGTATATACACACGTATATCATTTCCCAAATGATCCTTGCTGTCACTATCTGAGACTGAAATGCAATTGAAACCTTTGGAAATATGTGAGCCAATTGGTAAAAGGAAGTTGCAATAGAAAATAAGGAACATATGTTTGCTATGATTTAAATACTTTATCACCAGTACTTTTCCAACAGTAAAATGCTCCAATCAGCATTTAAAAAGCAAATGTACAGTAAGGGATCAGACGTGTCAACATCTAAACTGGTGTCAGCTTCACAAATCACTTAATGGTTTATTTGAACTAAACAGTGTATTATGTAGTGTATAAACATCTTCAGTCACTGTATAAGTCATATTACACCAGCTTTTAAATACATTTCCTGTTGTATTAAGTACATTATTTTTGAGACACTGTTTACAGATACTGGCTATCTAGTAAAGAGAGTTAAATATCTAGAAAAAGTAAAGTTCTTAGTGATATGTATGGAAATGTTGGATTTGCAGGAATTTAGCATAAAGCTGTCCTGCTCACTGATATGCAACATGGCCTGCTGAGTGTACACAGACAGCTTTCTGTAGGCACTAAATCACCATTCAAATGTAGTTCTATTATTATTAAGGCTGCTTGATACAGTCAAATAGTGATATCTGATGGATTATCTTTTGTTTTGCATTTGTATTTATTCAAAGACCATGATGGAACCAGGTCTCACAGCTGTCATTATTAATATACTCAGTAAATATGACCTCCATAAAACTACAGTTGACAGGTGGTCATGTCATGTTTGGCACTTGAAGTCAGCATGAAGTTATTTAAAGATACTTTTCTAACCTTTGAAACCCTCATTTTGTGTCTCCTGATAGCTTTGAGGTGGTTGGCTATGGTTGCATGACCTGTATAGGCAACAGTGGGCCGCTCCCAGAGCCGGTGGTGGAGGCCATTACCCAGGTACCCCGGGCTGTTTTAACATCGCTGCTGTGTCATTGCATATGTCAAAGCTCTCATTAGCTCCCTTTCCCCTCATTGTTTCTCTTCCCACCATTCCTCACCCACCTCATTTTATTTTTGTTTTCCTTTTTCCTGATCTGCCTGATCTTCTCTTCCTCATTTTACAAGCTATGTACATAAACAATAATACATAAACAAAATGATATCCTCCCAACATTTAAGGTTTGTTTTTGTTTCAGGGTGATCTGGTGGCTTCAGGCGTCCTATCAGGAAACAGAAACTTTGAAGGCAGAGTCCACCCCAACACCAGAGCCAACTACCTGGCTTCCCCCCCGCTCGTCATCGCCTACGCTATAGCCGGCACTGTGAGGATAGACTTTGATAAAGAGCCGATTGGTGAGAAGTTAGATTTGGAAAGTAACTGCAAAAAGAGAAACAATTAAGTTAAGAGATTCCCTTCATTACTCCTCACACATTGAAAATGAATATGAGTCATCAGTTCAATGGATAGGCATATTGGATAAGCAAACTGTCAGCGGTCAGGTGGCATTGTGGGTAATGTGGTGTCAGGATTTGACAAGGGAGAGAAGGAATGTGTGGAAGAGAATATTTCTGATACTGCTGCTTTGTTTATTACCTTCTTTATATTCATCCAAAACATTTATTGTGTGTCTGACGATGTTAAAGACTGTAATGGCAAATCAGCGCAGGGCTCTTTTGGTTACTTTTAGTTTCCATTCCTTCTTTATCAATTTGAATAACTCAGCGTAGCTAGTCTTTACAGTGGTCGTAAGACATGAGCTATAGATCAATCTCTTATCTGTAATCATACACAACCTATTTATAGACATCCATGGATAATTAACGGTAACTTTGGGAATTTAAACAGATTGGGAATGACGTTCTGGAACTGGAGACTTTGGACTTTGAATGTGACACTGACTCATAAGGATGAAACATGTTCAAGCACAAAGGACTAGATGTTTCAATCCCTTCAGTTTTTCCTCAGGTCCTTACAGGGAAATGTTGATTTACTTTCTCTGCCTTCATTGCATCTCAGAAGACAGCTCATTCAAAAATAATTACGGTGGAAACAGAATGAACGGAGGTTGTTGTGTGGATTTGCTGTTGGTGTTTGGCCGTGTGTGCAGCGTGCGTCTGGGAGCTTTGGACAGGTTGGCAGACCTGCTGGATGAACAGTATTGTTATAATGACCTTTTGTTATTGTTCTAATACTGTCAGCAGCTGTGGTCTGGGTTGAGGAGAGAAATAAGGTTGCCTTCCCTTTGCCGCAGAAATGTGTCTGAGGGGTCCAAATGAACACATTCCAACCACCAGGGACAAGAGAGAGCAATGCCTCTAATCTAAATCTACTATAACTAAAGAAGAGGCATTTCCACCAGGCTGTCAGAGTTGTTGCTATAAGAGGATATATTCTGCTGATGTTCTGGTGCATATCAGTATGTAGTGTCTCTACTTTAAAGAGTCCTCTCCTGCTGATGTTCAGGTGTATATCAGTATGTAGTGTCTGTACTTTAAAGAGTCCTCTCCTGCTGATGTTCAGGTGTATATCAGTAGTGTCTCTACTTTAAAGAGTCCTCTCCTGCTGATGTTCTGGTGCATATCAGTAGTGTCTCTACTTTAAAGAGTCCTCTCCTGCTGATGTTCAGGTGTATATCAGTATGTAGTGTCTCTACTTTAAAGAGTCCTCTCCTGCTGATGTTCAGGTGTATATCAGTATGTAGTGTCTCTACTTTAAAGAGTCCTCTCCTGCTGATGTTCAGGTGCATATCAGTATGTAGTGTCTCTACTTTAAAGAGTCCTCTCCTGCTGATGTTCAGGTGTATATCAGTATGTAGTGTCTCTACTTTAAAGAGTCCTCTCCTGCTGATGTTCTGGTGCATATCAGTAGTGTCTCTACTTTAAAGAGTCCTCTCCTGCTGATGTTCAGGTGTATATCAGTATGTAGTGTCTCTACTTTAAAGAGTCCTCTCCTGCTGATGTTCAGGTGTATATCAGTATGTAGTGTCTCTACTTTAAAGAGTCCTCTCCTGCTGATGTTCAGGTGTATATCAGCATGTAGTGTCTCTACTTTAAAGAGTCCTCTCCTGCTGATGTTCAGGTGTATATCAGCATGTAGTGTCTCTACTTTAAAGAGTCCTCTCCTGCTGATGTTCAGGTGTATATCAGTATGTAGTGTCTCTACTTTAAAGAGTCCTCTCCTGCTGATGTTCAGGTGCACATCAGTATGTAGTGTCTCTACTTTAAAGAGTACTCTCCTGCTGATGTTCAGGTGTATATCAGTATGTAGTGTCTCTACTTTAAAGAGTCCTCTCCTGCTGATGTTCAGGTGTATATCAGTATGTAGTGTCTCTACTTTAAAGAGTCCTCTCCTGCTGATGTTCAGGTGTATATCAGTAGTGTCTCTACTTTAAAGAGTCCTCTCCTGCTGATGTTCAGGTGTATATCAGTAGTGTCTCTACTTTAAAGAGTCCTCTCCTGCTGATGTTCAAGTGTATATCAGTATGTAGTGTCTCTACTTTAAAGAGTCCTCTCCTGCTGATGTTCAGGTGTATATCAGTATGTAGTGTCTCTACTTTAAAGAGCCCTCTCCTGCTGATGTTCAGGTGTATATCAGCATGTAGTGTCTCTACTTTAAAGAGTCCTCTCCTGCTGATGTTCAGGTGTATATCAGTAGTGTCTCTACTTTAAAGAGTCCTCTCCTGCTGATGTTCAGGTGTATATCAGTATGTAGTGTCTCTACTTTAAAGAGTCCTCTCCTGCTGATGTTCAGGTGTATATCAGTATGTAGTGTCTCTACTTTAAAGAGTCCTATCCTGCTGATGTTCAGGTGTATATCAGTATGTAGTGTCTCTACTTTAAAGAGTCCTCTCCTGCTGATGTTCAGGTGTATATCAGTATGTAGTGTCTCTACTTTAAAGAGTCCTCTCCTGCTGATGTTCAGGTGTATATCAGTATGTAGTGTCTCTACTTTAAAGAGTCCTCTCCTGCTGATGTTCAGGTGTATATCAGTATGTAGTGTCTCTACTTTAAAGAGTCCTATCCTGCTGATGTTCAGGTGCATATCAGTATGTAGTGTCTCTACTTTAAAGAGTCCTCTCCTGCTGATGTTCAGGTGTATATCAGTATGTAGTGTCTCTACTTTAAAGAGTCCTCTCCTGCTGATGTTCAGGTGTATATCAGTATGTAGTGTCTCTATTTTAAAGAGTCCTCTCCTGCTGATGTTCAGGTGTATATCAGTATGTAGTGTCTCTACTTTAAAGAGTCCTCTCCTGCTGATGTTCAGGTGTATATCAGTATGTAGTGTCTCTACTTTAAAGAGTCCTCTCCTGCTGATGTTCAGGTGTATATCAGTATGTAGTGTCTCTACTTTAAAGAGTCCTCTCCTGCTGATGTTCAGGTGTATATCAGTATGTAGTGTCTCTACTTTAAAGAGTTCTCTCCTGCTGATGTTCAGGTGTATATCAGCATGTAGTGTCTCTACTTTAAAGAGTCCTCTCCTGCTGATGTTCAGGTGTATATCAGTAGTGTCTCTACTTTAAAGAGTCCTCTCCTGCTGATGTTCAGGTGTATATCAGTATGTAGTGTCTCTACTTTAAAGAGTCCTCTCCTGCTGATGTTCAGGTGTATATCAGTATGTAGTGTCTCTACTTTAAAGAGTCCTCTCCTGCTGATGTTCAGGTGTATATCAGCATGTAGTGTCTCTACTTTAAAGAGTCCTCTCCTGCTGATGTTCAGGTGTATATCAGTAGTGTCTCTACTTTAAAGAGTCCTCTCCTGCTGATGTTCAGGTGTATATCAGTATGTAGTGTCTCTACTTTAAAGAGTCCTCTCCTGCTGATGTTCAGGTGTATATCAGTATGTAGTGTCTCTACTTTAAAGAGTCCTCTCCTGCTGATGTTCAGGTGTATATCAGTATGTAGTGTCTCTACTTTAAAGAGTCCTATCCTGCTGATGTTCAGGTGTATATCAGTATGTAGTGTCTCTACTTTAAAGAGTCCTCTCCTGCTGATGTTCAGGTGTATATCAGTATGTAGTGTCTCTACTTTAAAGAGTCCTCTCCTGCTGATGTTCAGGTGTATATCAGTATGTAGTGTCTCTACTTTAAAGAGTCCTCTCCTGCTGATGTTCAGGTGTATATCAGTATGTAGTGTCTCTACTTTAAAGAGTCCTATCCTGCTGATGTTCAGGTGCATATCAGTATGTAGTGTCTCTACTTTAAAGAGTCCTCTCCTGCTGATGTTCAGGTGTATATCAGTATGTAGTGTCTCTACTTTAAAGAGTCCTCTCCTGCTGATGTTCAGGTGTATATCAGTATGTAGTGTCTCTATTTTAAAGAGTCCTCTCCTGCTGATGTTCAGGTGTATATCAGTATGTAGTGTCTCTACTTTAAAGAGTCCTCTCCTGCTGATGTTCAGGTGTATATCAGTATGTAGTGTCTCTACTTTAAAGAGTCCTCTCCTGCTGATGTTCAGGTGTATATCAGTATGTAGTGTCTCTACTTTAAAGAGTCCTCTCCTGCTGATGTTCAGGTGTATATCAGTATGTAGTGTCTCTACTTTAAAGAGTCCTATCCTGCTGATGTTCAGGTGTATATCAGTATGTAGTGTCTCTACTTTAAAGAGTCCTCTGCTGATGTTCAGGTGTATATCAGTATGTAGTGTCTCTACTTTAAAGAGTCCTCTCCTGCTGATGTTCAGGTGTATATCAGTACGTAGTGTCTCTACTTTAAAGAGTCCTCTCCTGCTGATGTTCAGGTGTATATCAGTATGTAGTGTCTCTACTTTAAAGAGTCCTCTCCTGCTGATGTTCAGGTGTATATCAGTATGTAGTGTCTCTACTTTAAAGAGTCCTCTCCTGCTGATGTTCAGGTGTATATCAGTATGTAGTGTCTCTACTTTAAAGAGTCCTCTCCTGCTGATGTCCAGGTGTATATCAGTATGTAGTGTCTCTACTTTAAAGAGTCCTCTCCTGCTGATGTTCAGGTGTATATCAGTATGTAGTGTCTCTACTTTAAAGAGTCCTCTCCTGCTGATGTTCAGGTGTATATCAGTATGTAGTGCCTCTACTTTAAAGAGTCCTCTCCTGCTGATGTTCAGGTGTATATCAGTATGTAGTGTCTCTACTTTAAAGAGTCCTCTCCTGCTGATGTTCAGGTGTATATCAGTATGTAGTGTCTCTACTTTAAAGAGTCCTCTCCTGCTGATGTTCAGGTGTATATCAGTATGTAGTGTCTCTATTTTAAAGAGTCCTCTCCTGCTGATGTTCAGGTGTATATCAGTATGTAGTGTCTCTACTTTAAAGAGTCCTCTCCTGCTGATGTTCAGGTGTATATCAGTATGTAGTGTCTCTATTTTAAAGAGTCCTCTCCTGCTGATGTTCAGGTGTATATTAGTATGTAGTGTCTCTACTTTAAAGAGTCCTCTCCTGCTGATGTTCAGGTGTATATCAGTATGTAGTGTCTCTACTTTAAAGAGTCCTCTCCTGCTGATGTTCAGGTGTATATCAGTATGTAGTGTCTCTACTTTAAAGAGTCCTCTCCTGCTGATGTTCAGGTGTATATCAGTATGTAGTGTCTCTACTTTAAAGAGTTCTCTCCTGCTGATGTTCAGGTGTATATCAGCATGTAGTGTCTCTACTTTAAAGAGTCCTCTCCTGCTGATGTTCAGGTGTATATCAGTAGTGTCTCTACTTTAAAGAGTCCTCTCCTGCTGATGTTCAGGTGTATATCAGTATGTAGTGTCTCTACTTTAAAGAGTCCTCTCCTGCTGATGTTCAGGTGTATATCAGTATGTATTGTCTCTACTTTAAAGAGTCCTCTGCTGATGTTCAGGTGTATATCAGTATGTAGTGTCTCTACTTTAAAGAGTCCTCTCCTGCTGATGTTCAGGTGTATATCAGTATGTATTGTCTCTACTTTAAAGAGTCCTCTGCTGATGTTCAGGTGTATATCAGTATGTAGTGTCTCTACTTTAAAGAGTCCTCTCCTGCTGATGTTCAGGTGTATATCAGTATGTAGTGTCTCTACTTTAAAGAGTCCTCTGCTGATGTTCAGGTGTATATCAGTATGTAGTGTCTCTACTTTAAAGAGTCCTCTCCTGCTGATGTTCAGGTGTATATCAGTATGTAGTGTCTCTACTTTAAAGAGTCCTCTCCTGCTGATGTTCAGGTGTATATCAGTATGTAGTGTCTCTACTTTAAAGAGTCCTCTCCTGCTGATGTTCAGGTGTATATCAGTATGTAGTGCCTCTACTTTAAAGAGTCCTCTCCTGCTGATGTTCAGGTGTATATCAGTATGTAGTGTCTCTACTTTAAAGAGTCCTCTCCTGCTGATGTTCAGGTGTATATCAGTATGTAGTGTCTCTACTTTAAAGAGTCCTCTCCTGCTGATGTTCAGGTGTATATCAGTATGTAGTGTCTCTACTTTAAAGAGTCCTCTCCTGCTGATGTTCAGGTGTATATCAGTATGTAGTGTCTCTACTTTAAAGAGTCCTCTCCTGCTGATGTTCAGGTGTATATCAGTATGTAGTGTCTCTACTTTAAAGAGTTCTCTCCTGCTGATGTTCAGGTGTATATCAGCATGTAGTGTCTCTACTTTAAAGAGTCCTCTCCTGCTGATGTTCAGGTGTATATCAGTAGTGTCTCTACTTTAAAGAGTCCTCTCCTGCTGATGTTCAGGTGTATATCAGTATGTAGTGTCTCTACTTTAAAGAGTCCTCTCCTGCTGATGTTCAGGTGTATATCAGTATGTATTGTCTCTACTTTAAAGAGTCCTCTGCTGATGTTCAGGTGTATATCAGTATGTAGTGTCTCTACTTTAAAGAGTCCTCTCCTGCTGATGTTCAGGTGTATATCAGTATGTAGTGTCTCTACTTTAAAGAGTCCTCTCCTGCTGATGTTCAGGTGTATATCAGTATGTATTGTCTCTACTTTAAAGAGTCCTCTGCTGATGTTCAGGTGTATATCAGCATGTAGTGTCTCTACTTTAAAGAGTCCTCTCCTGCTGATGTTCAGGTGTATATCAGTAGTGTCTCTACTTTAAAGAGTCCTCTCCTGCTGATGTTCAGGTGTATATCAGTATGTAGTGTCTCTACTTTAAAGAGTCCTCTCCTGCTGATGTTCAGGTGTATATCAGTATGTATTGTCTCTACTTTAAAGAGTCCTCTGCTGATGTTCAGGTGTATATCAGTATGTAGTGTCTCTACTTTAAAGAGTCCTCTCCTGCTGATGTTCAGGTGTATATCAGTATGTAGTGTCTCTACTTTAAAGAGTCCTCTCCTGCTGATGTTCAGGTGTATATCAGTATGTAGTGTCTCTACTTTAAAGAGTCCTCTCCTGCTGATGTTCAGGTGTATATCAGTATGTAGTGTCTCTACTTTAAAGAGTCCTATCCTGCTGATGTTCAGGTGTATATCAGTATGTAGTGTCTCTACTTTAAAGAGTCCTCTGCTGATGTTCAGGTGTATATCAGTATGTAGTGTCTCTACTTTAAAGAGTCCTCTCCTGCTGATGTTCAGGTGTATATCAGTACGTAGTGTCTCTACTTTAAAGAGTCCTCTCCTGCTGATGTTCAGGTGTATATCAGTATGTAGTGTCTCTACTTTAAAGAGTCCTCTCCTGCTGATGTTCAGGTGTATATCAGTATGTAGTGTCTCTACTTTAAAGAGTCCTCTCCTGCTGATGTTCAGGTGTATATCAGTATGTAGTGTCTCTACTTTAAAGAGTTCTCTCCTGCTGATGTTCAGGTGTATATCAGCATGTAGTGTCTCTACTTTAAAGAGTCCTCTCCTGCTGATGTTCAGGTGTATATCAGTAGTGTCTCTACTTTAAAGAGTCCTCTCCTGCTGATGTTCAGGTGTATATCAGTATGTAGTGTCTCTACTTTAAAGAGTCCTCTCCTGCTGATGTTCAGGTGTATATCAGTATGTATTGTCTCTACTTTAAAGAGTCCTCTGCTGATGTTCAGGTGTATATCAGTATGTAGTGTCTCTACTTTAAAGAGTCCTCTCCTGCTGATGTTCAGGTGTATATCAGTATGTAGTGTCTCTACTTTAAAGAGTCCTCTCCTGCTGATGTTCAGGTGTATATCAGTATGTATTGTCTCTACTTTAAAGAGTCCTCTGCTGATGTTCAGGTGTATATCAGTATGTAGTGTCTCTACTTAAAGAGTCCTCTCCTGCTGATGTTCAGGTGTATATCAGTATGTAGTGTCTCTACTTTAAAGAGTCCTCTCCTGCTGATGTTCAGGTGTATATCAGTATGTAGTGTCTCTACTTTAAAGAGTCCTATCCTGCTGATGTTCAGGTGTATATCAGTATGTAGTGTCTCTACTTTAAAGAGTCCTCTGCTGATGTTCAGGTGTATATCAGTATGTAGTGTCTCTACTTTAAAGAGTCCTCTCCTGCTGATGTTCAGGTGTATATCAGTACGTAGTGTCTCTACTTTAAAGAGTCCTCTCCTGCTGATGTTCAGGTGTATATCAGTATGTAGTGTCTCTACTTTAAAGAGTCCTCTCCTGCTGATGTTCAGGTGTATATCAGTATGTAGTGTCTCTACTTTAAAGAGTCCTCTCCTGCTGATGTTCAGGTGTATATCAGTATGTAGTGTCTCTACTTTAAAGAGTCCTCTCCTGCTGATGTCCAGGTGTATATCAGTATGTAGTGTCTCTACTTTAAAGAGTCCTCTCCTGCTGATGTTCAGGTGTATATCAGTATGTAGTGTCTCTACTTTAAAGAGTCCTCTCCTGCTGATGTTCAGGTGTATATCAGTATGTAGTGCCTCTACTTTAAAGAGTCCTCTCCTGCTGATGTTCAGGTGTATATCAGTATGTAGTGTCTCTACTTTAAAGAGTCCTCTCCTGCTGATGTTCAGGTGTATATCAGTATGTAGTGTCTCTACTTTAAAGAGTCCTCTCCTGCTGATGTTCAGGTGTATATCAGTATGTAGTGTCTCTACTTTAAAGAGTCCTCTCCTGCTGATGTTCAGGTGTATATCAGTATGTAGTGTCTCTACTTTAAAGAGTCCTCTCCTGCTGATGTTCAGGTGTATATCAGTATGTAGTGTCTCTACTTTAAAGAGTCCTCTCCTGCTGATGTTCAGGTGTATATCAGTATGTAGTGTCTCTACTTTAAAGAGTCCTCTCCTGCTGATGTCCAGGTGTATATCAGTATGTAGTGTCTCTACTTTAAAGAGTCCTCTCCTGCTGATGTTCAGGTGTATATCAGTATGTAGTGTCTCTACTTTAAAGAGTCCTCTCCTGCTGATGTTCAGGTGTATATCAGTATGTAGTGCCTCTACTTTAAAGAGTCCTCTCCTGCTGATGTTCAGGTGTATATCAGTATGTAGTGTCTCTACTTTAAAGAGTCCTCTCCTGCTGATGTTCAGGTGTATATCAGTATGTAGTGTCTCTACTTTAAAGAGTCCTCTCCTGCTGATGTTCAGGTGTATATCAGTATGTAGTGTCTCTACTTTAAAGAGTCCTCTCCTGCTGATGTTCAGGTGTATATCAGTATGTAGTGTCTCTACTTTAAAGAGTCCTCTCCTGCTGATGTTCAGGTGTATATCAGTATGTAGTGTCTCTACTGGGACATGTCTCCATGCTTTAATGTTCAAAAAGCTCTTTATTTTTCTCATACTGCCTGTGCTGCAGCACAGTGGTGTTTATGTTTCACTGCTGTCCCGCCCAGTGGTGAAACTGTGTGGGAAAGAAACTCCCTCTGGAGGGAACACAGGGATTGTAGCCTCTGCAGACCATTTACAAGCACAAACACCTGCAGGAGAGGGAGAACCCCATAAAGCAGAATAGGGACGCATTAATGCAAAAACAAAGGTAGTTTTCACATATTTAATTATTTTCACTGTGTCTTTTGCAGGCACTAATTCCGAGGGCAAAGAAGTTTTCCTCAGGGATATCTGGCCCACACGGGAGGAGATCCAGGCTGTGGAGAGAGAGTTTGTGATCCCAACAATGTTCAAAGAAGTCTATGAGAAGATTGAGGTAGTGAGCCTGGAGTCTGATGGCCCAGCATTGTACATGTATGTGTGATTGACCTGATTATCTGATACGTGTTGTGTCGTAGAGTGTGAACGAGCGCTGGAACTCTCTGGTTGCTCCCTCCGACAAGCTGTATCCCTGGGACACCAACTCAACCTACATCAAGTCTCCACCCTTCTTCGATGGTTTGGTAAATATACAAATTAATCATCCTCCCAAACTCATGCTACGACTAGAATTACTCAACTTGAAGGCTGCCATTTTTACAAGACAACAAGTAAATTAATCGAATTAAAATTGTGTTTTTCTGTAAATGGTTATGGGAATTTTTTAATCGGCAGCAGTGGTGTAAAAGCTCTATTATTACCATACTATACTTTGACTTTCTCGAAATACTGTAGTATCATGTTTAACATACTACACTATACTATACTGTGAGGTTTTTTTCTGATATTTCTAAACTATTACTTTTTTCGTATTGTACTATGACTGTTTTTGACATACCATAGTAAACTATGACCTTTTTTTGACATAAAATGTTATGACATTTTCCTGATTCTTTTTTCAACATACGATGATATTTAGAGTTACTCATTCACATTCACAATGTTGACATCTCACTGATACCACTGCTACATTTCAACTACTATTATTAATCCCATTATTAACTACTACTGCTAGTAACTACACAATTATTCAGACAATATAGTCTATATAGACTAATATTAGCATTGTTTTTGGCCATGGCTGTACTGTACGTGTCTCATGTTGTCTTTATTCAGACCATGAAGCTGCAGCCCCCCCAGTCCATCCATGAGGCCTACGTGCTGCTGAACCTGGGGGACTCGGTCACCACGGACCACATCTCTCCTGCAGGGAACATCGCCAGGAACAGCTCTGCAGCGCGCTACCTGACCAGCAGAGGGTGGGTCACCTCACCACTTTAGAAAAGAAGAGAAATCTCTAAGGTTTTCTCTTTTGGTTCAATGTGTGAGTCATGTGAGCTTCAAAAATAGTCGCATTAAAGGCCAATCATTCTTGAAACTATGAAAACAACCTAGGAGCAAAATCTGCAGCATCTGTCTGACTTTCACCTCATGTCATAAGATCACAGCACAATGACTTCAGTACGTTTCATTATTACCCACTGAACAGGAGTTTGTGTATGTTGCAAGGTGTTATAAGGATCCTTTATCTCTGAGATTAGGGTTATTATGTTGTTTGTCGACTAAAGCAGAAAAAAACAAATATAAGTCAAACTTTTACATCGAATCCTCCTCAAAACCACAGGAAAAAATACAAATGTAACTAAAATGAGAATTATGTATCCAAACAGTCAATGAAAGCTTTTCCTTTCACACAGTTTGAGCGCCCGTGACTACAACTCGTACGGGTCCCGTCGAGGGAACGATGCCGTCATGGCCAGAGGGACGTTCGCCAACATCCGCCTCTTCAACAAGTTCCTTAATAAGCAGGCGCCGAAGACCATTCACCTGCCCACAGAGGAAACGGTTAGCCTCTCTTTAACTCTGTAACAACTATCAGGAAAATGCTTTTGTGTTAACGAGTAACTTAACACCTTGTTGCCTGCATCATCTAGGCTACTGAGACTGTTACATGGTCTAACTCCTGCATGTTGTCCCTGTTGTCCAGATGGATGTGTTTGATGCTGCAGAGAGATACATTCAGTCCGGTGTGCCTCTGGTCATTCTGGCAGGGAAGGAGTACGGCTCCGGGAGCTCCAGAGACTGGGCCGCTAAGGGCCCCTTCCTGCAGGTGACGAGGATCACTTCTTTGTAACCATTTGAAGAAAATAATGAATGTGTTCTTTTAAGAGAAAGCAGTGAAAGAAGTGTTTAAAGGGTTGATTATGAACCATTTATTTTTGTTGTAGGGTATTAAGGCGGTGGTGGCGGAGAGCTATGAGCGGATCCACCGCAGTAACCTGGTGGGGATGGGGGTGATTCCTCTGGAGTATCTGGCAGGAGACAGCGCTGAGAGCCTGGGTCTGAGCGGCAGGGAGCGCTACACCATCCTCATCCCCGAGCCGCTCACTCCCAGGATGCTCGTGGACGTGAAGGTAAACACACTCTCTCTAGGACTGGAACATAACTGCAATGTTGAGGTAATACTGAATGTGGCCTGTCTCTGTCTCTCAGCTGGACACAGGGAAGACGTTCCAGGTGAGGATGAGGTTCGACACGGACGTGGAGCTGACCTACTTCCAACACGGAGGCATCCTCAACTACATGATCCGCAAGATGTCTGAAAACTAACATGCCAAGTACAGTACAGCGCACAGCGAGAGCAACACGTGTTATTTTTCTAATTCCTAACTACCGTCCAACACTGCATCACTGTTGTGAGTTCATCCAATGGTTTACAGAAGAATTATGTCCAAAAAGAATCCAGTCATTGGCCATGTTGGTGCAGAGAACTAATGTACAGCCAGAAATCATTATCACATTGTTCTCATTTTTGAGGAAATGTATATTTTAGATGTGTATATTAACTAAAGATATGCTATAGAAGATGATTTAAAGAGTTATCTGAGAGGGTGTATGGTTGTGTCAAAAGATTATTCCAACATTAGTCTTGTTTGTGTACGTTTGGTCTTCATTTATGATAGCATGAAGTTGCTACTCACTAGAGCGAGGTAAAACTAATGTACCTTTTTTATGGTCCTACATGCTTTGGTACGACAGCAGCATGTAGCGAGCTGTAAAGTCAGTACTCCAAATTGACAGTTCAAAGGTTATCCGTCAGCCAGGAGAGATTGATTATATCCCCATAGTACTGTGTTTACGTTTTTTGGTCTAGCTTCTTTTCATTAGCCAATATTTTATTATGTATACAAAGTTGAATTAACTGTGATAATGCCTGGGGGGTGCAGTGAGCAGTGGAGATGTATTTGTGTGTTACTGCAAAGAAAACCCAAACAGCCAATCACAGTGGCCTCAGCGTGTAGTAGCACAGCTTCCATCACATGTAGCCAGTGAGGTAGTGCTTCACCTTCACGCAGCAGCTTAAATCCTTCAAGGGAAACAGTGCCAGCACTTTATCAAACTGGTAGGTCTGGTTGGTGTGCCGCTGTTAGCTCTCAGGGGTGAAAACGTGACATTTGACATGTTCCAGCTGAGGTTCTACACGGTTCAGCAGGTGGCAGTATCATGTAAACAGCTTTCAAACTGTTCCTGAGAGTTGTGCTGAATGTAAACAGAAACCTTAAACCCCATAACTCTTCTTCAGCTGTTCCCTCTCCACCCACAGCCAGGCCCAGCTCTGAACAGATAACAGTCACTAGAGACCCATGTTTTAGTAATCCAGAATTCTCTTTTAAAAACCAGGACCATTATGAGATTCAATCATATATTTTCTTGACTGTAATGAAGAAGATGTTGTGATGCGTTCTAAGCTGCAGGAAAAGCCACTGCATGGAGGAAGTGGTGATGTTGTTTGTATGTTGATGATAATATCACATTATTGACTGATTATTTCACGTATAAAATCCTAAAGGAAGAAATTACGTGTGACTTGAATGAGTTAAATATCGTCATGGTTACTCCTCCAGGTAAACACGCTGAAGTCTGAAGCTAACCATTATTCCTCTTTATTGATTAATGTGCAGATTATTTCCCTTAATTCAATGTTATAAAATGTCAAGAAATTGTGAAAAATGAAAACCTAAAGAAATCTAAATAATGTTCTAAAAAACAACAGATGACAGTACAGGACCTGAGAGACTGGGAACAGCAATTGCTGCCATTCTTGCATGAAAACTGTTTTAAATAGATGATTAAAAACCGTTTGAAATGGTCACCTGATCCTGCAGCTGTACTATATTACAGTAACAACCTCACATTGCACTTTGTTTTTTGCTTCATTCTACCCTCTTAATGTTTTCGGATTATTCACAAATATGTTCACGGTTTCTCTTTCTGTCTGTCTCAGATAACTGTACAGATATCATGCCTGTTTGTTCTTCAGACATTCCAAACGTCATTGTGAATCTGCCTTAATAATGTAATGTGATCGCCTTGATTTCATATGTTTGTGTATGTTTTAGAAGACTGTCAAAACCATGCTCCATGTTAAGCTGATTGCATTAAGCCACAGATTACTGAAAAACTGAATAAAATTCGATTTTTCATTTGTGGTTATTTTCAAGTCATTAATAAGCTTGTATTTGAATTGTGTTTATTTGTAGAAGGGACCGATATAATGTGTGGAGCCAGTCTGTGAAGCTGGTCCCCTGCAGTCCCTCGCCCCTGCTCTGAACTCCAAACACTATTACAAGACTATAAGGGTTTTAGTTTTCTTCGTTTTCTGTCTTTAATACACTGGAGAATATGAGCCTTAAATAGTCCCCAAAGCTTGCTCTGAAATGTCATCAACATTCTGCAGCCTGTTGGTACTCTGCTGTCACTTCGGGTTATAGAGTTTATCTACAGCACAAATGTTCAGTGACACAAGTTAAAGAAACAAAGCTTTGTGGAAAAGTTACCTTCATACTTTTAAAGTGGAACACTTTATGTCTGGTTCAGCTGCTCATTTTACTAGCCATAATAATAATAACACATTTAATTGATATAGTGCTTTTCTAGATACTCAAAGTCGCTTTGCGAACAACAAACAAACAAAGATGTGCTGAGCGTGTTGACACCTACTGATTATAAGTGAGGGATTTGAAGATCCCTTCAATCCTGTTTTTGCTGCTTACATGTCCCATGAAGTTAAAAGAAATGTAATCTGAATGCTATTATGTTTCCAACACATCACAATGAAATATTTCAATTCATCGCAGCATGGCTTTCATTCATTGTTAGAGCCATGACTCTCATACTAGTCCATTCACTTCAGTTATGTGTTCTGTTAATGGTCCTAATTACAATACACTGTTTTAACTATAAATATTAATATTGTGAGAGTTTAACATGATACAATATCCGTATTCTTAACTACCTTCAACATATCTATGGCAAATCCTTTCAGCTTAATCTTGGTTCCTATTGTCAACGTATATGCAAATATAAGCAAATACAGGCAAATCAAATGGGGCTGACTGTGGAAACACTACTCCCTGTTAGCATCCCTCAAAAAGCCCCCAAATGATGTCATCAGCAGTAAAAAGCTAATGTTAAGGCTATAAACAAACTGCACCAGTCACATGACTTCACTGCACCACCATCAGCTGAGGAGGCTGGAGGACCTTTAATGTCCACACTTTTGGTGACCACCTTTAAAAAGCACATAAAAGCACTAACATTCACCAGTGGGGGATTTACTGAGCAATTTGATATCGCAGAACAAATTGGGGAAATCTCTTGAGCTTGTGTTCACCACAGATCTATTTCAGGCATCTAACCAAAACCCATTGCTTAAAGATGAGGAAACAGGAAGTGCAAAAACGCTGACTCATGTTAGAACTTAATCCTCCAGCAGAAAGAAAGATGTTATCTGACACTTTCATCATGCTCCTCCGGCACTTCTCTTTCATTTTTAATCACTTGCCACTCAGACTGAATTACATGTACTCTTGTTGGATTACTAGAAGACACTGTGAGAGGACGGCCATTGATCAGGGTCTCCTCTCTGGTTCCTGTTCCAGCCGTTTGTCTCAAACAGACGGGGGGATGGAAAAAAGCTGGTGGGGGAGGAGTGGACTTTGACATAAAAGCAGCTGCACGTGTTTCCCACACGCATGACCTCAGCATGTTGCTGTATGTGTGCTGGGCCAGCACACACACAGCATGAGCACATGCTCCAGGAGAAATGAACATAGCTGAGGTTGTGTTGCACTCATTGAAACACATTTGAATGATTCAAACCTTTGTAAACCTTTCAGTTCACTTAACCCTTTAAGTGCTGAGAGCCGAGCGCTTAGAAGATAAAACAAAATATCCTGTGTAGTCTATTTTTAGTCAGGATGCGGTTAGCCTAGCTTAGCATAAAGCCTAGAAATGGGAATCGTGTTTTCTTTTGTCAATCCCAAAAATAGTCAGATTAGTACTCAGATTATTTACTTAAGTAAAAGTACAAATATTAAAGTGTGAAAATACTCATTTACAAGTAAAAGTGCTTCAAAGTTCTACTTAAGTAAAAGTATTAGCATCAAAATATACTTTAAGCAAAGTAAAAGTACTCTTCCTTGCACAATGGGACATTAAAGAGCCAGATTTCTTTTTTTTATTTGATAAATGATTGTATTTAAATTATTGGTTCATTATGTGTTCATCATCTTAAATGTTGTACTTGGTAGGAGGGTTTTATTTGACCTGACTTAAAAATATTTGAAATTCACTGTGACTCATTACTCATACATTTTTTTCTTTTGATTGATTACTTAAAAAAAATATTTAATAACACAATACATTAAATATATAAATACTTCCATTTACAAATCAACATTTTGATAGAAATGACCTATATGAAAGGTCAAAGGATCGTGTAGATCATTGAACTCTTCAGGATTCATCGTTCACTCTGGATCAAATGGTGATGCTGCTAGTACGGCTAGAAAACACAAATAAATCAAATGTGAGCTTGAATCTAGAGCCATATGAAGTGTCATATAAACAGTGAATGAATACATTGGCACAATGATTGCAACTTTTTCGCATAATTTATTCAATAAAATCATCCAAATTAGAGCTATTTGATACATCAATTTCCATACTGGAGGAGGGTTTGTCAGCATTAGCAGATTCTATAAATATCCTCCCTCCCTACTTGACCATTGAAATGTGTAGATATTGTGTTAGTGGTTCCTCAGTCCGCCCTGAGTACATCACTGGGTGAGAGACAGCAGTACAACAGATTCAGGTCTGATGACGGACGATGGTTCTTCAACACATGCTCTACTGAGGTAAAAACATTGGATGCATCATAATCTGATGATTCTCTGACTACTCTTTGAAAGAGTCTAAACCTGAAATGTAATGAATAATACAGTGGTCCACCCTTAAAGGAACATCTTGCTAAATTTAAAGTGCACTATAACAGCGTGATTATCACATGTACTCATTCCAGTGCCGTACATAATATACATAATCATCTCTAAACATTGTTCACGGGAACACAGCGGTATATATGAGAACAACTTATACAGTGTTAATCATATTTCTGAAATTAGACAGTGATCAACATGAGTTATCAACATGAGTTATCAACATGTAAACGTAACATGCAAGTCTACTTTAGATGGAATTCCCTCCCTAATCACAGAGGACAGAACAGCATGAAAACACAGAGACAACACATCTTCATCTCACTAATGCTCATGTAACATTTTCAGTGCAAAATCAACTCTGAACAAAGAAATGACCTTTTGGTAATTCTGCATTCAAATCCAATTTCCTCTTCCTTCATCGTCAGGCTCAGGTAAACACAGAACTTTTTCATGGACCCTCAACCATGTATTTTGTTAAAGACAAAACACATTTACGGAATGCAATCGAACATGCCACTAAGTGACCCAGCAGAAATGAAAACGCCAAAAACGATGAGCCAGAAAACACACTTCAGTCTGTCAGACCAAATCCAACGGCCATCATTGACGAAGGTTCGGACATTTTTCTTTTTGTCTGAGACATTAGAAACTGCACAGGCCTTAAGGCTGTACTTTTGATCTGTTACTGACCAATAATTCACCTTCTCCCCGAACCCTGTGCCTCTACTTGAAACACATGGACATAGACAATTGGCACAGTCAAAGATATTTGCAAAAGAGATTTTAAACAACCAAACCCAGCAGGACTCTATAAAGACAGAAGCAGTCTACAGGGTGTTCAGCCAGGTTGTATCTAACGTTAGCAGGCAGGAGATCATCCTACAGCACACGGCTCACATGCTTCATGCAGCTGAAGCTGATAAAGAGAGAGATGTGTCCCATAATGCAGAACACATGAAGCATTCATTCTGTTCAGGTGATAAATACTCCATCATCTCTAAAAACCCAGATAGCCCTAAAAAACATTTAATGTTGTTCTGAAGACATTGTTCAATTGTTCAATGTTTTTTCAATCAGGATAATTAATATAGCAACCAAACTAAAAATGTATATATTTTTGTATGAAACAATAAAAACACAACATTGATTTAACCTAGGGCTGCTCGATTATGGCAAAAATGATAATCTCGATTATTTGGGTCGATTTACTTTGAAAACATCCATTTATTTAAAAAAATAAATAATTGAACAGCATGTTTTTAACAGTTGATTACCCTGAACTTTAAGTATAATTCAACTGAAAAACCAATAAAATAAAATAAATAATTGTTTTATTTCGATTATGTTGTTTTCATAATCGTTGCAAGCCAAAATCGTAATTGCGATTAAAATACGATGAATTGAGCATCCCTAATTTAACCTGTGAATTAACTTTCAATTTTGGTTATGGAATTGAGCAAGGACATTTTTCCTTTTTAAATGGGTGCATAACTAAAAAGAAGAGTCACTCAAATATATTCAGAAAATACAAAAAAAGACCATCTGGGTTTTTTTAAAGATTGCCTGGTGTATACAATATTTGTAGGAAAACAGATGCTTAGCTCTTTGACTCGAAGGTGTTGGTAATAAATGAAATGTGCAAACTGTTATTTACCTGATCTAACTGTCGAGTGCAGATCTAACCAGGAAGTTCCTGATGTAGGACTGTCGCTGTTCCAGTATGGCTTTTGCTCAGAAAGGCTGCGGTCATCAGACGACATAAAAAGAAATCTCTGCTTACATTGTCCAAAAATATCTCAAAGCAGGCGTTTGAAATGGAGCTACTGCTTAGGAATCTTTTTGAATGTTAGACATGTGAATGTTCAGATTGAGTACCAGGTCGAGAACGCTTTTATACTGACAATTCAGATTGACATGGCATTTAATCTGAACAAGAGCACACGTTTGAACATCATCTATGGGGAACTAGTCATCGCATTATATATACACTACACATTTAAATAAACTAACAAAACACATCAGCAGGACATCATTTCCTGCTTCAGTAATGATACACGTCCTTTAAAGTTAAAAGCGAGCATGACTTCTTAATGACAGAGCGGGTTTGAAAGTGCTTTACTGTAAGACTGATATAAGCTCTCAGTTATTTCTGTTGCGTCATCAAGGCCACCGCGCTTCCTGCTGCAAGGGTCACTTGAAAGGAGAGGAAAGGAGAGGAAATGAAAGTGCGTGCGAGCGTTCATGGAAGTCAGAGGAAGAGAAGGTGTGGTCACCAGAAGCCAATTGAGCCTAATACAATGTATAACAGCGGGTTCAACTGCAACCATAGTGCAGGCCTTCTTGAAATATGCCGTTCAAGGTTAGGGGAAGTGGAAGTGCAACAGGAGGAACTACTGGACTGCACATAAGCAACTTCTGTAAATGACATTCAAACCACATTACCAAGTGTTATGTGGAAAATGTTCTGCTGGGTACCAACACCTTTCCTGTGTCCTCAAGTGTACAGTACACTCCCTAGAGGTAGTCATTGTCGCCACTGCTCACACATCCTGTTGGAACATGCAGGAGCAGCTCAGGGGAAAGAACTGGCAACGTCCTTCAATATCCACTCAACCAGACAGCCACCATGTGGTGAGCTCAGAATATAATCCTTTCATCTCTCGTTGTCCCTGATTTCTGCCTATTAAAGCCTGAAAATCACTCTTAAAGGGGTTGGAACATATGAGGGATTTAAATTCAGGACAGGAAATGTTCAGTGGCATTTGAGATGTTCCCTGGGGTGTTCCTTTGCTAGCTTGTCTCTCTCGGGTCCGAAAATGCAGTTGGCATGCCAGGAGAACCACACGATGACGGAGATGATGGTGGTCTGGAGGAGGAGCATCACCCCATAGGTTGAAGTAATTGTAGGTCCAGGTAGGGGGGCGAGGGTGGCGGGGGGCAGCAGCAGAGTCGGGCTGAGCAGGATGGCCTTCACCTCGGCCTTGATCAGGTGGAGCTCGTCCAGGATGGACAGAAAGGTGCAGCAGTGGAACCACTGGTGGCTGTGGCCCCAGATGTCGAAGCGCCCCGGGGCCAGCCGCTCGGGGATCTTACTGATGTTGAACACCGCTGAGACCAGCAGCCAGAAGCAGTGGCGATAGAAGAAGCCGGCTGTAGAGGTGGAAGCCGCAAAGGACGAGGAGGTGGTGGAGTAAGGTGATCTGGTGATGAGGCGGTAGAAAATGGGCGTGGAAGAGACGAGGAACGGCAGGAGGAAAACGAAGGTTCGGATGAGGTATCGATGCCGCCTCCACCTCTGTCGAGTATTGCAGCAAGACAAGACGCAAATGATCGCGACAAGACATGCGGAAGGGATGTAGAAGTTCTCAAAAAACACACAGAAGTCTGGGATTGCATAGGATAGAGAGCCTGCAGGTTCCTCTTTCAAGTCCGTTTGGGAGCCATTGTTGCCTCCTGTCTCCACTATACCTGCTCGAGGGTGGATGTAGTAGTAGTACGCCAAAGATGAGCCAACTGTGTAGGAACTGATGGTGCCGTAATCCACAAAGAAGCAGACTTCCCTCACCACCAGAGACATTGAGTTGAGCAGGTGGGCCATGCTGCTAGCCATTAACAGACAGAAGACCCCAATAAAGTAGTTCCACAGTGGATAGAAGAACGGGGAGTCGGCATGTGGCGCACCTTCCCAACCAAATACCTCCACGAAATAATATGCAAAGATAAAAACTGGCAGGAAGTGTGTCCAGAAGTTGCCTGTCTCATTGGTAGGCCTGAATGCTGACAGTAAGCAATCCTTCACGCTGTAGTTTGGGAAGCGGTAGCCGGTCAAGATGAAGTTTTCTTTGACCCGATGCGGCACATCCGTGTGCCTCAGAAGAGGCATTGACTGGCCACAATTTAGAAGCATACTGGCAACAGTTAATGTCTCTGACAGCAGAAAGTGTTTAATTGAATCTGTGCTTTCCTGCACAGCACTGAAGGTTTTATTGCTTAACTGTCGGCTGATTACAGCAGTTAATGATCACCATACAATCTCTTGCTTATGTGTGGATAAGGCATCTGCCGGCTGCTCTGGTTTGAAAGACATTTCAGCCCTGCTCTTCTGTCGACCTTTGACCCCAGCTCCACTGTGGGCCCCATGAGCTGTAGGCTTATCCAAATAGAAGATATGGTGTATATTCTAGCGGTATCCCGTGAGAAAACGGCAGGGCAGAGTTCAGCAAAGAGAATTCTCAGGCCAACTGCTTTGATATGTTTCGCTTCCTCTTGACCCGAGAGCCCTACAAAAACGTCAGCATGCAATGATATTCATGCTGTTTATATCATGTTCCCTTCTTAGCATAATGCATGGTTTGCATCTCCTTCTTCAGTCACATCCACATTTACATGTCTTGCTTTGGACAGATCTGCAGCAGCAAATAAAAATGAAGGTCACTTATTACTGTGTTACAAGGTTACACAGGACGTCAGTCAGTAAGATGCTTCCACACAGCAGAGAGGTCCTGAAGGAGCGTCCATTCAGCTCTGCGGTATGTAGGTCAGACTGGCATTCAACCCCCAAATACAGGCTTCTCTTCTCCTGTTGTTCCGTCCTTCAGCCTGGATCCACGTCCGACTTTCAATTCATCCAGCTCCGGTCCGTTGCAATGCAGTCCGCTGCGGAGGGGAATAAATCCCCCGGGGTTAAAGCCAAACGCTCTGTGTGCCGGTGCTCGGTCCTTTACCGTGAGGTCCCGTTTAAATATTTCCCGGGTCACGGGTGATAGCTGGGACAACGACTGCCGTGAGTCCCTGTGAGCCTAAAGCCGACCGGCGTTTCGGCAAAGCACCGGGGAGAACCGGAGACTGTTTGACAGGTACTCGCATCAAGTTACATAAGCGTTAATACCGGGGTTCCGCTTGTGAGTTTCAAAATAAAACGAAGAGGTAGTTATCACTTTTAAAGGTCATAATGGTTGTTTCCAGTTACATCTAAACCAGGGCTGGGGAACCTCCAGCCTCCGGGCCGTATACGCAGGGCCGGCCCTAGACATTTTGGTGCCCTAGGCGAGATTATGATTTGGT
This sequence comes from Trematomus bernacchii, assembly GCF_902827165.1. NCBI lineage: Eukaryota > Metazoa > Chordata > Actinopteri > Perciformes > Nototheniidae > Trematomus > Trematomus bernacchii. The sequence continues at coordinate 1,128,971 of NW_022987605.1, forward strand.
GCCCCCCTTCCAAGCAATACACAATAGAATATATAAAGAATAAATGAAAAATCTCTACAAAAGACAAATACACTACAACAACTGAAACGTATTGACCTGTTGGTTGTATACATAAAGAAGGTTTCAATTGTATTAATTATGGTATGAACATGTTTTAATTGGGGGGTGGACGTCACATCCTCTAGGGATATTAATATAAATGTATTACATCAAGGGCAGAAAATTAGGCAGAATAAAAAAAATATATATATATATTTTAATATTTTTTTTATTATTATTTTTTTCTCCCAGCGCAGCGCCCCTCCAGATCTGGCGCCCTAGGCGACCGCCTAGTTCGCCAGTGACAAGGGCCGGCCCTGCGTATACGGTCCGCGAAACCATTTGATACGGCCCTCGAGGTAATTTATAAACACACGAAAAAAAATTAAAACCAAGAAATATAGACCGCAAAAGAATTAAACAAGCGAGTGCCTGTTTTTCCTGGCACAGGTCAGAACACAACACAACAAGCCTAACGTGTCATCACATGGTATATGTCTCGACTGACATGGGTGTAGTGCTGACGGAGAGCACCAGAACGCCGCTCCGGCACTTCAAAAATTGCAGTACGCATAAGGAGTTGCACACATGGGACGCGGGAAGTCAGTCAGAGAGGGGTGCGGCGTGCGGGGGGGGGGGGGGGTGCTAATCAGAGGACGACTGAACAGGACCAGGTAAGAGTGCAGAGGGGGTGTGCTAGTGGAGCCTTGCAGCGGCGAAACTGTGGCACGCTACTACACTGTAGGTGCGCCACGTTTGCGCTTCAGAGGAGGCTGCCTCCGCAAAATGAGGCCCCATCCGTGGGGTCTGCGTGATCTGTAGGGAGGGGCAGCCCTGTATAATAACGTCATATTAAATGCAGTCATTTGGTCTTTAGCAACAGCTTGTGAGAGCAGTGCATTCATCTGTGTTCCTTTTAATGCTGCCAGTTTGTTGACGGCCTGTGTGTTGATGGGACTTCTCATGCTCCCTAAATGTTTCCCCTGCCTTTCGCCATTAAACCCTGCTTTCACAAAACTCCCATCCCTGATCTTGTCTGCACTGACGAGCTTCTTTTCTATAGCAGAGCAACAGAAGAAACACACCGCATTATCACTTTCTCTTATATAGTGAAGCTTTTTATAGACTGCTTACACTAAAATGCTAACTCAAAAATAGTAACTACAAATAAAACTTTTGTATTTTGTTGATTTGTTTAGTGAACTTTTTGGCGTTGCAGTTACAACTCTCCACCAACAGATGGGGGTGCTGCAGCCCCCTCAGCACCCCCCCCCCCCCCCCCCCCCCCCCCCCCCCCCCTTCCCGCGTCCCTGCCGCAGTTTTTGCGTGGCTGTGTCTTTAGTTGTAAGCCCAGTGGCGATCTGTTCATCTGTCATACTGATCATATAATAACGCCATCGAAAATAATAGGATACATTACAGTACAAGTACTTCTGGGTCTTTGTGTGTCATTCAAGTTTATAAGTGGAGTGATTAGTAAAATATCCATAATGAAAAAGAAAATCTGCTTACAGTTCTGATTCATATGGATGTTGAGAGATGTATCCATAGATCTCTTAATTTCGTCTTCAATTCTCTCTCCAGTTTTTTTCATATGTTTAACCTTGATTTTTTTCACGGTCTTATCATTACAATTACATCATATTTTCGGATGTTTTATTGTTTGTTTAGTCGGGGCAGTAAAGCAATTAATCTGAATTAAAACAGAGAGAAAACCTGAGCCTTATTTTGAAGGCAGATTCACTCCGTTTCCGGTCCCATTCTGAATAACTGCGTGCCTGCCCTTGAGGCAGTCTAACGGGGAGAGCCGAACTGTTTTAAAGCTTTGAGTTTCTCTTTTTCAGTCTGTTTGCTGTTCAGTCCTCCATACAAATATCCTGTAGACGAACATTAGAGACAGACTGAACTGAGCCGAGCCGTGCTGGCTCTCCTGGGCTCGGTTTGAAATGCACAGTCCGTCCTGTAGTGTAATCCTGTTTCTGAGTATCTGAACCACAAAGAGCCTTCAGCTGTCCCCCTCCTCTGTTTGTGTTGTGAGGCTTTCAATGGACACACAGAGCCTCCTCATGCTAAAGCAAAGGTCCTGTGTTACATCATATCATGTGAGGAGGCACTCTCCTTCATCAGAGTTCTCAATCCCTTTACATGTTAGCATCTTCGTTTGAGTTCAGTCTCTGGTCCATTTATATTTCAGTTTAGCTTATGCCCTATATGAAAATTGCTTTTTGTTATCTTAATGTGGAGAGGTGGAAGAAGTACTCAGATCCTTTACTTAAGTAGAATTAGAAAACTATGGTCCTAAAATACTACATCACAAGTAAACAAAGATCCTGTATTCAAAATGTTACTATATAATCATAAGTAGAGAATATTTATCAGCTAAATGTAAATTAAGAATTACCCAGTATGCAAATGGTTCTGTCACCGAATTGTATTATCATATAATATTATATATATATTTTTACATTTAAGAGGATTTTTAAACGTGTAGTTTGTCAGTTTTAGAGGTTTGTGATATACTGGGTTTAATAGTAATGTAGCCTACTGCATCATATCAAATCAGTATATCATGTGTTTTTATATAGAAATGTAACTAGTAAGTGTTAAGAGTGTTCAATAAAAAGTACAATATTGCCTCCTAAATGTAGTGGAGTAGAAGTGTAAAGTAGTATACAATGGATATACCTAAGTTAAGTAAAATACTTGAGTAAATGTAGTTACATTCCACCGCTTGAGAATGTGTTTCTTTCCCACAACATTTGCTTATGATCTGATGGCTTCTGTAACTGCAATTTCCCATTTCATATCTATATCTATAGCAAGATGCTCATTCCATTAAAGAAATAAAATTAGTCGATATTAAAAAGGGTATTTCATTTTTGTCAATTATATTCAAATAAATGTATGTGGCCCTGTGAAGCTGACAATTCAGCGGCCCGACCAAGCCCGGCTTGGTCGGGCCGAGGCAGAGGCAGAACGTCCAAATACGACCCGGTGTGGGCATTTATTCATCATTGACACATGATTCACAGCCTCAATATTGCTGTCCACCTGAACACAGTCAGCAGCCACAAGGATCTCACACACAAAACAGGAAACACAGAGCCTAAATACACACAAACTAATCAACCGAACAGGACACAGGTGAGGGGGGAGGAGACAACACAGGGCACCAGGTGAACACAATCACCAGTAACAGACAAGACGGGAGGGGGAACACTTTTCAAAATAAAACCAGGTAACAAATCAACATACTTCGCCAGTAAGGACGCTATATTATCCATAGCGGAGGCCTCGGTCTATGGGCCCAGAGATCACCTCCGTTACAGGCCCTTTACAAGCATGGGTTTACCCGCCTTTATATCTATCCTAAAGTCTTATCAGTTTATACAGCAGGCTTATGTCGGACCCCCAAACAAGAACAATTCATCAATTATTAAAGACGTATATGGCTTCTTTTTTGCAACGTATCACACTGAATAAACCATAGTGGTGCTCATATATCATTTCCTTTAGGGTATACGAGACAACCAGGACCAAGTCAAGGAGCCCCGCTCATCCTTCTTCCCTCTCTGTGGTGGCCAGATGTCAGCAAGTCTTGCTCAAGAATGCGGTGAAGGTGGCCACTTTCCAAATTCCCCAGAAGAATAAAAAGCAGTGCACGGCAACCTGGGAGAAAAAAGTGCAGCAGGCTGCAGGATTTAACGAGTGACAGGCTCGGGGGGGTTGATGGATGTGGAGCTACGCCTGTAGCAAGTTATTATGACATAATGGATATGAATGGCTGAGTAGACTTACATTAAAGGCCCTCATACAGACTCATATTTGGCCCTGGACACATTTGAAGTGAAGGACTGTTTCCAACACATTGCCTCACTTACAGGATTGGTCTTCCTTAGAACTGCATGAGTTAGTCTGCATGTGTAAACAGGACAAAGAACAACAAGTATGCAGTGAGTCAGTCACTTGACTGGTCATGTTTTGTCTTTAAATATTCATGTCATAAAAATGCTATTTCTTTCAGTATCAACAATGCCAAATTGTTCTCTTTATAAATGGTGTGGTCTTTAAAATTGTAAACAATGTCCATCAAGGTTTCGGATGGTTTCATTTACCATTTAAATGTTCTGTTCAGCTCGACCAAAAGTCCACAACCAAAACATGTTCATACATAAAATTGCAAATTTGCAATTCTAAAAAGCTAGAACAAATATATGTTTTAATTTTTTTCTAAAATGAATGTGTTGATTAATGAGTCAATTATTAAACTAACTGTTTCAACTGAAGCACTAATATATTGTTTTTGCGCTGTTTTTTCATCATGCCTTTTCAAATAGAGCTGCATCTCACTTCTTTAAATGGTATTTAATTAGTCTTTTTCCCCTCTCTGCCCCAGTGCTGCTCGGCCTTCCTCTCTCTGAAGGTGCGCTGCGGGGACAGGGAGGCTGAGGTCAGGTCACTGAGGGGTGTGTCCACAGGCGGCTGCCGATTGGCTGAAGGCTTGTAAATGAGGTGGAAGATAAAGCCGTTGGAATATCTAGGAAGCAAAGTAAAATAAGTAGGAGTACAGAATAACTAAGATTAAAATGTTACAACGCAGTGATGAATGATAAAGATTGTCCAATGCGTTGTAGAAGTGAGAGCTGACATGGAGTCAGAGTTACAGTGATGCAGCAAAACATGTTGGAATCTATCGCATCATACTATGTTTCATTGAAGCTGTGACTCAACATTTAGCTCCATTACCTTCTGCTGGACTATCTTTTATGTTTTTAAAGCATTTTTGACATACATTTGAACAAGAACTGTGTCAATCCACACAGATTCAGACATGTATTACTTCCTGCATTTTTGTGAGTCACTTTCTTTATATCAAAGAGATTCAGATCAAATGATAGGTTAACTGCAGGTGTTTCCTGTCATGACCTGTTTGGTGGAGTGATAGAAATGTGCAGCTGCCATGAAGCCCTTGGTCTTACAAATCGCTTTTATATGAGCCTTTTACAACAGAAACATTTGGTGGATTAGGTAGAATTTAGATTGAATCCAAGTCCAGTAACAAATGCATTTTTAAAATCTATGTTTATATCATCTTGAATCATTTTTTATTTGGCTCAAATTTGACTAAAGTCAAAAAAGAACGATATACCAATCAGTTTTGTCAGTGGAGAAGACAGAAAGGATTCATGTTCAGAAGCTGCAGCTGCAGAGTCAGCACTCCACACACAAGGAGTGAAACATTCATGTGATTACACATTTGAGAATAGCTTTTCTGCTATGAATTGAATCATTCCTCAGCTCCAGGTTGCCGGGGCCTACAGGTGGTGTAAGACCGTTTTAAACTCCCTCACCGTGGCAGCCGGTTGTCTCCTCCGTTCCTGCGCAGCGGGCAGTGGAAAGGGTTGATGGTGGGTCGGGACACGGCCCCCCCGGTGGCCTCCCTCATCACCTGATCACTGCGCTCACATCGCAGCTCGTTCATCTCACAGAAGAAGGTGGGGACCCTCAGAGACTGATGGACACAGAGCTGTCAGTCAGGCTGGGAGTTGTGCAGTGGAACGGTGATGTCATTAAAAAGGCCCGTTTGAGTTACACCTCTAATTGATTGTCAGTTACAGGATGGTTCCCATATCGGCTCTACGATTATCAAAGTTATTTTTGATTCTGCAACCTATTTACGTCCCTACCATCCCCACTTTGGCAGGCTTAACCCTTACATGGTTTCTGTTTCCTGTGGATAGTGGCATTTGACCGGCTTTGTCCATGTGTACAACGGGCTTAATCAATATAGGTGACCAAACAGTGTACAGTGTAACATGGGCACATTATGGGTGTAATAATGGTGAAACATGGGTGTAATAGCGGTTTTCTAATGTGTAATGTGGGTGTAATAATGGTGTAATAAAAGTGTAATTACGGTATACTATGGGTATAATACTGGTGTAACATAAATATAATATATGTCTATTAAAAGTGTTATATGGGTGTAATACGGGTGTAAAAACTGTGTAATAGGGATATATTTTTGTGTAATATGGGTGTAGTAAAAGTACAATATGGGTATAATTTAGAAAATAGCAACACATTAATTTTCGAAAATATTTATATGTGATTGCCCATTTAAGGGTTAACACTACCCATATGTGCAATGGTTGGTAGGACTGAGATCAATGTGGTCCCAGCCCAGTCCATTGTCTTAAAATCACAAACTGTATTTTTGACATTGCTGCTATTGCTGAAGAAAAGATCCAGGCTGAAAAATACCAGAATTTCCAATGACTTTTTTCTACTGACAGTGTGATTTGTTGTGTGAGCCGCCCTAATAACCAGTGTTGTGTGTTTCTTGTATTTGTAACCTGGAGTTTTGGAAGAGTGCTCAACCAAGAGTCATTTTGCAGGAAGGCAGGCTGGAAACCTGTGGACGAACAAACACAGATCATAGAACAGAAGCTCACAGACAAAGGCTTTAGAAGTGAGCTTCCTTACCACCATTCAACAACCGACAATACATTTATCATTCAAATAAACACATGAATAAAACTAAAACAAGCAGCCAGTTTACAGTTTGACACACACACACACACACACACACACACACACACACACACACACACACACACACACACACACACACACACACACACACACACACACACACACACACACACACACACACACCGATGACCAGGTCGGGCGGGGGCTCCTGCAGCGCGCTGTAGGTGCTGCGGTGCAGACTCACTCTGACGCCCTCCCTGGCAGCCCCCCCATGGGGCAGGCTGCAGTCAGTGAGGACCACCCTGCCATTCTGACAAAACACAGCAACGTCAGTGCACTGATTATGAAATATTCATAGAAGATAAGATATACTTTACTGATCCCAATCACAGAATAGAATAGAATAGAATAGGGAGGGATGAAACCCTCTTTAATGGTCACACATGCAGAGCACACAGCACACACAGTGAAATTTGGCCTCTGCTTTTAACCCATCCTAGTACCAGGAGTCTAGTACTAGGAGCAGTGGGCAGCTATTGTACAGCGCCCGGGGAGCAATGGGAGTGGGGGGGAAGGGGGGTGTCCGGTGCCTTGCTCAAGGGCACCACGGCAGGGCAGGAGGTGAACTGGGACCTCTCCAAGTAGAAGTCCACACTCCATATTTAGGTCTGGTCGGGGACTTGAACCAGCGACCCTACGGCTCCCCTACGGCGACCCTACGGCTCCCAGTCCAAGCCCCTACTGACTGAGCCACTGCCGGACAGCAGCATTGATAAGACATTGTGCATGAATACAAAAATTGAATAAAACAATAAAGATATACATATCAGCAGTAGAAGATAAACAAAATATGAAGGATGTATATCTAGAGAGTATATATACTGAATACACAATATAAATATACAAATATACACAATAGAGGCAGTGCTTGACCAGCCTATCACTTCGGGATTTGAAATCAAATATGAAGTGCTTTATAAATGGAACCCATTATTATTATTATTATCAAACTCCCAAAATGTGAACATTGAATACAATATACACTTTACATTTACATTTGAGTTAGCACATATATGTAGTTCTCAGTGTTGGAAGAAGTACTCCATTACGTAAGTAAACGTATAGTATTGTAGTCAATGTGGACCAAATGTAGATACTAGAAACACTGTTTAGATAAGTAGTAAAGTACTGCATTATACCACATCAGCATATCATGTGTTTTTATATGTACAAAGTAACTGTGATTGTAAAAAAAAATGTAGTCGAGTAAAAGTACAATATTTGCCTCTGAAGTGTTAGGCAAGGCAAGGCAAGTTTATTTATAGAGCACCTTTCAACACAAGGCAATTCAAGGTGCTTTACAAAAATGAAAGACATTCAGACAAAGGCATTTAAAAACAGTCATTCAAAAGAAAAGATAATGAAATAAACATTAAAAGAAAAAATACATGAATACAAAGTTACAGTGCAGTTTAAGATATGAATAGTTCACACAGAAGTTCCACTTTACTGATGCCCTTCTTTAAGGTTTCTCCGAACATGAGCTGTGTACGCTTGTATGGCACATACGTCCCGAGCAGCATACACAGAGAAAACCAGCCAGGACAAAGTCCCCAGACACTGATTCCCTGGGGTTACTAGCCCCAAATGTTCATTAACCAAAAACAAAACACTCAGTTTCAATTAAAAGCAGCGGCAAAAAGAAAAGTCTTCAGACTGGATTTAAAAGTAGTAAGAGTTTGATATTGGCCTGTAATTGTTCGTTACTGAAGCATCTAGATTATGCTTTTTTAAGAGCGGTTTAATGACTGCAGTTTTCAGGGCCTGTGGAAAAACACCTGAGTGAAGAGACTTGTTTACTATGTGAAGTAGATCTGAGGCCAAGCAAGGAAAAACATTTTTGAAAAACCTTGTTGGAATAATATCAAGGCAGCAGGAGGAGTATTTCAGAAGTTGTATAATGTCCTCTTTTTTTTAAGGTTTAATGGATTAGAAGTATAAAGTATTAAATGGAAATACTCAAGTAAAGTATAAATATGTCAAAAAAGTACTTAAAGGTAGGGTAGGTAAGTTTGAGAAACCGGCTCGAGATCGCTAGAATTTGAAAATACACAACCGGAGAAAATGTGCCACTTCCTTACAGAGCCCCTCCTCCAACACACACGAACGCGCACATGACCAATGAGGGCACGAGATAAGTTTGTGCACAGATGGAAGGCTGACAGGCAGGTAGGCCATCCAGTTATTTTAGCCGGGCCGGCTAAAATGATTGGTCGTGCTTTTTACAGTATTACGGCTTCCACAGATGACATTTTTTTATGGATTTTTTGTCAAAGCACTTAAGATATTCATTGCTATCGGGATGTTAAGAGCATTCCATGGAATATAACAAAAAGTGTATCTCGAGCTGGTTTCTCAAACTTACCTACCCCACCTTTAAGTACAATACTTGAGTAAATGTAATTAGTTCCTTTCCACTACTGGTAGTCCTGTAGGAGAGACAGGTCATTCATTGCTCCAAGTTGCTCTGAACACTGTTCCATACGTGTTCCACTCAAACTGAGGCAGAGAGGCTGGGACTCACAAAGCTGTGTCATCTTTTAAAACCAACGCTCACAGTACAGCTCGTTTTCATTTCCAGTTGACAAAGCAGCCAACACATGGTCAACAGTGGGAGGATCTGAACACTCAGCTGGTTCAACCTGTTTACAGTCTCCTGTTGTTTACTCTCATTTACATATGTTTCTGTTCATGTGTGTAAGGCAGCTGAACAACTAACACCAAGCTATTTGATGTGGGCTCAGGGCTAATGAAAACAATCAGGGCCGAGCCTCCATTAAACATGCAACCTCATTTCTGTTCCTCACAGCTTCACTAACCAGAGCAGATGCTTTGCATTCGACCAGCAGCGTGAAAAGGTCCCTGGCTGTCAGTGGGCCTGATTAAATAACACATTTACAAATGAAAGTGTCTGACAAAATCAATACCCTAAAGTGACAACAGTTCTGCTATGTGATTGATTTTAAACGAGAAAGAGAACATTAGAAGAGACCAAACTTTGCTGCCACTAACTGATCCTGACAAGATGTGAGGGTGATCCACTCTGCAGCTGTTTTAGAAAAGCTCTGCCAAAAACAGCTTTGTCTCTTTTATAGAAATATATATACTGCAAATAGCTACCATTTTCTGTATCACAAGCTGTACTTTGTCACACCAGCAGGGAAGACGCTCACGGACGAACACCAGGTCAAAGGTCACATGTGGCAGAAGCACTGATAGTTCCTGTAGGAGAAACACAGACAGGAAGTTCAAAGTGATGGTCAAACAGCTCACTGACATCGGATAGAAAATCGGATACAAAAGCGAGGGAAAACTAATAAATAATCGAAAGAGCGGCCATATGTCGAGACAAATTAACCAAAATCCAAGCTAAATGTAGGAGAAAAAGCAAGAGGTTGCAATTATTTCAATGCCCCAATAGTTCCCCCAATAGCTTTTGTTGTAATTATAGTCCATAGTTACTCAAAAACAAACATTATTTTCCCACAGGAAATACACAACCCTCAGGACTGAAACACAGCGCTCATTAGTGATAGTGGTATTTATTATAAAGGCATGAACAACCCAACACTGCCCGATTACAGGAGGTTGTGGCTTTGTAGTAGGATTTAAAAATGATGACGTCATTCTGCATCATAATCATAATTAATGTTTGCTGCAGGTAGATTGTGTATTTGTAACAGTGCGCTCTTGTTTTGGGTCGAATGGCCATCAGAGAGATTAGCTTCGGAGTGATGTCAGAACCACAGGCTACCCTGGAACAGGTTAGGTGAAAACACGACATTTTGTAAAAGAAGATTCTGACTAAGTTAATAAAATACTTTAGAAGGCAACAGCAGTTAAATCTCACCCAGAAGGTGACCAGAGTTTGGGACTCCCTGTAGGACTCGATGATGTGGATCCTCAGGGACTGTTTCCTCAGGATGTGCATCTCTGGAACTGAGAGAGGAGGGACACAAACACACAGCCACACCAACATAGACTTTTATTCTAAATTAATGTATTTCGTACTCTAGCGTTACTTCAAATTGCACTGTTTTTATATATTTAATACAGCCTTAAATCAAGTTTCAGCCTTAAACCAATCCCTCGCTCCTCCCTTGTTGAGAGGTTATCCCTGTGGAACACTCACATTGCCTGGGCAGCAGGGAGGTGATGATGTAGTAGATGGAGAGGGTGGAGCTGAGCAGGGGGGCCACGACAGAGCTCAGACTGAGGCCCCTCCACTCATAGTACTGACGCCACGACACTGAGAGGAAGTACAGCACAGTAGTGCTAGAATCTCTATCATTGTGTGAGTCAAACCCTTGTGCCTCACTAGACACATTTTCCTCTTTTATTATATGTTTCATTCTCATGGCTGTTGGCGGCTATGGTGTGAGTTTAATCCCGAACTTCAGCTCCTATGATTCTCTAGTAAACTTTGTAGCCAAAATACAGACACTCAGACAGATAAAGACTAAAATGTCCGCATTGAAACCCAACAGGCTCAAAATCTAAAGCCATTTTACATTTTGGATTTTAGAATTGTGGCTTTTACTATTTACTATCCAATTGAGCCCTTTCCATCGATACAATCCACTAATGTCAATGTTGTGTTGGAGCAGAACACCTCTGCTACGCGCCGTTATAAAGTATAATGTGCCATATGAATCTAAATCCTGCATGTTAACATCTAAGGCATTGCCTATTTAAATGATAGGATCATGCTGTGGAATGTGTAAGAAATTAAAATCAATGTTTATATGGCGTAATTTAGATTAAATATTACGGTTTTAATTAAAGCTGTTTTATTCTGAAAAACCGGAAGTTCACACTCACTCTTAACTTAAAACGTTTATTCTGAAAATTCTTCATCTCCGGTTAGCATTAGCGTGAGCATGAGAAAAAGTGAATTTAAGGTGAAAATGACACGTAGTATGACGTATGACAACCCCGTTGTTTACATGACGTCACTACCGGCTTCACTTTATCAATGATTACAGCCGTTAAAATGCATTAAAGGGGACCTATCATGCAAAATGCACTTTTGTACGTCTTTTATACATGAATATGTGTCCCCGGTGTTCCAGGGAACTCACCAAGTGTCAGAAAACACAACCCTCTCTATTTTCCTCCATACCCAAATCTCTAAAAAAGGGACTGCAACGGATCTGATAAAAACTGATCCAGATTTGAACACGTTACTGACGTCAGGACGGTGGCGCTACGGCTATTGGGCCAACTCTCCACCTATCAGGGGAATGTGGGGTTGGGCCACGGCCGGCCATTGCCGCTCGAAAGCGCTGGAGACGCTGTAGTACATATGCCAGGCCTGTAAGTGGCGCTGTAGTCTGCCACAAAAGCAGCGAAGAAGACTTCCCGCCCATAGTTACCATGGTTACCCTTCTGTTTATTCTCCGCTGTGGCTTTTTTTCTCCCTCCCCGAGGCAAGCGTTTGCTCCCGCTGCTTTAATTCAATGCAATCCCTCCCCGTCGAGGCAAGCACTGTAATTCTCTCCGGTTAGTCCACCAGCAGATGACAAACACCCACCTCTCCGCCTCTTCCAAGGAACGAGGGGACCGTGCAGCAGAGTTTCAGTTTCAGTTTCTTTCGCCGGTCAAGATGTCCGTTAAAGTTTAAATCTTCCGGACAAAATTAGAAAAGTGCCGGTCAAAGGTCTTCTTTGTTATTTATTGAGCTTTAAAACAAATGAATAACGACTCTATATAATAAAACACGGAGATCTCTTTTTCTCCCCCTCTTCTGACAGCCCAGCAGCTGATCAGAGCACGTCTCCCCTCTCCTGCAGGGGGGCGTGGTCAGCAGAATCAGACCCGTAGACAGCAAACAGCACATAGAGCGAAATGAGGCATGGCTTAAATGCATGATCTGTTTGGTATTTTGAAAACAGAAACGTATAAATATACCTTATATAGGTATGGCCTTACAATATATCATTTAAATATAGCATCCACTTTAAATAAAAAGTCATGAATGAGAATACGAGGAGAAAAAAGGCGTGTGGAGTTATACAATAAACACACAACGTCTAACTCCTTTTATTTACGCGATATCAGACACAGAAGAACGAGGGGGAGGAATACCCCCCCATCGTCGAAGCAGCCAATGAGAGGAGGAGCCAGGAATCGCATATACAGACGCTCCTCGGAGAATCAGCCTCTCTCCTTCCTCCTCCCGACACGGCGCCGTGTTTTTACTTCCTCTGTCTGATTCGAAACCACGTTACTTCAATAAATTACCCATTTGAACTTTTCCGGGACTGCATTGTCTCTTTTTAACCTCTTAAGCCCTGAGCCTGTTTTTCAGGTCTCAGGCTCGAAAATGACATTCCCAGAACAAATGACCATATCTTCCCTTCTAAAAGGGTTAAATTAATAATCTTTATTCTCAAAGTAATGATAAACCTGTGAGTTGGATGTAGAAAAGTCAGAATCAATATAGATGTTTTTTATTTTAAAGAAAATTCAGATTTTACATAGTAAAAAACTGTAAATTATAGTGTCTGTCCAAAAATTATTTTTTACTTATAGTGAAAACTACCCTTGGATGATGGGTTAGTAGACTAAAAGCTTTAGGAATCCAAAGTACAACATATAATAAGTACCCTGTATCAAGATTGATGCAAAACAATTGAAATTTGACCTTTTTAGAGAGATTTAGCCAAAAAAACCCACTTCTGGGGTCATTTGGGTGGATTTTCCATATCTCTGGCCCCCCTTTGCTCGATTTTGATGAATGAAATCTCTTTATAACCGCTAGAGCCAATGGAATCGAGGGAAAGTTCTATACACACCAAAACGTTAACAAATAAGGAGTGAGAGTGACGCGTTACCAAAACCGGAAGCTGCATACACTCTGGTGGCTACCATTAGCAGCTAACTTTTCCGCTCCGATTTTTACATAAAAAATGGAATTATGGATTATAAATAATTTCTTAAAAGGCACAGGTACATTATCAACCTATGGATCAACAGTTGTAGCATTTTTTCGTTTTAATGCCATTGAACACGTCTTTTGACCTAATTGACAGCTACGGTGAGACGATCTGCCGTAAAAGCTCCGTAAAGGTACGTGTTGTGATGTCTGTGTTTGCTTCCCCTGTCGCAAGTTCGGATCGCTCAGTGATGATACTATACCTAAATAATCAGTGGAGTCTCAGCTTTAATCGGCTATATTGTATGTGCAGCTACGATAAGTAATAAGGGTATCTTTATCTTGAATTGTGTGCCGCAGTGCGTTAGAATTTTTTCGCTCAGGGGTCATTTAGACGCTTCTTATGAGACTTGTGTTTTGTTTTGGTAAAAATAGTTCATATCTTCAGTTAGCTGAGATTCTTCCCGTTAATCTGGTGCTACACATTAATAGTTTCATAAATGTTAAGAAGCCCTGAGACATTATCTCGAAAACAAAACGGTGGGAGGGGTCCAATCCCCCATTGGACCCCTCCCACCTCCCCCGACCGCCGTGCTTAAGAGGTTAACTTCCTCCTGGGTTCGAGAACAACGATCACGATCTACAAATTGGTGACCCCGACGTGAGCTCGAAGATCCAGGAGAGAAAACTGCAGCTTTGAAGGAATTTCTACGAATCCATCAGACACACTGGGCCCAAATACATGGTAAGACAGAGCCAGTTAAATCAAAATCTTCAATAGTTTACGTAGAAAATATTAGATGTGTGTTTGATGGTGAGTAAACCTCCTGAGAAGAACTGCTTATTTAATCATCACGATCTACAAATGTTAAGTGTAAAAGCCTTAACTGAATAAGGTTTGTTTCTTTGGGAACACCAGTGTACCTGCAGTGAAGCTGAACGGCAGCTCTGCCAGCCGGGCTCCCTGCTTCATGTGACGGCTCAGTTTGGCACACCAGTGTTTGGCATCTGAGAGGAAACACTCTCCACAGAAAAACACTGCCTTACAGCGGGGGCTGCGGAGAGATAAGCAAAGCAGGCAGTTAAAGATAGAGGGAGGGGGAAGAACATCAGGTTCCAGAGCAGGGAGGCGAGCACCAGAGGAAAAACCCAGATAACATAGAGGAGAAGGAGGGGAGAGGATATAAAAACACTGCAAAGCACACTGGAGACTTTTTATCAACACAAAGCATGTAGTAGAAGGCAATATGTAACACAGAGGGAAACAATGTGTGGCAACTTTTAAAGAAGAACTTGTCCTGTTCACATGATTAATATGGTATACCCCAAACTGTATATTTTAAAGATAACATTTAACCCTTAAATGGTTTCTGTATCTTGTGGTCACAGTCATTTGACAGCCTGTGTCAATGTGTAACATGGGTCTAAACTAATTGTAATATCAATGTAATATCAATGTAATAAAAGTGTAATATTGGTGTAATATGGATGTTATATGTGTGTAATATGGGTGTACTAATGTTGTAATAAGGGTGTAATATGGGTGTAATATTGGTGTCATACTGTATGCATGTAATTTGGGTGTAACAATGGTGTAAAAACATTTTAATAACAGAGTAATATGGGTGTAATATAGATGCAATATGGGTTTGATAATAGATCAAATGTATACCCTACATTGGGAATGTATCTTAAGAGTATAACATGTGAAACTAGAGAATGCAATTCCTGAAGAAATTGCTAGTGGGAATGCTTTATGCTGAAAAGCTGACGCTAAACTGCTATGCTGAAATGTAATGTGTAAGAAGAAAGTGAAGAATTTAGATTGAAATGATACATGAACACTGGGGACTTGAATGTGTGAGAGAAGAAAAGAAAGTAAAAAGGCTTGGAAAAGCAGCAGAATATTTGAACTGCAAACTTTTGAACTAACTTGATGGCGAATGATCTGTCGCCATGCCAACGGCATATCTTTTAAATAACGTTAACTAAAGGGAACAATCTATTTGACACAGCTGAAGCTCTGGCCTTCCTTAAAAACTAACTCATTTAATAAAAATCACAGTTGTATTACACACAATGCACTGTTTTTTGAGAACAAACATTGGTAAATAATGCACCATAATACATTCTGACGAAAAATAAAAATTATTATGAATACAAATAAAATAAAAGAAGCCTCTCGTGAGTTACTACAAGCTATAAAGTAGATTTTAAAAACGTTTTATAGAATAAAAGCTCACTGCTGGACGTTGTAGAAATGCGTGTGTGCACCACGACAAAGGAGCCTCATTCACTTTACATTGGGGTTGTTTGCGTGGTGCAGACACGTAAATGTAGCAAAGTTCGTGACTCCACCACGCACTGCGGTGTTAAGGAGTCGTGGTGGAGTCACGCATTCTGGTGAGACCAGGTTGGCAGAAAAAGATAATAACAAATCAAACCAAAGTTACTTTAAGATGCTGGCTTTATCTACTGTTCATGCTCCTTCAAGGTTTGGTTTACCTGAATCTGTTGAATCTTGATGAAGAGCCACAGGTGGGGGGTTTGTCGAGTTTGGATGCAAATATGAATTGTTGTTTTTTTACAAAATCTTCTTGACAACAGTTCTATCAGTGGAACACTCTTCCACTGAGTTGTTTTTTCTCAGATCAGATTGGATAAAACAAGAGACCTTTCGAGTTACTTCAATGGAGTGAAAGTCCAGGAGCATGAAAGATGAGGGGATTTATTTCAACTCGACAACGTTACAATGTTCCACAGTTGTTATTCGGGGTGTATTTGTGATAAATTAGACTTTAAGAAAGTCTTAATGCTTTAGTGCACATTTTCTCATTGTGGTTTGTATTTTTAATTCCTTTTGACCTTGTTTATTGTAGTTTAACTCAAACATCTTGTCCACCTGGTTGCTTTTTCCTAACCTTTTAAAACCCTTTACTAGAATCTAGTAAATGGAACTTAAGATATTTTTTTTTAAATGTCTTATTTTTCTTGAAGCAGTGCAGATTCAATCCTAACAACTTATTTGTATCAATTATCTTTGTAATTTTCTATTGATCCACTTATAAACCTATTTCACTTTGTCCAAATAAAGCATTTTGTGTGCCTATACTTTACCTGGAAGTCCTGTACGTAGATTGTGGCTTGTCATTCTTGTTAGGTACAACAATATCTAGCCCCAGTGGTGCTCTGTGTCTGACTGTGGCTCCAGCAGGAGTTGTGATGCAGCTTTAGTTCTATTTCCCCTATCTACCGGGGGAACTGAGACAAATGGGATAAAACTACGCAAAACTCCTCTAATACATTTGATCAGATGTTACAGTTTTTGTGGTTTAATCTTCTGTGTCCTGGAAGAGGGTTCCCACCTCAGTCGTTCTCACTGAGGGTCCTACTATTCTAACATTTCTTACTTGTGATATTGGGCAATATATATGTAATATTTGATAGATGTGGATGAATACAATTGTGCCCAGGGGCGGACTGGGACTACAAATCAGCCCGGGACTCTCGACCGGCCCACTTCGGTACCGCCAGCCCACTTCGTTACCGCTGTCACTACCCGATCCGCATCCCTACCCGATCCGCACTGCACATGTGCGAGATGGTCCGCCATATTGGACAACTCCATACGGCAACTCAAATAGGACATTTGACGTCTAGACGGCTGCCCGATTTGCATTGTGCACAAGTCATAAACGTCTCAAATATCTATATAAAAATCTTTTGTTCTTTTATTTTATTTGAAATAAAATGAAGGACATTCACAGTGGGGTAGGTAATTTTGGAGAAACCAGCTCGAGTGCGCAAGAATTTGAAAATACACAGCCGGAAAAAATCTGCCACTTCCTTACAGAGCCCCTCCTCCAACACACACGAACGCGCACATGACCAATGAGGGCACGATATAAGTTTGTGCACAGATGGAAGGCTGACAGGCAGGTAGGCCATCCAGTTATTTTAGCCGGGCCGGCTAAAATGATTGGTCGTACTTTTTACAGTACTACGGCTTCCACAGATGATATTTTCTTATGGATTTTTTGTCAAAGCACTTAAGATATTCATTGCTATCGGGATGTTAAGAGCATTCCATGGAATATAACAAAAAGTGTATCTCGAGCCGGTTTCTCAAACTTACCTACCCCACCTTTAATGTAATTAGATATCAATTATGAATGCCATACATATTGCATACATTCACAGTCAATATTTCTTCAGTATGTATGATAGCTCTCTAACAGAAGTTAAATCCATTTCTCACTTATTCTGACAATGTACAGTACTTAACCCAATAAAATGACCCAATAAAAGGAGTTGTTCAATAATAGTGAAGTCACGTTGTAATAACAATAACTCATCGCTCTCGTTCAGATTAATATTGTCGGGTTTTTTGAGTGTTCTTTTTCTGCTTTGCCAAACGCCACTGTGTCAAGTGTCCTATTAGAGTTGCCGTAGTTGTCAAATATGGCGGACCATCTCGCACATGCGCAGTGCAGATCGGGCAGGGGTGCAGATCGGGTAGTGACAGTGATAACTGTCAGTAAATACCGCTAGTGAATTGTCAACGGGGGGGGTGCTAGTGTTGAGGAGCTCGACGCTCGTGGACTGTCAACAGGAGGGCGGGGGGTACCTCGCTGGGAAGCAGTGTGTGGTGGGCAGTGTGTCAGCGCAACTCTGGGAAGGGGGAGAATGAGGTGCAGCGGTGGAAAGGCGTAGGGCAGCTTTCTTGGCCATGGCTCGTGTGCAAACGCGTCCACCCCCAAGGTTGAATTGTCCCGCCGAGCCATGGAAAACCACAGGGTACATTGGCTGTTGCGCCGGCTGGCGAACAGGTCCACCTCCGCTCTCCCGAACTGGGCCCAGATCTGCTTCACCACCTCCGGGTGAAGCACCCACTCGCCTGGCAGGGGCCCGCCTCTTGACATGAGGTCGGCCCCCCTGTTCTCCAGTCCCAGGATGTGGAGGGCTCTCAGAGACAACACAACCTCTGAAGCCCACAACCACAGTTTCTCCGCTGTGGTCAACAAGGCGGCGGAGCGGACTCCGCCCTGCCTGTTGATGTTTGTTTGTTTGTAGCCTTTATTTAACCAGGTGAAAAATCCCATTGAGATCAACGATCTCTTTTTCAAGAGAGACCTGCGATGTACGCCACTGTGGTGCGGTTGTCGCTCCTCACCAGCAGTTTGCCCTGTATTAAGCATGAAGTAGAAAAGATCGCCGATGCTAATGTAGCGTTAGCGTTAGCATGTCTCCCCGGGGGCATCCGGGCTTAAACGGTGTATTATATAATGATCACACCGGTGTGACAGTACTCTTCAAAGGGTTCACGAAATATGACTACTACTCTTACTGTTTAACATTTTGGGTTACTTAAAGGTGGGGTAGGTAATTTTGGAGAAACCAGCTCGAGATCGCTAGAATTTGAAAATACACAGCCGGAAAAAATCTGCCACTTCCTTACAGAGCCCCTCCTCCAACACACACATGACCAATGAGGGCACGAGATAAGTTTGTGCACAGATGGAAGGCTGACCGGGCCGGCTAAAATGATTGGTCGTGCTTTTTACAGTACTACGGCTTCCACAGATGACATTTTTGTATGGATTTTTTGTCAAAGCACTTAAAATATTCATTGCTATCGGGATGTTAAGAGCATTCTATGGAATATAACAAAAAGTGTATCTCGAGCCGGTTTCTCAAACTTACCTACCCCACCTTTAATGTTACTTCATGTTAAGGCTAATAAAAATTACAAGGCTAAGGCTGTAATGCTAACTAACGTGCTTGCTACTAACTAGGTAGCTAACTTGATCCAGCCACTCCAGAGGCCTGTACTACGAAGCTGGTTCAACCTAACCTGGATATGTTTGAGTTAGCCGGTTGGCCCAATCCAAAACATACGCGCTCTCGCTAAGCTGTACTACGACGCTGGTTATCAAGTGATCGCTTAAGCCAGCCGTGTCCTATCTAGTTAGGTGCGCGTTCACATGAAAGGGGTGGTATTTGGAGCATTCGACCAATCACAAACATGGACAAGCGTACTGACAGCGCAGCGTCATACTTCCTGAATGAAAAGTGAACTTTAATATTAGTCAAATATGAAGAAGTTAAACTTTAAACATCCATGACTTAAACACTTTATCCAGGATAAAAGCCACATAGCTGCACCTGCAAGGTGAATACAGCTGGTAAAAGAAAAAGCGTTTGAATGCGTACATTAACAGGTTTATGATATCACTGCCCCGTCCAAGACACGAGTGGATCTGACTTTAATTACATTTGACTCGAGTGTTTCGTCAACTTAATGTGTTGCTTAAAATAATACTTCTGCATACAGTATGTGACACTGTGAGTGTTGCACGGCCAGATACGGCTCAAGAAGCTGACTCAAATAAGGAAATATATGATACATTATGATGTGATATGATATGAATGATAATGGGACACATCGACGTCTGCACTCACAGTGCCGCGGACTGTACTTAATGTTACTCTGATCAGGTTACTTATGTTGTGGCAGATATTTAAGTAAGCTTTCTTAACGCTAATATTATAATAGTCAGATTGCTCTGAAGATGGGAGGGGATATTCTATTAATTTTCACGTTCACACAGTCAGTTGATTTTTGCCGGCCGTCTTTCCTGCAACGGCAGTTTTTCTGTATTTCCTCTATCCTGTAATATGACTTGATAGCTTTAAACTCCGCACACGGAGCTC
Source organism: Trematomus bernacchii (assembly GCF_902827165.1). Lineage (NCBI taxonomy): Eukaryota > Metazoa > Chordata > Actinopteri > Perciformes > Nototheniidae > Trematomus > Trematomus bernacchii. The sequence goes on from NW_022987605.1 coordinate 1,149,156, forward strand.
TGATTGGTCAGCAGGCGGCGCTTTCACTGAGTTGATCTCTTAGCCTGCAACCTAACCTGCTCCGGAGGAGGTTAGCCGCTCAGCATAAGTTACCATGGAGATCTAGCCCGCTAAAAAGAGAACCAGCGTCGTAGGACCGGAAAGCCCGAGTTTTCCCTGAAGTCAGCCGGCTAAGAGAAAATCCGGCTTCGTAGTACAGGCCTCTGGTCCTTTCATCAGACGGGAAGCGAAAGAACGAGCAAGACCCTTTGCTGGTATGATTACAACCTGGTACTAAGTACACAGGCATCTTGTTAAAGTTATCTTATCTTAGCTATCTCTTATATTTAGTGGAGGAAAACAAATATGACATCACTCTGGGATTTGTAGTCTTTCTAGTTGCGTATTTTTCATAGTCTTATATTTCAACAGTTTTACGACAAACTCTGTATTTCTTTACATGGAAATTATTTTTTAAGATTGACAAACATCATATGTGTAATTCATGGCACAATTCAAACGGGATCGAAAGATACGTTTTCTCTTCCCATTGACTTCAATACATAATTTTTTCGAAATAAGGTCCCATGGGTCGGAAGTAGATATCTCAGTAGGTGAATGCTCGCATAGCATGATTGAGGGAAGTACCCATAGAGTCCAGTAGAGGGCGGAGCCTGTGTAAGATATAACTGTTCCTGAGTCTGGTGGTTTTAGTCCTGATGCTGCGGTACCGCCTGCCAGACGGCAGCAGACAGAACAGTATCAGAAAAGGCAGCTTTAACCAGATAATGCCAATATTTGTACTCTCTGTGGGCTGATTTAGATTAATTTAGGTCGATTTGGAAGATTTAAGGTACTCTGGATCATTTGGATTGGACAGATTGTTTATTTGATAAAGAATTGTCCACAGTAATAACTTCATCTTGTGCTCTCTATATACAATGGTCGCAACGCAAGTCTACTCAAAGAAGTCAAAATCAGCCCAGAGAGATATTGCCACTTTCTGCTTAAAACTGCCCTTTTTGACTGGAAAATCCTCAGAAATGGTTTCAGCAGCCACAATACCCACAAAACCACTCCAAAACGCTCCAAATCGAAAATCCACATATAGGCCATTATGGTAATAATTGGTAATTGACGCAACTTATGCTAATTGCTCAACATATGCAGTTTAGCATGCAGCAGTTTCTATTTGCTGGGGACCCTACTATACATCTCTAACATAAAATGTTGGGGTACTCCACATTTCCGGGTTCACTATGCTGTAACTAGACTATAAGGTGTGGGAAATGATTCATGACACGTGTGTTTAATATTTATATTTTTACTTTTATATCTCTTCTATATAGAACATGGTGCATGTATTTTAATATTTACGTCAGCATAAAAATCCTGTAGCTTTAAATATTTGTTGAAACTATCAGATACAAAACATACAATGTGTAATATAACAAACATAAAATGGTTGATAAAAACATATGATATCCTATGTCATATGACAGTATTTGACTTTTTGAGCATGTGTGTGTGTTTCCTTGACTCGTCCTTCCTCCTCCGGCTGCTGTGGCTCTGCTGCAGCCAGTACGTCCTCCTGGCCTGGACACGCTCCTGCTCCAGGACCTCGGTGTCGTCCAGGACCTCCAGGCCGGGCAGCTGACTGATCACATACTGCCTGAGGGAGGAGGAGACAACAGGGGGGTGAATGTCTGCTATTTAGGTCAATCACAAGTTTAAAAATGAGCTCAGATTACAACACACGCGCTTGACAGATAAAGAGTAGCACGTTCTGCTGCTACGGTTGTGATGTGATTACACTGTAACATTATCCCTGGAGAGATTGAGGGATGATGTGTTTAAAAACCTATAATGTATTATTAGTGTGCACATGTCCATTACTTTATTAAATTAGAGTGGACATTATACATTTTGAAATTGAAGATGACAGTGGCTAGTGCTGATGAACTGTTAACTTTAAGAACTGGTTAAAGGACTTCATACCCCATTCACACCAACGGTGTTTCGGGGCCGGTTCGGAGCTGGAGCTTGAAAAGCACCGGGTTTTCCTGTTCACACCGCAGCGGAGCAGCCTCTAAGCTCCGGAATCCGGTTCGTTTCGAGCACCAAAAAGTTGTCCGTCTAGAAGCAAGAACCGCATACGTCACGCTTACGTCGGAGGGGGGGCGAGATTAACCTGAGATAACAGTTAAGGCGAGTACGGCAAATAAAAGTTGTAACCAGCAGTAGTGCTGAGCAAAGTGACTAGAATGCAACCACACACTTGTAAAAAAAAAACACGCTTTATGAAGTCAGGCAACACTAACCAGGCTTCGTGTGATTCTGTTTATTTGTACCTTACTTTGACCATCCGTTCGCTGTTATTGATCATTGTGGAGAGCAGGCAGACGTTTTGTTTGTTATTATACCAGCTATCGGATGGAATCAATACATGGGCTGCACAGGTTGTCATGTCCGACTATCACAAGTAGAATCATAATGAAAAATACGCCGGTAAAAAGTGCCTGTAGAAAACGGCTTAGCAAGTAGTCAGTTTAGCTTCGGTTGCTATGCTAACATCACCCATGTTATACCAGAGAAACTTTCATAACAGCGTTGTGATGCCAAACAGCGTCAATTCAGACTGACACCAAACAGCGTCAATTCAGACTGACACACATTCACTTAAGGGGAACTGGGGATATGTATCAGCTGCTTGTGTGACAGTCAGACAGTGAATACTTTAGAGCCGTGTGAGCTAACCCGGAGCTAACGGGAGAATACACTCCCGTTGAAGAGCAGCCGGCCAGCACTGCAGCGGTCGGTAAATGCCGCTGAAACACATTAATAAACAATGAACCACGGCACTCTGGAAAAAAGTATAAGGTTGGAGAAGTCGTTATTTAATTTAATCTGGCTTCGTATGATTAAAAGCAACACGATCATCGACCCGACGCAGTCCCCGGCCCGTTGTTGTTGTGAGGTGAGCTCCGTTGGGGAGAAACTCAGCGACGTAAACTGTGACGTCATGACGCAGCAGCGGCAGCACCAGTCGGGCTCTGAGCGGTGTGAAAAGAGCCGGCGCTAAACCGAAGAACCGGTTCTGAACCAGAAAAGCTCTAGCACGGAGCTAGAAGGGGAAAAGCCTTGGTGTGAAAGGGGTATAGACATGTCAGTGAGAGGGCTGTAAACGTCTTCAGTCCTCTCAGACCTGATTTATGGACCCTGCGACTGAAAGGCCCATTTAGAAAATAGTCATTCTAAATCACGGTGTCAGCCCCTCTACATTTCAGACATGATATTGATGGATTGTTGTTGCCCTGAGGAATTTTCTTCACAGTGTTATGTTCCCCTCTGTTGGATCAATTTGTTGGTTTAATATATCTTGAACTGTATATGTTACAGTATGTTGAAAGGGGGACACTATGGGAGATTGGGACTTTCTATAACTTGATTTCTTATGAACATATAAAAATACACATTTAGGAACTTATTTACACACTGTCTATTTGCGTCTGCACGATGTTGCTACATTTGGCGAACGTTAGCATTGGAGCACATTTCATTACATTCCAGAAAACGTTCAAACTAAATAATGATTTCTTATTTATTTTCTCATTCTAAGTGTTCAAAGTTATCTGATGAGATTTATCAATGTGTTGCAAAATGTGTAGAATTTTAAAGTACATATATTTAAAAGCTATATTGTAAAAATGAGTTTAATGTAAGAATAATCAACTGGTGCAGATTCATTGTGATATCTATCAGCGTAAAGAGTTTCCGTATTCACCTGAAGCTCAGCCTGTATTATACTCATGTTGTGCTGTAGTCTTATATCTTATATTTGGCTTAAGTTGCAAATAAAACAACAGACTAAATGTCCAAGTTGATATCAGCTAGATATCTTTTCTTAGACTCCTCTAGCACACTTTTAACAAAACACACATCTCTCTCACTGATGAACCACATGGGGGCGCTATAGTACATGTTGGCATGTGACACTTTGAAATGCTTTCTGCAGCAGTGCTCTATGTTTGATGGATCTTTTAAAATTAACATGTTCACTGGAGTTGTCTTCCAGCTCCAGAGAAACATCTGTACAGGGCTGGAAGAAGTACTTCAGATCCTTTACTTGAGTAAAAGTACAAATACCATGGTCTTAAAATACTCCACTACAAGTAAAAGTCAACATTTGAGACTTCAAAATGTAACTTCACATCAAAATATATTTAAAGTACTCATCCTGTTTTAATTCATGTAAGATCATTTCAGTATTGTCGTTTGTAAATGTGGACCAAATGTAGAAAATACTGTGTAGATTAGTACTACAGTACTGCATTATACCACATCAGCATTTCATGTGTTTTTATATGTACAAAGTTACCAGTAAAAAGTATGATATTCACCTCTGGAAAGAAGTGGAGTGGAAGTATAAAGTAGCATTACATGGATATACTCAAGTATATACAAATAGGTCAAAAATAGTAATTAGATACAATACTTGAGTACTGTAAATGTACGTCATTACTTTCAACCACTGCATCAGTTTTTTGGTTCTTTAAAAACCTCATGTTGGATTAGATTGCATATTAGCAGGGTTATTACTCAGGAATTTAGAAACGAAAAGGTCATAAGTCCCCCCCTGAAAACTTCTCTCAAATGAGTATCACACTGCTTAGGTCTTAAGTTGGTTAATACATTTCCTAAAGAGACATAGGCTTCCAAAGAGAAGGGCTCTCTCCACGTGCCTGATCTGGAGGAGAAACCCTGTCTTTAATTTTCCTATTAAAATTTTAAAAAGGAAGATTAGCCAATAAAACATACGTCCAAGCTGCTATAAAACCTGATTCCCGGAGTTTACATGGGTAATTATTGCAAAGAGGCTCCAAAGTCAGATGAAAACCATGGAGATTATTATACAAAAAGAATACAGCATATAGAGGGATTCTTCATTTTGGTTATGTATTTGTTTTTAGCTGGTAGTAAAAAGCAGTAGTGTAATGTAACAAAGAACATTAACTCAAGTTATGTACTCTAGTACATTTATGAGGTACTTGTACTGTACTTGCTACTTTTTACTCCACTACACTTTTTTAACAAGATTGGTTACTTTTTTCAGGTTCATACTATTAATAAAAACATAAAATCAGCTAATACATTATACTCCATATTATTGATGGAGGTACCTGGCAGTATACAAATAATTAAAATTATTTATCCTTAACCAGCTGCTAAATAAAAATTAACACATAAATGCATCACTAATTATAATCCAGTAATATCATGTGTACAGCCTGTCCTCCTACAAAATACGACCAAATAGGTCGATTGTTCAGCAGTTTATTACAACCCATAGTCACGTTTTAAAGTGTAGCACCTCTAGTGGTCGTGTAAGAAACAACATGCTCCCATTGATTGCAAACGCTCCAGAGGGTCGTTTATTCACAAATAACCCTCTCTGGAAAGTCCTAAATTGTGGAATAGTTTGGCCATTAAAATGCTTTTTGATTAGATTTCTAGCGAGAAGTGTATATTGTACTTTTAGAATCCACGTCCAGTGGATGTGTAGGATCTATAGTTTGATAGATATTACGAAGATGATTTGAGGTCTCGCCAGGAGAACGTGTACTACGTCTTTACGCAGCATCCATGTAAAGTCGGCGTCAACCCTCACGGGGTGAAACAGTATTTCTGGTCTCGAAGTTTTCATAATAAAACCGGATGTATTCCCATCACTGTCAAATGATTACACAGTGATATCTGCAGTACTCATCCACTAAAAAACATCAGTTTATCCTTGTTAATTACACAATATTGATTGGTTTAAATTGTGTACAATGCTTTTGTGTTTTTAACCTTCGATTCGGAGAAACAAATCGTTTTTTCGGAGTTTAGACACTACAGAGTTTCCGAAGACACTACACTACCCAGAATCCTCAGCTATCGTTTGGGACTACAACATCCACTTTCCTTTACAAACCCCGTGATTAGTCCTCAAGCTCTGTGATTGGATGTTGGAGTGGCAGTGCGACAAGGTTACGCCGAGCGTCAAACAGCTCTTTGAAATGGAATGGAACCACGGCAGACTATCCAAAACTGGACTCGAACGGGTCCAGCCCAGCTGTGAAACCGCTCAATGAACTACATCTCCCGTCTCGCACCACACACCAAGACGGCCGTCCCATTAGCACATTTCACTTCTTTCTTTCAGAATGAGGCGAAAAGTATTAAACGAGGTGAAAATCAAGTCTGGGCATGTTGAGAGCTGTACATACACACAAGGGGGAGTTAGTCGGTTCCGTAAGAGCCAGCATGCGGGACCAGGGTTCTGGGATTTGTAGTCTTTCTAGTTGCGTATTTTTCATAGTCTTATATTTCAACAGTTTTACGACAAACTGTGACTTTTTTTACATGGAAATTATTTTTTAAGATTGACAAACATCATATGTGTAATTCGTGGCACAATTCAAACAGGATCGAAAGATAATTTTTCTCCCCCCATTGTCTTCAATACATAATCTTTCCGAAATAAGGTCCCATGGGTCGGAAGTAGATGGGCGGGACTTCGCCTCTCTATTGTGTTTCGCAACTTGTTCTATGGCACGTCTCTACTGAGAATTGTAGTTTTAAAAGACGTTTTCGTATTTCCCATAATTAGAAGTTGCCAGTATTAAACTGTGTACACCCCTGGAGGTTTAGGGGATACGAAACACATTGGTGTTATCAAATTTAAAACATATAATTAATAAATGGGTGAAAATTGCTTGTGTCCATAATGGGCAGCATTAATATACCCACATGACAGCTAAGGTCAGAAGAGCTTTATTTAACAGCTGGTCTTATGTCTGTGACCCCTGCTGTTGTTAATTGATAAGCCTGAAACATGCACTTGTCAAGGTTCAGAGGCAAATTTTGCAAATATGGCAGTAGCCATCGATCATCTTAAGATAAGATAAGATAAGATATACTTTCCAAAGTTGGGAAATGTTTTTGTTTTGTTATGTACTACTTTGTTCTACTCCACTACAATTCAGAGGTTAACCTGGTATTTTTACTCCACTACATTTATTTTTGTTACTTTGCAGATTCTGATTAATGATGTGAAATATATACAACCCGTAAATCAGACTTTAGTTACACCTGAGTCAAATTCAGGGAAGGTGATTGTCAAGTGCCAAAATAAATTATGCAATGTATTTGACGTTAAGTACTTTGTCAGACTTAATATTTATCTGTAGACACTCCCAAAATGTTGTTCTTATTCAAAAGAAGACCTTAAGTTAAAGTATTCTTTAGTGTTTAAATAAAGCCTTATTAGTTTGTCTGCTTTGCACATCCTCCTGTTAATATCTTTGGACGTCCGGCACTAGCTGCTTTATTGTAGAGATCACTACAGTATCTTCTTGATATTTTCTATTCTATATTTCTATCATTGACCTTCTACTTTCCCCCTATTTTGTATGTAGGCTACTCTTAATATTTAAATTCTTTCATCAAATATAACATATTCAACAACAAAATTCAATAACATGCTTTATCCACTAGGCGGTGCGGGTTAAAAAACCAGTGGTCTAGTTAATAAAACATAATAATATCAAACCTAATATTACTATTAACTTTATTGTGAAATTAAAACGATAAAGAAAAATACAGTTTCAGTCTCTCGATTTGAAGCTTATGCATTGTACCATGAACCTGTATAGACCTGTAACAGTCAACTGCATGAGGAGTTGGAAAGGTAGTTTCTGAAGATGTTACAAATAACACACAGCATACAATGCCATAATAACTTTGTATTATTAGTGTAGGACACTTATGTATGTATAACATCTGAAGATGTGTAGTTTTATTCATGTTTTCACATAATTGTACAGCATATTGCTATAATATTTCGCATATTGTAGTTCTATAGAACTACAATATTAGAAATATTATAGCTGATAATGTATATATATATATATCATATATCATATATCATATATATAATGTAATATATCAGATATTAATGTGTATACACATTAATATCTGATTTGTAAAACATCACAGACAGAAAGGTATATCCGTCATTTAATGGTAAGCTATTGAAATTGTGATTCCATAGATGTGTCTCGCATCACCCAAAACCCCTGACTATTCTCTCAACTCAGTATTTACATTCTTGTATTCAAAGAAAATCAGTAATATCTATAAAAACTACAAGTCCCTGTCTATCAGATGTGCACCGTTATGGTGTAAATACAGCCTATCTACCAATTGGATCAAATATAAAAGTCAGCCGAATTAGTATTGATACTGCAAGGAGACGTATTGTGTGAAAAGAAATGGAAGATGTTGTTTAATTGCTGATATATTTATGATCCACGTCACGTATTCAGTTTTGGCGGCACTTCTTCCAGTTTGTCCAGAAGTCTTCTAATCAGGGCTCTATAAATAAAGAACTACGGCAGATGTGTAATATTTAATGCAGCCGAACCGTGTATTACAATGCCGTTATGTGATGACTTCCAAAGAGAAAAGCAAGCACAGTCGGAATAAAGTATTATTATTTTTTTTTTTATGTTTTCGGATTTCATATCGCATAAACACCATATCCCAACGTGCATTGTGGCTAAAACATCCAATCACAGAGCTTCAAGTTCGATGTTTTAGCCTATCAAAACCTCTGAAAAAAGAAATGTGTCTCTCAGAATCGAAAGGGAAAAACCTATGGGAAAAACACAAAAGTATTGTACACAATTTAAACCAATTAATGTTGTGTAATTAACAAGGATAAACTGAAGTTTTTAGTGGATGAGTACTGCAGATATAGCTTTAAAATCATTTGACAGTGAGGGGAATACGGTTTTATTATGAAAACTTCGAGACCGGAAATACTGTTTTCACCCCGTGAGGGTTGACGCTAATTTTACATGGACGCTGCTGTTACACGTTCTCCTGGCGAGACCTCAAATCATCTTCGTAATATCTATCAAACTATAGATCCTACACATCCACTGGACGTAGATTCTGAAAGTACAATATACACTTCTCGCTAGAAATCTAATCCAAAAGCATTTTAATGGCCAAACTATCCTACAATTTAGGATTTTACAGAGAAGGTTTTTTGTGAATATACGACCCTCCGTAGCGTTTGCATTCAACGGGAGCACTAGAGGTCGAAAACTTTAAAACGTGATTATAGGTCGTAATAAGCGCTTGAACAATCGACCTATTTGGTCGTAATAAGGGCTTGAACAATCGATCTATTTGGTCGTATGAGTTGGAAGACTTGTTGAATGTGTATTATTAAAAAAAATGCCACTTTGAATGAAGAGTACTTTTAGGTCAGGAACTTAAGTATATTTCACTGCTTATACTTTCGTACCTTTACTTAAAGGTCTCCTATCATTCAAAATGCACTTGTTTATGTCTTTTATACATAAATATGTGTCCCCGGTGTTCGGAGGACCTGAACAACCACCGGCCGATCTCAAACCTTCCATTCCTCATTAACATCTTGGAAAGAGCAGTTGCCGCACAACTGCAACACCACATGTCATACCATGAGCTCTATGAACCCCTTCAGTCTGGCTTCAGACCCCACCACAGCACAGAGACTGCCCTCATTAAAATCACAAACAACCTCCTCATCACATCTGATTCTGGCCTCATCAGCATTCTCATCCTCCTGGACCTCTCTGCAGCCTTCAATACCATATCCCATACCATCCTCCTCAGCTGCCTTGGCCTCAGTGACACAGCTCTTGCCTGGTTCGAGTCCTACCTCTCTAACAGGAAACACTTTGTCACCATCAGTGACTGCAGCTCCCCTCCGGCCCCAGTCAACCAAGGTGTACCTCAAGGCTCTGTGCTTGGACCCCTCCTAATCACCATCTGCATGCTCCCACTTGGTCAAATCATCCGCCAACATGGTCTCAGCTTTCACTCTTATGCTGATGACACACAGCTCTATCTCTGCACCAAACCGTCCACTCAGCTCCCCCCTCAATCCCTTGTCAACTGCCTACAGGACATAAAAAACTGGATTAAGTACAATGGGAGCCAGAGCCTTTTCTTATCAAGCTCCACATTTGTGGAATCAGCTTCCAGTTTGTGTTCGGGCGGCAGACACCCTATCCGTTTTTAAGAGTGCGCTTAAGACCTTCCTTTTTGATAAAGCTTATAGTTAGGGCTGATTAGATTCAGCCCCTAGTTTTGCTGCTATAGGCTTAGACTGTCGGGGGACACCTTACTTCTTCCTTCTCTCTGTCTGTACCTGTTTACTCTCATGTTCCGAATAACCCAGCTTCCCCAAATTTATTTTTGGTGTCTATCTACGCCAGGATCCGGAGTCATGGCTGATCCTGTTGCTGTGGTCCTGAGTCCTGGATCGCGAGCCCTGGATCTTGAGTCGTGGCTGTGCCTGTTGCTGTGGTCCTGGATCATAAGTCCTGGATGGATATCCTCGTGGATTCATCTTCTTATTATAGACACATGCATTTCCAAACATTTGGACTACCTATGTTGTAAATGTATTATCTTTTCAATTTACACACGGCATCTATTGCACGTCTGTCCGTCCTGGGAGAGGGATCCCTCCTCTGTTGCTCTCCCAGAGGTTTCTCCCATGTCCCCTTTAAACTGTGGGTTTTCTCTGGAAGTGTTTCCTTGTACGATGTGAGGGTCTAAGGACAGAGGGTGACGTATTGTCATACTGATATTCTGTACAAACTGTGAAGTCCACTGAGACAAATGTAACATTTTTGATATTGGGCTATATAAATAAACATTGATTGATTGATTGATTGATTGATTGATTGATTGATTGATTGATGTCATCAAACCTGCTCAAAATCAACAGCAATAAAACAGAGCTCATGATTGTGGCTCCCAAGGCGCAGCTCCAGAAGGTTGGAGACCTGCTTCTCTCCATTGACGGCTGCTCCATCTCCCCGTCCACTGAAGTCCGCAACCTGGGAGTCATCCTGGACACCGCCCTCTCTTTCCAGGCGCACATCAAATCTGTTACCAAATCCGCCTTCTACCATCTCAAAAACATTGCCAGACTTCACTCTCTGACTCTGTGGCAGAAACACTTGTACACGCCTTCATCACATCCCGTCTGGACTACTGCAATGGAGACCTGTCCGGGGTTCCCAGCAAAACCCTGGACAGGCTCCAATACGTCCAGAACTCTGCCGCCAGGCTTCTCACTCGCACCAAGCCATGGCAACATATCACCCCCACCCTCATCCACCTCCACTGGCTGCCGGTCAAGTCCCGGATTCACTATAAAACACTCCTCCTCACGTACAAGTCCCTCCATACCCTCGCCCCCCAGTACTTATTGGACCTCCTCCATCCCTACACCCCTTCTCGGAGTCTGCGGTCCTCCGACACGGGCCTGCTCTCCATCCCCCGCTCTCGCCTCCGAACTGTTGGTGACAGGGCGTTCAGTGTTGCGGCCCCCACCCTCTGGAATGCACTTCCTGCCGAGATCCGTAATGCTGCCTCCCTGGACATCTTCAAATCATCATTAAAAACACACCTGTTCACCCTGGCCCTCGGGCCCTAGCCCTTTCTTGGTCCCCCGGCTTCCTTTATTTTTTGTTTGCCCTTTGATTGTCTGTTTGTTTTGTTTGTCCACCATGTACAGCAACCTTGGGTCCCTTGAAAGGCGCTAAATATAATTTATTATTTATTATTATTATTATTAAGGAGACTCACAAAGTGTCAGAAAATAAAACCCCCTCTCTTTTCCTCCTTACCCAAATCTCTAAAAACGGGGGAACAACGGAGCTGATCCAGATTAGCTGCCGATATGACGTAATATCTGAAATGTGGACCCATGGCACTATCACAAACGTCGCTGTATCAGAAACAATGCACAACGTTTTGGACGTAATATGGTCTGTGTTTACATTAGCAAGCATAGCTAACAATCAGAGCTAACCTGTACTGGAGAGAGTATGTGTAAAAAAGCAGGAAATAAAAAAAGGAACTCACCTTGTGGTAAACCCACGGGAGAGAAAGCATTTGAGCTCCATACTGTTTCAGAAATAATCCTTGATGTGGTTTGAAACATGATATGGCGTGTCATCACGGCAGCATTTAGCTCCCACCCCCTTTTTTTTGTTTTTTAAAGCTACGGACCCAGAATCAGCACTTTAGTAACAGGGCTGAAATAGAGGGGTATGAGGCATGCTAGAATGGGTGATCTGTTTGGTATTTTGAGCAAAACACTTCATAGACATGTTTTATATATTTTTATATATATCTGAGGCCCATAATATATGCCTAAAAACAGCATGAGAGGAAACCTTTAAGTATCATTTTGAATGCAGGACCTTTACTTGTAACAGTATTTCTACACTGTGGTATGTGTACTTTTACTAGAGTATAAGATGTGGGTACTTCTTACAACACTGGTAAAAAGGGCCTATGCTCACCTGTAGTCTGTGTACTGGTTCAGACTTCCTCCATTGAAATAGCTCGGTGCTGCCTCGTTGTTCATCATGCTGAGGATCCTGGGGGAGAGAGATATGGAATCAGAATATGGCGAGGAATGAAACCTCCCGGTATTGAAACAGGGTTCCAGGCTCACTTGATGTTGGGGAACTTCCTCCGGATTTCCTCCACGAACACGGGCAGGTTGTTGATGTTGTTCTTGTTGATGCACACGGTTGTGACGCTGGCCATAAAGGGGAACTTGATGTGGGAGGTGTAGTTGTTGCAGTCCAGGATCAGAGTGCTCAGCTTCTCCAGCTGCCCCAGCAGAGCCGGGTTCCAATACACACTGAATGAAGGACAACACACTCACACTGCGCAGGTTGCTACCAGCAGTGTGGCTTTCCATATAAAGTAGCTAGTAACTAAATAAGTGGAAACAATTGAGTAAAATGTAGCCTCTAAATGTAGTAAGGTAAAAGTATAGAGTAGCATAACATGAAAATACTCAAGTGAAGTACAAGTACCTCAAAATTGAACTTAAAGTAATTGAGTAAATTTACCTAGTAACATTCCACTACTGTCTTGTGTAAAACGTGTTTTTCTACAAATGATTCCCAGTGAAGCATGGTTTCCTGTAAAGCAGAGCAGTGCAGTGATCATTGGTGAGGTCGCAGACAGAGGGGGGACAAAGGAACAGGGAGGGGTTCTCTGCTCTTACAGCCTCTGCTTGTTATAAAAGGATACTCATCCAGCAGGTTGAAGCTCAGGTCCAGCACCTCCAGGGTGTCTGTCTGTGGGAGGATGGCTTCATATGGGATCTCTGTCAGCGCCTGGTAAGCAAAGGAAAGCCACTGGAAGCTGGAGGGGGGCTGGCTGCTCTGGCCTGAGGCGTTAGGATCCATGACAAGAACCCTCAGCAGGGAACCCTCTCCAGTTCCTCTCCTCTCGCTTTGATAGAGATTAGGAGAGTCCGATGATTATGTCATGATAAGACCTTGGATAAACAACATAACAATGGATGTTAGTAGAGAGGAATGACTCACAGTCTGATGATACAGAAAGTGAAGATATGTTGGTTTGATGTCATTATTAGATGAGTAGAACAAATGTGAGTAGAACAAATGACATATTTTAGTCTAAAGGCTTACAGCATGCTGCATTTACAAATGCACTGTACAAAGGGTTAACATAACAATATTACAACCTATTCAATGCACTCACATACAATAACACAGCACAGCATTTCAAGGCAAATAACTGCTGCATATGGGCATTCAACACATGTGGAATTATCGTACAACTTTCCTTACAATATTAAAGGGGCCCTATACTGCTGATGTTCAGGTGTATATCAGTATGTAGTGTCTCTACTTTAAAGAGTCCTGTCCTGCTGATGTTCAGGTGTATATCAGTATGTAGTGTCTCTACTTTAAAGAGTCCTCTCCTGCTGATGTTCAGGTGTATATCAGTATGTAGTGTCTCTACTTTAAAGAGTCCTCTCCTGCTGATGTTCAGGTGTATATCAGTATGTAGTGTCTCTACTTTAAAGAGTCCTCTCCTGCTGATATTCAGGTGTATATCAGTATGTAGTGTCTCTACTTTAAAGAGTCCTCTCCTGCTGATGTTCAGGTGCATATCAGTATGTAGTGTCTCTACTTTAAAGAGTCCTCTCCTGCTGATTTTCAGGTGTATGTCAGTATGTAGTGTCTCTACTTTAAAGAGTCCTCTCCTGCTGATGTCCAGGTGTGTATCAGTATGTAGTGTCTCTACTTTAAAGAGCCCTAAAGGGAAAGAGAATAGACCGAAAAGCAAAATAGGGTCATTTTAAGAGATCAGTTAGAAACTATTGGGGGGATTGGCTTGTAAAGAGAATGTTAACATTATGTTCCAATCTGAAAAATACTTCTATAGTATTTTTAAAACCGCTTTAGTAATGCAATTTTAAACAAAATGTTTCTTAATTACTTTAATATATTACACATCACATTTATATATATTACATGATATATTATAGATGAGAGGTGGGTTTTTCTGAAATAAAATGAATACTATTACATTTTTTGTGAAAATACTTTTTTTCCAACAGTAACATAGAAGATACTGTAGATACACAGCTGGATTTTGAGCTGTGTATTAGTGTAAAGACTGGAAGGGGGGGAGACACCAAGCATTCGACGGAGCATGTTGACCTCTTAAACTGCAGCCACAGGGTGTGCTACGTCACCTGAAGGCCTCTTTCATCTAAAATGTATTAAGGATGTTACTATGGAGTAAATGCTGGGACTGACATTTAGGTGAATATAAATTAAACTAGGGTTGCTCTTTGTATAAAGTACAGAGGGTTCACATAACAATATTAAAACATAATCAATGCACTCACATACAATAACACAGCAAAAGATTTCCAAGCAAATAACTGCTGCATGGTATTCAAGAGATGTGGAACCATGTTACAGCTTTCCTTACAATATTAAAGGGCCCTATTCTGCTCATTTTCAGGATCATATTAGTATTTTGAGCTTCTTCTGTGACATGTCTCCATGCTTAAAAAAGCTCTTAATTTTTCAATTCAGTATAGTAAAAGTATAACTTATTTTAGTCACGGCCCATACCTTCGACACTGTAGAGTAAGTGAGCTTGCAACTATATTGTTTCTTACCAGCAAACTAATGCATTCCATAAAAAGGTGGAGAATCCTAAAAGTTTCAAAGACTTTCCTCTAACTGCCGTACAAAATGCATCTGTTAGGAACACATTTTGATCAATTAATCAACCATAACATGTTTCCATTATCATAAAATGCACAAATATTTTAGTTTGTCCGGGTAGTCTGTAAAACACTAACGTTTAAATCTATCCTCAGCATGCACATTCATCACGTATAAATCTGTTAAGTTGAAGCTTGACTTACCGAGCTGAAGAGGCTGTGTGTATTGGCTGCATGCAACCCTCTGAGAGCTGCTCAGAGCTCAGATAAAAGGCCCTCTTTCATACTGCCGTGGTAGATCACATGATGGGGATAATCACATTGCTGCTTGTGGTTCACAGGACCAACTCCACCAGCTCTAAATAGCATGTTGAATTCTCAAAAAGGGAAAAACCAGCTTTCAACCGTGAAGGCATGTCAACATTTAATATTGTTTCACTGTACCTAATGATGGAAGGATTATCATAAACAATGACATACTGTTAGACTGAGAAGTAGCATGGTCTCTATAATTAAGATATTTTTGGAGTAATGTTCACAATGACACTTACAGATCCGAAAAAAGAATTGAGAAAGAAAATGTTACAATACAGATTTTATTTTTCTTGTCAATACTGTAGGGATTGTTTTTAACTGTTTTAAACTGTAACATTAGACCCCTTTAAAACACATGAATTCAAACGAAAGAAAATCCACGATAGCTTGATTTATACAATCAACTATGATTTGATTTTGACATTTATTCTGAGGTTTTTTTCTGGTCACACTGCCAAATTCAGTAAACACATCTCTGAATAAAAGAATGAGGTTTGACATAATCTTTAGAGAAATTAAGAGCTAAAGCTAATCTTCATACTGTCAAATAATATTGAAACAAAGACAGAATTTCACAAAGTGGATGTTTTGTCCATGTCTGTATTCTGTTGTTCTTTGTTCCCACAGCACAAACTTATATTTTGGAGTCAGCAAGTCTTGAAAATAGACTGAATACATTTAAAAAAAAACGTCTTGTGAGCTTTTCATACTGTTTATAACAACACGTTCAATGGTTAATTTGAATAGATGCCGTGTAAACAATGTCTCTTAGTGTAGCACGTTACACAGGAAAGTTCCCTCTGGTATTGCAGTTTAAATGTCCCGAGGATCAGTCCTTCCCCTTCTGAAACACCACAGTGGCTCATGGCTGTGATGCTGCACACACTGTAGGATCAAGTTCTTTTGGAGCACACAAAGCGATGACCTCTGCCCGTCTTGCAGTCCCTGATCTGCCACTTTGCCCTTCTCCCCACCAGGATGCACTTTTTGTTTCCCTTCATTTTGGACCGAGGGGGGGTCTTTCTCCAGCTGGTGTAGCTGAGCGGCTCTCCCCCCGCCCACTCCCAGCGCCCTCGGCCTTCCCTGTCATTCAGGCCTGAAACAGAAGGACAGAAACAGCCAGTTAGAGGGTTTCAATTATGCTCTGAAAAACTTGAACGTTGATTTTAATTAAATGTATTATGTCAACAGATTCCAAAAAAATTGAATTAGGTTAGGTGAAAGCAATAATATTAAGTTAAACCTCAATTTGTATTTAAACCTATATTATTGCTTTCAACTAACCTAATACATGTATGTGGAATCTGTTGACATAATACATTTAATTAAAGTCAGCGTTTCAGTTTTTTCAGTGTGCTCTAAAATGAAAAAAACTAGGAGAACGAAAGATTTATGTGTAGCATAGGGCTAATCAATATGGAGTATTTCAAATTTCAAAAACACAATATGTTTGACCAAATACCTCAATAGAAATAGGACAACTTTATTGTTGACTACTGGTGCTTTCATTAAAATATGTTTACAATGAGATTTCCAATAAATAACCATTCGAAATGTAGATATAAAGACAACCAGGAAAGTACAACACTTCATTCCATATAATGATATCAGGAACCTATGACAAGTCTTATATCAGGATATATATATTATTGATATATTGCCCAGCTCTAGTGTAGCATCAAGTGATCAAAAGATACCCACCAATCCAAAATGGTTTCCTTCCTCCAAAGTCCCAAAGCCAGTCCATGTCCAATTTAGAGAGAACGCTTGCTAGAGTGCTTTTATATCTGTAATAAAAAATACAAGTGGGAGAGTTGTGTATTCTAAAGGATAGTGCATACAATTCAAATTATATCGTTTTTATGTGTGACAGACAACTTATCAGAAGCATGTATATGCACGCTCTAGGCCTCATTTTCTCTGAAGGTTTTCCATGAACACACTGATCATACCTCTCCCTGCAGGCCCTGTTGGCTGCGCTCCATGTGACCTTGTGCTCAGTGCTGAGGCTGTAGCAGTGGCCACTGTGAAAGGTCCAGCCCTGAGGACACTTCTGACCACTCATCATCTGTGTGAAAGGGGCAAATATGTTGTCATTTGTAGATAAACATTTAATTCATTTAAAGGTGGGGTATGTAATTTTGGAGAAACCAGCTCGAGTGCGCTAGAATTTGAAAATCTCCAACACACACGAACGCGCACATGACCAATGAGGGCACGAGATAAGTTTGTGCACAGATGGAAGGCTGACAGGCAGATAGGCCATCCAGTTATTTTAGCCGGGCCGGCTAAAATGATTGGTCGTGCTTTTTACATTTCTTTATGTATTTATTGTCAAAGCATTTAATATATTCATTGCTATCGAGATGTTAAGAGCATACCATGGAATATAACAAAAAGTGTTTCTGAAATAAATTACATACCCCACCTTTAATTAGGAAATAATCTTAGCGGTCCATCAACATCTTTCAAGCAAAATTGCCAAATGACTCACAAATATTATTTACAAACATTTCATATGGAAAACGGAGATCCACAGGGTTCTATCCTAGATCCACTAGTTTTCAGACATTAACATCATTCATTTGGAGAATATTTATTTGATTTTCATCGCTATGCTGACAACACTGAATTATATACTTCTCTATTTCCAAAAGGTTCAAGCAATACTTTAATTGTGATCAAACTTTGCAACTTCATATAAGGAACACAAGTAGAACAGAATTGTATGATTTGAAAATATTGTCATGGTCAGACATCTTCTCACCAGAGATACAAAGAAGCTAGTGCATGCCTATTAAAGTGTGTTCCTTCGTTGTGGAGTTTTATTACCTGATCATTTGGTGCCCAGGGTTTCCAGGAGACACCGTTGCAGTGAACCAGCTGATTGGTGGTCTGGTTGAAATGCAGGAGTCCAATCAGTTCTGGTATACAGGGCTTGGGTACAGAGTTATCAGCCTGTGAGCCGTACAAAAGTACAGGAACATGTATTTAGTTCTGCTTTGCGATATGTTTTACCACAATCATCAATCCTAAAACTGTGTAAGTACTGAGTAGGACATAGAAAGTATCAAACGAGTTAATGTCATTATATAGCATATCCCTACATCAATACCAAACTAGAGAATGCAATTCCTGACGAAATTGCTAGTGGGAATGCTTTATGCTGAAAATCTGACGCTAAACTGCTATGCTGAAATGTAATGTGTAAGAAGAAAGTGAAGAATTTAGATTGAAATGATACATGAACACTGGGGGCTTGAATGTGTGATGAGAGAAGAAAAGAAAGTAAAAAGGCTTGGAAAAGCAGCAGAATATTTGAACTGCAAACTTTTGAACTAACTTGATGGTGAATGATCTGTCGCCATGCCAACGGCATTTGATGACATCCCATAATACGCTTAGATGTGTGGATGGCTGCATCGTTACCAAACCTGTGAAGTTTTGGGCCGTTTGGAGCATTTTCACTGAAGTTATGAGAAAAGCGTGTTTCATGGCGAGCATTGTGTTGCCATGGCAACGGCATTTGAAGAAACCCTATAATTGACGTAGAGCTGTTGAGGGCTGTACCGGTGATATACAAGCGAAGTTTGGAGGACGATCGGACCGTGTCCATTGGACTTACAGCGACATTGTGCTTCATGGCGAGTGGTCTGTCGCCATGGCAACGGCATTTGATGACACCCCATAATACGGTTAGATGCGTTGATGGCTGCATCGTTACCAAACCTGTGAAGTTTTGGGCCGTTTGAAGCATTTTCACTGAAGTTATGAGAAAAACGTGTTTCATGGCGAGCATTGTGTTGCCATGGCAACGGCATTTGAAGAAATCTCAAAACTGTCTCGTAGATGTCTTCACGGCTGGACTGTTAGCACACATGTGAATTCTGAGCACTTTTTGAACATTTTCATAGGAGTTAAAGGGACATCGTGTTTTATGGCGAGGGATGCGTTTCCATGGAAACGGCATATGGTGAGATTTGGCATAGAGCTGTTGAGGCATGGACCGGTGATATACAAGTGAAGATTGGGGGACGATTGGACCGTGTCCATTGGACTTACAGCGACATCGTGTTTCATGGCGAGTGGTCTGTCGCCATGGCAACGGCATTTGATGACACCCCATAAAACGCTTAGATGCGTTGATGGCTGCATCGTTACCAAACCTGTGAAGTTTTGGGCCGTTTGGAACATTGTGAGAGAGAGAGAGAGAGAGAGAGAGAGAGAGAGAGAGAGAGAGAGAGAGAGAGAGAGAGAGAGAGAGAGAGAGAGAGAGAGAGAGAGAGAGATATTGAGGAAGAGGAAGATAGAGGAAGATATTGAGGAAGAGGAAGATAGAGGAAGATATTGAGGAAGAGGAAGATAGAGGAAGATATTGAGGAAGAGGAAGATAGAGGAAGATATTGAGAGAGAGAGAGGGAGAGAGAGAGAATGAAATGAACAGTTAGAACTGACTCTTGATCGCCCTCTCTCTCTTCTCTTGAACGGCATATGATGACACCCCATAATTGACATAGAGCTGTTGAGGGCACTGTCACTACCCGATCTGTCCCCCTGCCCGATCTGTACTGCGCATGTGCGAGATGGTCCGCCATATTGGACAACTACATACGGCAACTCTACTAGGACACTTGACACAGTGGCTTTTGGCAAAGCAGAAAAAGAACCGAGAGAGATTATTGTTATTACAACATGACTTCACTATTATTTAACAACTCTTTTTATTGGGTTCTTTTATTTGGGGTTAAATACATTGTCAGAATAAGTGAGACATGGATTTAACTTCTGTTAGACAGCTATCATACTGAATAAATATTTACTGTCAATGTATGCAAAAATGTATGGCATATAGCAATACAATGTATTCAACCCCAAATAAAAGAACCCAATAAAAAGAGTTGTTAAATAATAGTGAAGTCACGTTGTAATAACAATAACTCATCTCTCTCGGTTCTTTTTCTGCTTTGCCAAAAGCCACTGTGTCAAGTGTCCTAGTAGAGTTGCCGTATGTAGTTGTCCAATATGGCGGACCATCTCGCACATGCGCAGTACAGATCGGGCAGGGGGACAGATCGGGTAGTGACAGGCACGACCATTAACCATTATCTGAAGTCTGCTGCTCTGAGCATGTCAGTTGGAGTGATGACATCATCGTGTTCCATTACACAGGTGTTTATAGTTGAGCTAACGAGCTCTGTAGAGATCAAAGGTTTGCATTGTTCTGAATGAGAGATAAACCTCTTACATGTGAACGTTTTGTGGAAGAACGATAACAGATATCTGTGAAATTTCAAAACATGAAGCATTTCAAGGAAGTCGAGTATCTGAGGTGTAATTTTTGTGTACTTTCTGGTTAATAATGTGGTCTTTTTGGCAGTTTAACTAAAGGTGTGCGGCTGCTGCTGTGAGGAAATATCAGCCTGAAATTACAATGGGTTTTAACGTTTTTGTCACTTCATGCCCTCAAGAGGCATTTTGTTTAGTTATTTTTGCTTAATTATTTGTCATTTTTCAAGCTACAAGATGTTTTCCTACGTTTGTCATGACAAATCATGTCTCAGGAATGTAGGGTTTGGGAATTATGGCAGTTTTAAAAAAATATATGAAGGCAAATTTCAAAGTAAGAATCAGATTTAAAAGTTGTGTTACACAAATAATGTCAGAAAGATGTGTAACATTTTAAAGTTGGAATGAGGTTTCTGAGTGAAAGTATGAATGAACAGTTAGCAGTTGAAGTCGCATGAAGATTGTTCAAGTCTGAAGAATTTCTCCATTGACTTCAATGGTTAAAAATGTGATGAATTATGGGATGTATCTCTGGAATTATGAAAGTTATGAATGATAAAAGTAATAGCCATCGATTCCCGACCGAGCTGAACGTTTTGATGTTTGAACGGAGTTTCTGCGATGTTGAATGTGGGAGGAAAAGAGGGCCAAAATAAGTCGGCGGAATAATAAAAATGTTGTCCGTAGCATAACATATAGTTGGAATGCTGTATCAGCATTCCCACTAAATTACATCCAGGAAAAGTGACAAGAAATGACCAAAAATAATGGTGACAAGCATGGATGAGACTGAAGCAGTTCTGAAGCCGAGGTAAGGGAGAAAATATCTCAACCTGTTATTGTAGCTGTTCCTAACATCTGTCTCTTTGTCACAAAAACAGATAAGTCATTCAATACTCGTTGCTAAGGGGAAAAAAATCCCTTTCTTTCAAATACTAGAACAGAAATAAGCAACCATGAACACAATATCAAACTAAAGGAATGCAGTGAAACAAACGGCAATTTTAGGATTAAGCAACTCCATGTGGCTTCAAGGCAATTGCTGATTTAAAATGACACATTACCCAAGAGGCAGAAGAAGACTAACTTTGTACTCACTGGTCCTTCAGCTGCTGTTTTTTGAGGCTTTGAGATCTTTGTTTTAGGATCTGATTTGGACTTAGTAAAAACAGCTGGCCCCTGCTGCTGTGCTCCTCTGCTAACCACACGGATGTTTGCCTTTCTTCCCTTCCTTGACGGGGTGGTGTCGTCCTCTACTTGCATTTGCATGATGCCATGATACTGTAATAAAAGAGACAGCAGGAATAAAGAAGCCCTATCATTTTTCTCTTTCCTGTAGTCTGTTCTATAGGATTTTGTGCATACCCCCCCTGCCTGAAACCCCTCCATTCGATTCCTTTATTTATTTCAATAGAGAGGCGAAGTCCCTCCCCTTCCGGTTGAGCTCCATGGGACCTTATTTCGGAAAAAGTATGTATTGAAGTCAATGGAGAGAGAAAGATTATCTTTCGATCCCGTTTGAATTGTGCCACGAATTACACATATGATGGTTGTCAATTTAAAAGATAATTTTACAAGTAAAAAAAATAAAGATGTGTCGTAAAACTGTGAAGTAACACAGTGTGAAACCGCTCAATGAACTACATCTCCCGTCTCGCACCACACACCAAGACGGCCGTCACGTTGGCACATTTCACTTCTTTCTTTCAGAATCAGGCGAAAAGTATTAAAAGAGGTGAAAATCACTACAAGTCTGGGCATGTTGAGAGCTGTACATACACACAAGGGGAGTTAGTCGGTTCCGTAAGAGCCAGCATGCGGAACCGGGATTCTGGGATTTGTAGTCTTTCTATTTTTCATAGTCTTATATTTCAACAGTTTTAAGACAAACTGTGACTTTTTTGACATGGAAATGATTTTTTAAGATTGACAAACATCATATGTGTAATTCATGGCACAATTCAAACGGGATCGAAAGATAAGTTTTCTCTCTCCATTGACTTCAATACATAATTTTTCCGAAATAAGGTCCCATGGACCGGAAGTAGATGGGCGTGACTTCGCCTCTCTATAACATAGGGACATCACTAAGTAACAATTGCTCTTCTATTGGCTAGTGCTCTTAGCTCTCTTAGCAATTGACCAATCACAACAGAGCCGGCCAGCTAACCAAACAGAGAAGACTGGGCTCTGGTTTCAGACAGAGGGTGAAAAGAGGTGCTGCCAGAACCTGAAAATTAGCATTGTATGGTATCTTTAAGACTTTTCTGACTTGTACTGTCCGTTATGATGATCTGCTGCTGCGTACCGTGTAAACAGTGTCTGTCCCGTTGTGGAACACTGACGATGGGGTAATCTGAAAATGAAACAGTAACATTTTTAAGCTGAAAAAATTGTGCTGCAACAAAAAATGAAATGTCTACTTGATACAGTTACATATAGTTCTGATCTTTAAGAACAGGGGCTTACAGATTTTGGATTGTCCAGAACTTTGAGTTTCTTTCTTGGCCGATCTGCAGCAGGCCTGGATAAACTGTCTCCACGGCCCCAGATGATTGATTCTGTTCCCAGGTGCAGTTTCTCCAGATGAATGGATCCATGCTGGGGGTAGGTGTCTGATCCAATCTCTTTTCCTACCAGAACAGGAGCCTTTGGATCCTGGTTGAGCCAGGTCTGTCCTGTGGCGTTTTAAGTTTTGACAGAGTTTTGTAAGTGTCTTTGGGAAATCCTCAACTCCCTAAGTAGTTATGTTATACAGGACATGAAAAACAGATGAATTCATTTAGATATTTAATCTAGAATGTTTGTTTGGTAAGAAAGCATGTAAAAATGGATAATATCAAGTAATGAAATGTCGAAAAGTATCTTATAAAATCTTGAAAATGAGGTATATTTACCTCTTCCCGAGTCTCTGATTTGGACCTGAGCCTTGTTGATGCTGCCGATCACCGAGCCTTCAGGGGACACCAGCAGCACTTCAAATATCTCCACAGCCTCCTCCAGGTGGTCCTGGATAATCTCAGTTTGCCAGCTCCTCTTTGATACTCCTACAGAGACAGAAACATCACAAGTTTTACTAAAGCTGATTCATTTCTCAGTTAGTGTGCCTGTTGTGTAGCTTTCATTTTGAAGAAGACTTTGAATAACTGACATGAATTGGGTCAAGCACTATATCACTGGATCCTACACTTCCCACAATGCACATCTGTAGTATCTTTAGCTATACCCTGCCGGAAAATTCCTGACATATTTCGAGATCAACCCCCCTTGGTGGAAACAAAGGCTTTTTGTTGAAATGTTGTCATCTCCAAGCCCTGAATAACCCTGATGACATCATGAAGTTACATTTCTTAGACGAGTGAGCGCTGGTCCGAGGCCACAGAAGGCTTTCTAAAGGATGGCTAGAAGAACTAACCATTAAGTCAAATGAATTTATGCATAAATAATAAATATAATAAATGAGGACAAACCTGGATCAAACTGAATGAGGGAAGAGGGGCTTATGAGGAAATCTGTTCCAGCTGTTGCACTCACTTCCTTCACCTACGATAAAGAAACATGACACAGAAAGCGCTCTTAAAGTCTGTAAGAAAAGGACAAGCATCAGTGAGTTAAGAGCAGTGGCTTTCAGACCTCGACAGTGATATATGAAGACTCTGCCAGGTTTCCTTTTCGGATGATGTCCAGCGAAAGAGTTCTGTGCTCCTCACTGACAGAGTACTCAGGCTGAGACAGCTCCACCGTGGACCAGCTGAACTTCAGTCTGCAAGGCAATGTCAAGACCAAACAATCAACTGTGAACTCAAGCTCTGAGTAAGAATCAGCATCACAATGTATTTCTTACATGTGAGGGGGCCCAGTGTTCCCTAGAGGATCGGACACTGTGAACTCCAGGCTGTCTGTGAGGGACTCCCTGTGGGGGTTGATGATGTAGGCGATCGTCCTTTTATTCAGCTCCGTCTGAGAGAAGTGATGTGGTACAAAACCACCTGCAAGAGCACAAACAAATACATGTGTTTTTCATTCTAAGCTAAGACGTGGAAATAAGGTATATTTGGCTTCATAAATATAATATTTATTATTGGCTCCTTTCCCTTAGTTAGACAACTCAACTTGTGTAATAAATCGGTCAATAACTGCAATATATACTTCCACCTTTAATCCTATCACCTGGCTTCTATCTCACAACTGTTACTGGTATTTTTGTAAATCGTAAATTGTTTCTACTTTAATCTTTAATAGTTTATACATGCTTCTTAATGAATATTACGTTTCTTGCTGTTACAATGTAAATGTCCCCTCTGTGGGACAAATAAAGGTATTCTGATTTGTATTCTGATTCCTGACCTGTAGTCATGTTTTCTAGGTATCCAAAGTACGGCTGGCGCACGATGCTGAAAATCAGCTCGTCGTCTCTGCTGTCTTTGTCCTGGGCCTTCAGCTCACGAGACGACACAAAGATCCCGTGTCGTCCGTCGCCAAGAGGCTCTGCTTTCCAAAGAGGGATCAGCTTCACAACCTCAGGATAGGTATTGTCCAAAGGCTTGATCTGAAATGATATATGGTTTGTCGATGAAATAAAGATTGGTTAACATGAACAGCATAGAAAATAGAGAAGTTTGGACCTAAAATGATGTGACATAACCTATACGAAAACACAAATTGAACTATGTTTGTTTTTGTAATTGCACACTGATACAGTGCACCACATCACAACCAACATCACACCTTCTGTCTACTTTTTTCCGATTTACTATCATAGTGTTTTAAATCAAACTTAGAAGTGACAAGGTGCAATTTACAGCATATAAGTATAATGTAAAAAGAAAGCTGGCGAACACTTCTGTGACACATGACTTTATAGTCCTAGACAGAACATGAATATAACCTTGTACAGGTTAACAGACCCACTTCACCTTTACGTCAGACATTTAGCCTATTTTGGTATTTCTTCCACTTTACTCCAACAAACAATGTACTCTTACTCCACTTCATTTATTTTACAGATTTATTTACTAGTTATTTTTACTTTTATAATTTTATAATAATTTTGTCCGTAGAATAACATATAGTATTCCCACTATATGTTATTCTACGGACAAAATTATTATTATTCAGCCAGAAATTTGCACCTCTTCTCCTCCTGCATTCAACATTGCAGAATCTCCGTTCAAACATCAAAACGTTCAGCTCGGTCGGGAATCGATGGCTATCATTTGGATTATTCATAACTTTCATAATTCTAGAGATACATCCCATAATTCATCACATTTTTAACCATTGAAGTCAATGGAGAAAATCTTCAGACTTGAACAATCTTCATGCGACTTCAACTGCTAACTGTTCATTCATACTTTCACTCAGAAACCTCATTCCAACTTTAAAATGTTACACATCTTTCTGACATTATTTGTGTAACACAACTTTTAAATCTGATTCTTACTTTTAGAGATATTAAACATTGTTCAGACCTTGGTAAAGAGGCTTTCTTCAGATTTTAACATTAACTAGAGTGCGTGATGTCACAGCTAGAGGGTAGGAAATCTTGAAATGTGCCTTCATATTTTTTTTAAACTGCCATAATTCCCAAACCTTACATTCCTGAGACATAATTTTTAATGACAAACGTAGGAAAACATCTCGTAGCTTGAAAAATGACAAATAATTAAGCAAAAATAATTAAACAAAATGCCTCTTGAGGGCATGAAGTGACAAAAACTTTCAACATGCCTCCATTAAAACCCATTGTAATTTCAGGCTGATATTTCCTCACAGCAGCAGCCGTACACCTTTAGTTAAACTGCCAAAAAGGTCACATTATTAACCCGAAAGTACACAAACATTACACTTCAGATACTCAACTTCCTTGACATGCTTCACGTTTTGAAATTTCACAGATATCTGTTATGGTTCTTCCACAAAACGTTCACATGTAAGAGGTTTATCTCTCATTCAGAACAATGCAAACCTCTGATCTCTACAGAGCTCGTTAGCTCAACTATAAACACCTGTGTAATGGAACACGATGATGTCATCACTCCAACTGACAGCAGTCAGTTCTAACTGTTCACTGTTCCAATGGACACGGTCCAATCGTCCCCCAATCTTCACTTGTATATCACCGGTCCATGCCTCAACAGCTCTACGCCAAATCTGAAATCTCACCATATGCCGTTTCCATGGAAACGCATCCCTCGCCATAAAACACGATGTCCCTTTAACTCCTATGAAAATGTTCAAAAGTGCTCAAAATTCACATGTGTGCTAACAGTCCAGCCGTGAAGACATCTACGAGACAGTTTTGAGATTTCTTCAAATGCCGTTGCCATGGCAACACAATGCTCGCCATGAAACACGCTTTTCTCATAACTTCAGTGAAAATGTTCCAACCGGCCCAAAACTTCACAGGTTTGGTAACTATGCAGCCATCAACGCATCTAAGCGTATTATGGGGTGTCATCAAATGCCGTTGCCATGGTGACAGACCACTCGCCATGAATCACGATGTCGCTGTAAGTCCAATGGAAACGGTCCGATCGTCCCCCAAACTTCGCTTGTATATCACCGGTCCAGCCCTCAACAGCTCTACGTCAATTATGGGGTTTCTTCAAATGCCGTTGCCATGGCAACAAAAGGCTTGCCATGAAACACGGTTTTCTCATAACTTCAGTGAAAATGTTCCAAACGGCCCAAAACTTCACAGGTTTGGTAACTATGCAGCCATCAACGCATATAAGCGTATTATGGGGTGTCATCAAATGCCGTTGCCATGGCGACAGACCACTCGCCATGAAGCACAATGTTGCTGTAAGTCCAAATGAAACGGTCCGATCGTCCCCCAAACTTCGCTTGTATATCACCGGTCCAGCCCTCAACAGCTCTACGTCAATTATGGGGTTTCTTCAAATGCCGTTGCCATGGCAACACAATGCTCGCCATGAAACACGGTTTTCTCATAACTTCAGTGAAAATGTTCCAAACGGCCCAAAACTTCACAGGTTTGGTAACGATGCAGCCATCAACGCATCTAAGCGTATTATGGGGTGTCATCAAATGCCGTTGTCATGGTGACAGATCATTCACCATCAAGTTAGTTCAAAAGTTTGCTGTTCAAATATTCTGCTGCTTTTCCAAGCCTTTTTACTTTCTTTTCTTCTCTCATCACACATTCAAGCCCCCAGTGTTCATGTATCATTTCAATCTAAATTCTTCACTTTCTTCTTACACATTACATTTCAGCATAGCAGTTTAGCGTCAGCTTTTCAGCATAAAGCATTCCCACTAGCAATTTCTTCAGGAATTGCATTCTCTAGTTTGATGCTAATACTTGTTTTACTTTTGCTTAAGTTCGATTTGGAATGCAGGACTTTGACTTGTAACTCAGTATTCTTACACTGTAGTATCGCTACGTATACTTAAGTAAATGACCTGGGTACATGTTCCATCCCCCTACCTGAATAGTGAAGAACACAGGTTCAGTGTGTAGCCTCCCCTCCAGCAGGAAGCCTCGCCTGGTGGTGTCAGAGGCAATGAAGGCGAAGCGGTCGATCTGTGATGGCCCCCCGTCGTGTTTATAGGTCACCTCCAGCTCCTGTATGTCCCTCTGGGTGAAGTTTGAACCTGCAGTCAGTGTGGAACCAGCTAGCAGCAGCCTGCCGTACTGTGGAGCCTGAACCAGTTCAAAGGTCAGGGCGCGTGGGGGAGTGTCAGGGTCGGACAGGATCAGGCAGTCTGGACCCAGGATCATGGAGGAGCCTTGTGGAGCTGAGAGGCCTTTGTTTGAGGACAGAGAGGGCAGGATGCGATCCACCATCTCCACCAACATCTCAAAGCTTCCATTCCGGCTGGTTCTACCGTTACTCACAACGAACCTGCCAAACACACCGCAGACTGCCGTTAAATGTGATCACAGTACGGAATGTTCTCACAGGAAAGCTTTGAATAGGGTATCAATACTCTTTACTAAACAGTTATGTCTGTCTTATAGCTAGTGCAATACTTCCAACATCTTAGAATCAATGTGCTGCTAATTATTTAGCATATTATTTTATTTTTATTTCAGATTTTTGTCATATACATGACATGTACATCCACAGCATTGATTATATGATTACTGCAGATAAAAAGACAGTTTGAGTTTTTCACCTTAGGAGCTCTACTAAAGGCTAAGCTGCTCTGTGAGTAACTTTGATCTTTACCAGGATTTAGTCTTAAATTCTTAGAAAAGACCAACATTCCAGGAATGTTCCTAGAACCTGGAGCAACTCTTTAACAAGGAAGCTTTGAAATGGGGCCCCTGATGATCTTGTCTGGTGATATATTCAGAGAAGAATGATGTTAAACTACTTGATTTACTTAAGATGAAATGGTTATGTCTCTTTCCATTTCCATTTGACTCAACTTTCTATTTTAACTTTTCATTTTTGATGATTGAAAGTACACGTGTTGTCAGGGGCTCTTCCCAATTATTGGGAGTTGGTAATAAATCCAACTTCTACATACTTTTAGGATTATTTTAAGCTTTTCTTGTAAATCTAAATTAAAAACTAAGTACAACAAAGTACTTTGTTACAAAAAAACTATAAGTAAAATTCCTGCATTTAAAATCTTACTGAAGTAAAAGTACAAAAGTATCAACATTAAAATATACTTAAAGTACCAAAAGTAAAAGTACCCGTCTTTATTCATAATGGCCCATTTCAGAATCGTATATAGATTGATTCACTGGGTTACTATTGTGATTTTGAAGTGTTTTTATCACAGCTGGTAGAGCTAATTTGAATTACATGACATTTGCTGCTGAATATCCTAACCAATAATTATATGTCAATGTTTATTTAATAATGTATTTATATTTTGCATAAGCTAACAACCTAAATCTAAAAAGTAACTAACAAAAGCTGTCAAATGTAGTGGAGTAAAAAGTAAAATATTGGCCTCCAAAATGTAGGGGGGTAGAAGTATAAAGCAGCATAAACTGAGAAAACTAAGGTAAATTAAAAACTACTACTGTACTTGAGTAAATGTACTTTGTTACTATCCACCAATCCATCCAATTCTGAATCATAAATGGGAATTCTCTAACCCAAATAACATCAAATCTATGTTAAATGAGGGAATTATGTGAGTTCATAATCTTGTATGTCTTTTAGACTCACTGAAAGCTCTCTCTGGGGGTGGTTGCTCGGTTGTCATGCACGTAAGCCACAAGGTTGGCTGCTACATCCATCTGGCTGAAGGTGGAGATGGCCAGTCCCGGATGTTTGATGTACTCCATGTGTCCGTGAGCAGGAGGGTGGGTGATGATGAACAGAAGCTCCTCTGGCTTCTCTGTGCCGTCTGTGGCTAACAGCACGTCTGTGGTGAGAACCACTCGATCGCCACGGCTCACCTTCAAAGGCTTCACAAACATGGCAATATTTCCTGGAAATGAAGGTGGAGTTTTATAATGTTACGACTGGAACCCCATCAGTTTGAATTGACAACTTGGCAGAGGACATGGACACATGATGTGGTCTGGCAGTTTGAAGCTATGGTTGCAGTCGAATTGTTAATTTAGCATAGCAGGGTTCCTAACGGAGTGAAATGACCCGGAAGTTCTTAAGTGTCCGCCATGATAATAGCTGTTCGGATTCTCTAGACGATAGGAAAGGCGTCTCCTTCATAATATCCTTTAGCTTAGGAAACACTGAACCCTCCTTTACGAAAGGAAAGGAGAAAATGCTGCGCCAAAACATTCGGCAGTTCACAGAAACAACAGAGAAACGCATATCATGAAAGTTAAGGTGCTTATTAAGCTTTTACAACTTATGCCGTAACTTGCCAAAGTGCTGTGTTTTGAACGTTCAACGCTATGATAATCAAAAGGTAAAATTGAGCATTACTTTTTTACTGAAATGATCAAATAAAGTCAACATTTCACAGTGTTTACTGAGCTGTGTGGGGTTTCTTAAACTTTTTTAAATGTGTTTGAATGGTGATATACACAGTGATAGATGTGAAAGCCTAACAAGTAATACATATATTGCATAACATTGCATTTATTTAAAAATGGAAAACTGTAGTTTCCCCACAGCAGACGCACATTAATAACATCCTCTGGCCGGCACATCATAAATACGTCAGATAGTGTCAGTGTAGTTGGATTCTCAAAGCACCGCAGTCTCTTTTCCTAAGTCCAGAGGAATTCCCCTATCATCTTACCTTAACCCCGTGACGTTCCTCACAGAGGTTAAGGAAAAGTGGTTCGGAACAGATTATTGATAGTTGATAGTTTAACTGCAACCTATGTCTAATGAAGAATGTAAGGATGAATTCCTGTACCTTTCTCCAGATCTTTGACAGAGATGTGGAAGTGCTGTAGTGGTGATTGATTCTTCCCATCGAACAAGTAGAAGACAAAGAAGTCCTGTGTGTGAGCGCCGTGCAGGCCGGTGTGCACGTAGCGCAGGAGGTTCATGTCCACCATCTCCTGGCTGCAGTTCCTCACCGCCGTCAGGGTCTTCCAGTCCTCACCTTCCTGAGGCAGGAGCAAACACCTCCCAGGGTCACTACAGAGCAGCATTGTCTAGAGGAATCCCGACTAAATTGAATAAATACTGAAACCTCTCTTGGGAAACTATGACTGAAAAAAACATGACACAAACATAACTTAGAAGTCTGAAGTAGATAATTCCCTGTACAAACATTCTGTGTCCAACTGAATAAAAAGGTAAAAATACCAATGCCAGACCAAAAATATTCCACTACAAGTAACAATACTTAACAATGTACTTAGAGCAGGGATGGGAAAATGGCGGCCCGGGGGCCGCATCCTCTTTTTGCGTCCCTCAGATTAATTTATAAACAATAATAATTAATTAAAATATATATATATTTGTAGTACTGATACCGTCCACTAGACTCCTAGTTACGTTGCGAGCATGATTTTGTTCGGCAGCCAAATACCGCGAAAGAATCTGTGACGCGTTTGTGTGTAGGCTATTGTGTTTGTTTCCCGGGGAAACACTGACAAGAAACACCGGCTGTTGTTATGCCTGCTGTGACGTTAAGTTACCGCTTGTAATTATGCCGTTACAAGCTTAAAGGTTGTATTAATCATCTGAATTTGGCGAAACAAGTTTAATATTCTAAAAACCAAGACTTTGTTTATTTGAAATCAGATGAAAACAAACTGTCACGGACCCTGCCGTGTAATCTATGATTACTATACGCTTTTCATTCATAATTTCAGCGGGAGGGGGGGGGGGGGGGGGGGGGGGGGGGGTGGCGGCGCTGAGGAACAGCGGGTTGACATGCAGGTGTCTGTGTTGACATTCCCCTTATTGTGCGTCAGCAGAGACAGGCTACAAGTGTCTTAGCTGGGTTCAAGTTAGACAACTAATGTCTGGGTTAGTGTTCATGACTTCATGTTTATGTCATCTTAATGTTTAATCTCAATGCACACTTTCCAATAGTTTAAAATAGTTTTATTCCACTGTTTAATAACCTGTTCAATACAAACATGCCACTTGTAAAAATTAAATAACATTTCTGTGAACTGATATTTGTTTAGTGAGTTTATTAGAGGATGTTCCCTGAAAGATTATAAAATGTCAATGAAGATGTCAGACTTAGTATATTTGTTAATAATGACATACAATACATGGAATTTGTGTGTGTGTGTTCCAAGTGAATCTGCGGCCCCCTGGTGGCCAGTACATACATTATGTGGCCCCCACCACCATCCAAGTTGCCCATCCCTGACTTAGAGTATCAAAAGTACCAATTATACTAAAAAGTTGTTGTGTCTTATATTTATATTGAATAGAGATAAATAATGTTATACAAATAATAAAAAATAACATAATAATAATAATGTTAAAAAAATTAAATTACATTTCTTTAGCTCTTTAGCAGATTTTTACCGATTTATGATACAATTATACACATGATAAAATCATAAATAATCCAGTGCTTCTAAAATGTCACTAGTTTCATACTCTTTCTCCAGCTTCTTACACTCAATAGGTCGTGTTTGGTTATCACAATAACATTGTAACAAAATGTTAGTTGTGCAATTCTAATATTGTGAGAACCCTAATTCTGACTATAACCAAAACAAATGATGCTACTCTATACTCACCAGCTAGTATAGTCGGTTGCAGTGGGTGGAAAAGATCATCTCCAATAAAGCTAAAATATATTTTTGTAATTTTGCTTTAGAACTTGTGTAAATTCAATTTTTTTCTCACATTTAAGAGATCCTTTAGAGTAAGTGTCAATGTGGAACAATGGCACCAAGGGTTTTACTGGGCAGAAATGTACATGTTACAGTGTTTCCATGACTTCAGTTGGACAGCAATGCACCAACCTTTAGCTGAAGCAGTCCCTGGGTGGGAACACTCTCCAGCATGTACAGGACCTCAGAAGGAGGCGTGTCCTCGTCCTGAGCTAACAGAGTGACACTGGAGATGAGCCGGCTCTCTCCTGGCTCCACCTCCAGGCCGTTGTTCCTGAAGGACACACGATGGGATGATGTTCAGTTAATATCAGTGCTGGAAGAAGGACTCAAATTCTTACTTAAGTAAAAGTATTTATAATACAATGTAGAAATATTCTGTTACAAGTAAAATATGAGTGCAAAAGTATTAGAACCAAAGTATAGTTAAAGTGCTAAAAGTAAAAGTACTATTATGCAAATTGGCCCTTTTCTTAATAATGTTTATTATGTCACTGGATTATAATTAGTAATGCAAAAATGTGTTTCTTTTTTTGCAGCTAATAAATATGGAGCTAGTTTTGTGACTTATTATTCTCCTAGGCAACCTAGGCATCCCTAATAGTACATCATAATTAATTCGCTGATTTATATTGTTAATAAATAATATAAACGGGCAAAGTAACTAATGATGTCATATTAAAGTAGTAAGTATAAAGCACAATATTTGCCTACAAATTGTAGCTGGGTATCAAGTAGCATAAAAGGGATATAATCAAGTAAAGTACAGATCATATCAAATGTACTTAAGTTTAGTACTAGAGTATATGTACTTAGTAAATGTGCACCACCGGTTAATATTGGTGATTAATAAACAGAAAGTGAAGTGATTCTGACCGGACGACGCGAGGCTCCTCATCGTTGAGCGGCAGCACCATCACCACCACTCGTCTCTGGAGCTGGTGCCTGCCATCCGTCAGCTGGAGGGTGAAACTGTCCTCCATGTTCTCTGAGTCGTCGTGCATGTACATCAGATCCATACCTGCATGCAAATGATACAACAGATGTATTTGTCTTTTAGAAATATGCTATATTTAGAGTTAAATTATAGTAATATCCTACAAGCTTTGTTTAATTTAATTAATTGTATGTGAATGTCCCCTCTGTGTGAAGGAATTCTGACTCTGATTTGTTTCCTGCCATTATAGCATGCTATGAATCGTAAATAAGTGGAGAATGGTTGATGTGATAAAAAACAAATCAAAGGCACATTTATTATCTTGGTGGTGACACCAGATTCCAGGAACTTGTAAAAATTGTTATTCATCACAACTTATTATTTTGCCCTCATCTTTAAGCTGCACAAGGTTTTATTTTTCCAAAAAATCTGATCCTAGTTCATAGATCTCCAGAGCCTCATGAGCTAACATGACAGCAAAGCCAAAGAGGACCCCTTTAATGTTTTGAAGATATGCTGTCCCAAGCAAGATCCATGTGTACATGTACGCTAAGTAGTAATACAGTAGTTCCTAAATGAAACTGCTCACTACAAGGTCTGTGAATTTTCGTGAATAGCTGGGTTATGATTTTTGGAAAAAGAAACTGCGCTTTTTTAAATGTATTGTTTGGCACACATCACAAGACACGTCCTGTCTAGTTCAATTATATTTAAAATAAGGCAGGCATAGCTATGGACACTATCTCCAACACTTGGAAACTCACACCAAAACAAACTAGAGTGATACATGGCACTACATGTAAGTCAGAAATATGTTGTCCCTTAAATGTCTGAGAGCTGAGGTTTCCAATTAGGAACTAAAATGCTTTCTTTTCCCACAAGACAAGTATCCATCCATCCATCCATCGATCTTCTCCCGCTTATCCGTGGTCGGGTCGTGGAGGTATCAGTTCCAGCAGAGAGCCCCAAACGTTCCTTTCCCATCAACCAGCTCTGACTGGGGGATCCCAAGGCGCTCCCAGGCCAGCGAAGAGATATAATCCCTCCACCTGGTCCTAGGTCTACCCCTCGGTCTCTTCCCAGCTGGACGTGCCTGGAACACCTCCCTAGGGAGGCGCCCAGGTGGCATCCTTACTAGGTGCCCGAACCACCTCAACTGGCTCCTTTCGACGCGAAGGAGGAGCGGTTCAACTCTGAGTCCCTCCCGGATGACTGAACTTCTCACCTTATCCCTAAGGGAGACGCCAGCCACCCTGCGGAGAAAACCCATCTCGGCCGCTTGTATCCGCAATCTCGTTCTTTCGGTGACCCATCCTTCATGACCATAGGTGAGGGTAGGAACGGAAATGCCCCGGTAGACAGAGAGCTTTGCCCTCTGGCTCAGCTCTCTTTTCGTCACAACGGTGCGGTAAAGCGACTGCAGTACCGCTCCCGCTGCTCCGATTCTCCGGCCCATTGTTCCCTCACTCGAGAACAAGACCCCGAGATACTTAAGCTCCTTCACTTGGGGTAAGGACTCATTCCCTACTTGGAGTGGACAGTCCATCGGTTTCCTGCTGAGAACCATGGCCTCAGATTTGGAGGTGCTGATCCTCATCCCAGCCGCTTCACACTCTGTTGCGAACTGATCCAGTGAGAGCTGAAGGTCGCAGACCGATGAAGCCATTAGAACCACATCATCTGCAAAAAGCAGTGGTGCAATCCTTAGTCCACCGAACTGCAGACCCCCTCCCCCATGAATACGCCTCAAAATCCTATCCATGAATGTTACAAACAGGATTGGTGACAAAGCGCAGCCCTGGCGGAGGCCAACCCTCACCTGAAATGGGTCCGACTTACTGCCGAGGACCCGGACACAGCTCTCGCTTTGGGAGTCCAGAGATTGGATGGCCCTGAGTAGAGACCCCCTCACCCCATACTCCTCCAGCACCTCCCACAGTAACTCCCAGGTCATGCGCCTTCTCCAAGTCTACAAAACACATGTAGACCGGATAAGCGTACTCCCAGGCCCCTTCCAGGATCCTTGCGAGAGTAAAAAGCTGATCCGTCGTTCCACGACCAGGACGGAATCCGCATTGTTCCTCCTCAATCTGAGGTTCGACAATCGGCCTGTATCCAGCATTAGTATTTATTAATTAACCTGTTAAGCCCTGAGCCTGTTTTTCAGGTCTCAGGCTCGAAAATGACATTCCCAGAACAAATGACCATAACTACACTTGTAAAAGGGTCAAATTAATAATCTTTTTTCTCAAAGTAATGATAAACCTGTGAGTTGGATGTAGAAAAGTCAGAATCAATATAGATGCTTTTTATTTTAAAGAAAATTCAGATTGAACATAGTAAAGAAATGTAAATTATTGTGTCCGTCAAAAAAAAAAACATTACTTATAGTGAAAACCACCCTTGAATGATGGGATCGGAGACTAAAAGCTTTAGGAATCCAAAGTACAACATATAATAAGTACCCTGTATCAAGATTGATGCAAAACAAGTGACATTTGACCTTTTTAGAGAGATTTAGAAAAATAAACTCCACCTCTGGGGTCATTTGGGTGGAAATGGGCGTATTTGCCGTTTCTCTAGAACCCATTGGTCGATTTTGATGATTGACATCTCTTTTGAACCGTTAGAGCCAATAGAATCGAAGGGGAATTTCCACATACACACACATGTTACCATTGAGAAATGAGAGCTATGCACTCCCAGTTTGCCCAAAGCGAAACCTATCTTACGCTCTGAAATCTGAAAATGTAAAACTAGGTTTATTGCTGATGGATTATCAGAAATCATTTCAAAGTGACACAGACACATTGGATTAACCTATGGATTAACCTTCAGCAGCGTTTTTATCGTTTTAATGCCAGCCGCGTTCACACCAAGTACTTTCCTGTACTTAGTTCCGGCACTAAGAGCCCCGGCGCTTTTAACCCCAGGGCACTTAGTACAGATCGCGTTCACACCGGAGTACTTTTCCCTGAGGGAAGATTACGCAAATGAGCCGCTGACGTCACTTCTTCTTCTTCTGTTTTGGCTTTACTGGCAGGCCACAAACCACTTCACGGCGAGTACAGTAGGTGGCGGTATGCACCTTAAAGTTGTTTGCAATCCGCTGCAAAACAAGAGAAGAAGAAGAAAAACTTCCCGCGTATACTGCGACGCCCACCCACTCGCTGTACATTAGGCGTCTGTTGTTTACCTTCCGACCTCAGACATGATGGAGATGGAGTCGACTGAAGTTGTGCTGTTTGTGCTCATGTTATACAGCTTTGTAACTGAGTTAATGCAGCCTGAGCAACTTGCGTACAATCACAAAACAAGCCGAGCACGAGTGGTGGTGGAGAACGCTTTTGGCAGACTGAAGGGCAGGTGGCGGTGCTTGATGAAAAGAAACTACTGCAAGATGGACAAGATCACATTCCAGGTGGCAGCATGTTGCATATTACATAACCTTTGTGAAAGTAATGAGTACAGGGACGAATGGACTGCCTTACCGGCGACCCAGCTTTATGAGGCATCTGAACAGCGTGTAAATTGTAAACATTTTGACAATAAAGCTAATCTTTTGTACAGTGCTTTTGTTTCCCTTTTATTTTCCAGTCAAGACAGGCAACATTACAATAGGGTACAGTGTGGCAATATAATAACAATAAACTGTGCCAGGTGTGTTGTATGCACAGTAAATAAGCTCAGCAGCAAACCCACCGTTATTATTTATCTTCCTGAGACCCACTGCAT
This sequence comes from Trematomus bernacchii, assembly GCF_902827165.1. Classification (NCBI taxonomy): domain Eukaryota; kingdom Metazoa; phylum Chordata; class Actinopteri; order Perciformes; family Nototheniidae; genus Trematomus; species Trematomus bernacchii. The sequence goes on from NW_022987605.1 coordinate 1,186,758, forward strand.
CCGTCTGCCATAAACATACATGTTAGTTTCGGCCCATAGTGGACTCCATTTTGTGTTGTGTAAAATGGGGGGGGGAATTAAACATTTGCAAATCCCCATGTCCTCCTCAGAGGACAATCATAAAAACATTTAGTTTTAGGTCAAATAATATTTAAAATTATATAAATTATCATATTTGTGTATGTGCCCCTGCCATTCCTCCACAAGGTTGCAACATTGATGATAAATAAATGACAAATAAAGCTTTGCCAGTTTATAACCGATGAAACATGATGGTATCAGAATAACCACTTACATGTGATGTATAGGATGCTACGGTCACTAAAGATAAAGTGTCAGGAGAAATAAGCAAGCTACAGGATCTGTTTAACAGTAAATAGAAGTTCACATTTTTAATGTAAATAAAATAGAAGTTGTACATGTAAATTAACATTATCAATATAAAATAAAGTGTCAGTTGTATCAAGACTATATAATAACAGTAATAACAATAATATAAAATGAACTGGTGAGCATCTTGTCCTCCGTTTCCTGGGCCTTGGTGAACAGCACCATCTGATCCCCGTGCATAGACTCTTTCACCACGGCACGCCGGTCCTCCAACGCCTGGGCGGTGTCAAAGAAATTCGCATCCCGTGTCCGCTTTCCTATGAGGGGAAAATAAGCAAGATACAAGATCTGTTTAGTCGCCATGTAGTTTTACAACATACTAGGAATGTTTTTTTTGGTATTTTCACAAATAGAATTAAGGTTTCACAAATCTGAAACTGTGTTATAAAGAATGTTTAGCCTCTCTGGGATAATCCAGTCCAGATTTGATGAGTCTAGATATAGTGGTTTTAGATCAGGACCTGGTCTAATGTGGCCAGGATGCGAAAAAGCACTGAAATCTCCCTTTTTTGTATTTTCACAAATAGAATTAAGGTTTCACAAATCTGAAACTGTGTTATAAAGAATGTTTAGCCTCTCTGGGATAATCCAGTCCAAATAAATCGGCTATGCAGCGATTTAAGAGGTTCAAACACGGAGGATTGTGCTTCATGTATGCTTGAATTTTGTTTAATTTGTTGAGGCAAGTTTTCGTACCGGAAGTCATGTGACCTCTAGCCCTGATGTTTACAATGTTTGTGTGAGACATTTGTAAATGCCGGTCTTGGCGAATACGTTTTCACGCTGTTTCATAATTGTACCAAGAAGGAAATAAACATGATTGTGAACATCAGTTCGATGCGTAACGTTCTTTCAAGACAAAGTTACAGTGTGTGTACCTTTGCGTTTGGTTGCTGGTAAGGAGGGCGAGCTAGCGCTGTGATCTAGAATGCAAAGCTCGCTTGTTTCCAATCCCGAGAGTTGTCCATCCTCACCTGAAACAGACGATTAGTGCCATGAGTTAGTGAAGCAAATTACAGAAACACTACACAGTTATTCACAAGTCAAAACGTTTTCATAGCGGCTGAGAATATCTAGCTAGCTAGATGTAGCTAGCTCGGGGCCGGTGTTAGCCTATTCCGCCTAGCATGGCTAGCTTGATCTACTGAGCAAATAAAAGTACATCTGAGACCATTATTGTGCAGATTAAAACCCCAGTGCATGTAGTTGATTTTACCTTCGTCGTGGTCGTCATCGTTGGCCACTGAATCCGCCGTTTGTAGTCCTGCCCGAGTTTCTTTATTTTTAGCCGGTGTGTGCCGTGGGGCTGTGCAAATTCCCAGGTCGAGTGAAAGCTACTGAACTGGCTTCAGTGCATTCCCTGGGTCGCGTCCTCGGTGTAGATCTCCAGAAGCGCCGACACCTCCTCATCATTTCTTGATGCTTGCCATAACTGCTTTCAAAAACAAACCCAACGCTCCGTCGGGATTTTGTAGCGAGGGAAAACAATGGCGTCTCCACACAACATTTTTCACAGTTGTACGGGCGTGGTTTGCAATTCGCCCAGCCAATCAGCACTGGGGCACTTTTGGAGCACTTTTCACCCACAGAAAAGTACGCTCTCTGAGCTGGCTCTAAAAATGGGGGTAAAAGTACCCGAGATTAAGTACGATTTTTGGTGTGAACGCGACATAAGGGGTACTCACGGAACTAAAACGCGAAAAGTACGGTGAAAGTACTCCGGTGTGAACGCTAATTGAAGACAACTTTTGATCAGACAACAACAAAGGTAAGACATATTGCCGTGTTGGCTACCTAAAGCTACGTGGTGTGATGTCTGTTTTTGTTTCTCATGTCGCGAGTTTTGATCATGGAGTGATGATACAGATACCTATCGAATCTGTGTAATCTCACGATGCTAATCGATGGGTTGGATGTGCATTTACGATATGTAATAAGGGTTTTATACCGTGAGTTCTGTGCTAACGGCGCTAGAATCTTTTCGCTCAGGGCTAATTCAGAGGCTCAGCGTTAGTCTTGTGTTTTTTTTTTGCTAAAGATGGTTCATATCATCAGTTAGCTGAGTTTCTTCCCGTTACATGGATATGAAACATTCATAGTTTATTAAATCTTAAGAAGCCCTCAGACACTGTTTCCTGCAGATGTTGTGGTTTCTCCCCCGCCCGCGGGGGAATGGGGCTTAACAGTTAAACCTAGACCTCAACTACACTGAAACAATTTGTAACCCAAAGTCAGAGGTGGAAGAAGCAACACAGAATATTCACTGAAGTAAAATTAGCAATACTGCAGTGTAAAAATACTCAGAGTTACGAGTAAAGGTTGTGTATTCAAAATTGTACTCAAGTAAAAATGCATTAGCATAGAAAAATACTTCAAGTACCAAAAGTAAAAGTATGCGTTATGCAAAGTGGCTTTTCTAAGCAGCAGATATTTTCTTATTATTTGTATTCATTGTATTATAGTTGCTGCATTCATGTGTTCATCACTTTATTGTTGCACTTGGTAAAAGTGGGCCTTATTTGAATTATTTCCAATAAACCCCACTTTATACACTACTGGATAGCTTTACCTATAATAATATATAGTAATGTGTGACGATTTGTATTTATAACCTAAATAAAAAGTAACTAAAGCTATAAAAGAAATGCAAAGTTACACAACATTTACAAAAAATTACAAAATTTACAAAATGTAGCTTAAACCTAGACCACATTTAAACTGAAACAATTTGTAACTCATAGCATTTTAATTTCAATGTTAATTTGAGTCTTATGGGTGAGACTAGGCAATAGAACTGACATGTGAAAAGTACCATTAGAGAGATCTGTCATTGAGAAGTCGACCACAGGGGACTGATGAGCGGCCTCTTGTCTCTTGTAGATCTTCCTCTCACTGCTGAGGGTGATGATGCTGCCGTGGTGGGGGGGTTTAACCACACTGAAGAGCAGAATGTCCAGAGGAACGTCCAGATCCAACGCATGTAGAACTGACATGTCCAACTGCTTCATTTCTCCTTCTCGTACCTCAACAGAGAAGGACATAATCAAACACTGGACCACATGCTGAGAACAGATGTGATTTGTCTTGTGTAACTTACTGTGATGTTCCGAGCCACAAACTGTGGGATCTCATCGTTGGTGGGGTTGATAATGATGTAGAAGGGGATGTGGGCAGAGCTGTGTTTTCCGTCTGATATACAGAGCAGGAACTGGTCGGCTGTGGGCTCCATCCTCTGATGCCTGGACTGGACGTAGTTAATATGACCGTCCAGGATATCTTGGTAGGAAAAGGAAGCTGGGGAGAAGGAAGTCAGAAGTTAGTCAGAAAAAAGTCAAGTCAGAGCCAACTTCTCTCTCTATATATATATATATATATACATACAGATATATACAGATATATACATATGCACATATTAAGAGGTATACAATTAAAAAAGAAGGCACAACAGTATATATAAAAATAGCAGTCAACACACTAAATTGGAACGGATATGGGTGTAAGTCAAGTAGACTAGACTTCTAATTGGATGAATATATGACAATAGCACAAATATATATACAATAAGTTCAGTAGTTCTGTAGTGCAAATAACTGTCCATAGCAGCGTAAGGGTCTGCTGCTGGATGTGTGTTTGTGTGTGTGTGAAAAACATGTGATATTCAATGTGTTTCACCGATTTGAGGATCATTGACTGTATGATAATGCTTACCTATGCTTATGCCTGTGTTGCTTTTCTCAAAGCCAGGACTAGGCAGGACATTTTCAATGTAGCCAAACTGGGGGGGGGAAATCAGACTGAGCACCAGTTGGTCCAGAACAGTGTCCACGTCAGAGGCCTTCAGATGAGAAGCAGTGATAGGGGCAGACCCCCCCTCATCTACAGAAAAGATGTCTCCTGTAAACAAAAAGGACAAATCATGCTAAAACAGGGGTTTCCAAATCAATTTCATCGGGGGCCACATTAGCATTATGACGGTTTTGAACAGAATTCTGGCTGCCTTTATTGTAAAGTCAGCATACTGGGCTCTGTGTATGGAGCTGATGTGCTGTAATAGATTGTATCCCAGCACACTGCCTGGAGTCTACATTAAATGATTGGCCATCCAAGCATAATACTTGTGTATTGGTGGTAGGCCAACTACAATTATTTTAAGCTTTAAATAATGTTTCTATCAATGCATTTAAGGCCAAGTAATTCCTGCTTTACAATCGTGAATTGTGCCTTATTTGCTTTGGTCTAAAATTATATTTTGTGTGTGTTTCAATTTGGTTTAATGCAATTAAAATGACTAAACTAGGCTGACTAACATGTGAACAAAGAGTTGACTGCTGAATTGAAGTCTAATATTCAAATATATTTAAGGTTTGTTTTGGTCCTTGCCCATGTTTGAGGAATATTGGGATTTGTTGCGAAAACATGCAGCTAAAAGAGGAATCAAAACTTCTTGTCCCCCTTTACAAGCTAATCATTGTATCCACTGTTAACATGATGGCTCGCCTACTTTTTTCACGAAACAACATAGTATGCCACTGAAACGGCTGACTTCTAGACATTTTGCTGTAGTAGGTTCACATACAGTATGTCACACCAAATGTGTGTTCAATGAAATAAACAGCTGTTAACAAATATTCATGGTATAGTTTTTTCAAAATAACTTGCTTAATAACATATTTACCCATTTCACTGAGTTAGAAATAGCCAGTGGTGGATAGTCACAAAGTACATTTACTCAAGTACAGTACTTAAATACAATTTCGAGGTACTTTGACATTACCTAGGTATTCTCAGTTTTTGCTACTTTATACTTCCACTACACTACATTTTACAAGCTAATATTGCACTTTGTACTCCACTACTTTCATTTGACAGCTTTAAGATCATTAACTTACAGTATACATATTTTAAATAATTTATTAAATGAACATTGACATATAATGATAGGTTAAGATATCCAGCAGCAGTATATAAAGTAAATTCAATTTGCTTGACATTTAATAGCTGTGATAGGAACACAGCAATGATCACAATAGTAACCCAGTGACTCAATATACAATTCTGAAATCAGCAATTACACATAAGGAGTACTTTAAGCCGATACCTTTGTACTTTACTTAAGTTAGATGTTGAATGCAGGACTTTTACTTAACAGAGTACTTCAAATGTAGAGGTCAAAAACCTGAGTATCTTCCACCACTGGAAAAGGCCCACCTGTTGTCAGAGAAGGTGTTTGGCTGTCGACTGGAAACACAGTGACCTTGAGATCGTACACAGGCAGACTGGGTCGCAGCTGAGGCAAGTCTCTGGTCATGGGGGGGGGTTCTGCGGCGCAACATGGATGAGAGGTCTCTGTTTCTCCGTCAGAAACAACAAAGGTGATGGTGTCATGCCGAGGAGTGAGTCCAATCTCCAGTCCTGAAACAACAATCACATCAAGAACATTTAGAAACAGTACCTATTGTTCTGTATGGGGTTATACTGTACATGTACATTTATATTTACTGTATTTGTCTCCACATGCTCTTTCAAAATTGATTGTCCAGCTATGAATGTTGAAAATGACCTCAATCATACAGTAAAATAAAATGTTACTGAAGAAGAACGAAAAAAAGACAAGCTCCTGTTCAGCATAATGAAAAATCACCAGCAGTTTAAAAAACATTTCAGCATTTAAACTGATGTTTCCTCTGTGTACTTTATATCAAGAATACAACACAAAAATGACTCCACCCTATAAAGATAGTTAAATAATATAACAGCAAACTTTCTCCTCCATATCAGCTTACTGTACAAATACTCAATTTCAAGTAAAAGTACTGCATGGAGAATGGTACTTAAGTAAAAGTATTTAAGTATGATTAGTCAAATGTACTCAAAAGTACTTTTCCCAGGAATAGTTCCCGGAACTTAGTTCCCAGAAATCTTTAGTTCCGGAACTATCTAGTAGATCGCGTTCACACCGGAATAGAGTGAGAAGAATTTTCTAATCATAAATCTATCGATTCGAACATTATAAAAGTAGGGTAGACATGTGGAGTTTATCCGACTGAACAAAACGTGACCCGTCTCTGAAATGTGTGTCAACCACAGAGCTTATTTCCAGCTATTTTCCAAAATCCTATGGAGAAATTGCATTGGTATTTTGTCGAGGGAACCGGAAGAAGCTTACTTCCGGGTTTTAGGACGCCTCACTGCACCACTCTATGGGTGTTTCTCAATGTCAAGGAAGGATCCTTCAGAGCCACTATTTCAAGGATGCTACGCAGGAGCAGTTATAGGGGGGGGGGGGGGGGGGCAGTGCCCCCCTAACACTGACTTTGGACCCCCCTGTGGCCCCCCTGAAAATGAAAAATAAAAGTTTATGATTAAACGATATCCTGGCTGACGGAATAGGCGGAACTCATTTCATTTCATTTCAAACCTTTATTTAACCAGATGGTCCCATTGAGATCATGGATCTCTTTTTCAAGGGAGACCTGCAGCATATAGGTTCCACATGAAACATAAAACAATAAAGGACATCATACATTATATTTACAGGATACATTTACATAGTTATAGACATTTACAAGTACCCATAGTATCAACGAGCATTTCATTTAGCCTAGCTTTAAAAACATGCAGAGGAATGAGATTGCTCAGTTTCAATTCTTGCTGAAGATTGTTCCAAGCAAGTGGAGCTGCGCACATAAAAGCTGTCTTACCTAAGACAGTCCTTGCTCTTGGCACATCTAACAATACTACATCATGCGATCTCAGACAATAGCTGCTTGCAACTCTCTGTGTTATCAGAGAGCAGATATAATACGGGAGTTTACCCAACAAAGCTTTATAAATAAACGTGTACCAATGACTGAGCTTCCGTACAGTAAGTGATGGCAAACCTGCCTTGGCATACAGGGTACAGTGATGTGTAAGTGCTTTACAATTTGTGACAAATCTCAGTGCGCTGTGATAGGCGGCATCTAACTTGTTCAGGCAATGGGCAGGTGCATTCATATACAACAAATCACCATAGTCCAGCACAGGTCAAAAGGTCACAGAGCCTTTTCCTGGCCTCAAGTGAGAAACAGGACTTATTTCTGAAAAAGAAACCTAGTCTAACCCTCAGTTTTTTAAGCAGGTTATTGACCTGAAGATTAAAAGTAAGACAATCATCAAGCCAGATATCTAGGTATTTGTAACAGGCAACCACTTCTAGTACTTGTCCTTGCATAGTAAGAATATCTAAAACAGGCTCTGGTGTCTTTTTAGCTTTTGAAAAAAGCATTACCTTGGTTTTATCAACATTTAAAAGAAGCTTAAGTTCAGAGAGCTGAGTCTGAATAATGTTAAAAACAGCCTGTAATTTAACACCAGCCTCCTTAATGGAGGGACCTGCACAGTACATCACGGTATCATCCGCATAAAAATGTAAAGTAGCTTCACTAACTAACGATATTTGTCATTCTAGTCGGACCCATTAGAGCAGGGGTCTCCGCGTAATTTCCACTGGGGACAGGGGGGACATGTCGAAATCCTGTTTCCCCCACTTTACAAATATGTTTAACGCAAGCCGTCATCGTCACGGAGGAGCACACAGCCTCTGTGAGCGAGCGAGACAGAGAGAGAAAGAGAGAGAGAGCGAGAGAGAGAGAGAGAGAGCACACCTTTATCTATTTAATATAGCTGTAAAACATAAAGTAAGAAATCATTTCAATGTGTATTATAGGACAGTAAAAAGTTTAAAAGGGGAGTGATTAATGAAATATGCATAAATAAAAAGAAAGAATGCTAACTAAACTATAGGTAACATAAGATAAGAATAAACAAGTTTCAATGATTTGTTATTGGTTGTGATCATATTCTAAAGATGTTTGGATTATTGAAAGTATACAGCTCCTTTTCATCTGAGTGTTGAGAGCTGTATCCATACATTCATTTTGTGCTCAAAGTGCACCAGATTGACAGACCCAAACAGACACAAAGGTTAAAGGTCAGCATATCATAATGTTAAAATGTGCTATTTTTTGAAAGTAGCTTTCATCCTAAAAAAGGTTGGAGACCCCTGCATTAGAGCGTAAAAACTGTAACTATAAGTATCTGAAATAAATATGTGTACTGAAACAAATACCAATAACTGTATTGCATTGTTTTCTCTAATGCGCAATTACTTCATACTGTCTTTGTCTTTTTCTTCCTGCATTTATTGTGCCCCCCTCAGAAAATAACTGGCCCCAGCCTGGCCCCCCCAGTCAAATTGGTCTAGAACCGCCACTGATGCTACGTCATCGAATCCCGCCGAAGGACTGTTCCAATGTCCAGGATCCTTGGAATTCTACCGAGTCCTTCGTTGCGGGAAATTTCGAGGATGCACATGTGTATCCTCCACGGTCTTAAAAGCCCCACAATGCTTTGCGCACGGACCAATTTCGGAAATCTTTTGCGGAAAATGGCTGAATCTAGGCAGTACACATTTAAATGTAAGTATGTTCAGTGGCCAGTGGTGTAGTGGTCGTTGGACGTGGGGGATCGCCGTAACCCACTTATTTGGAGCCCCGACTTTTTTGAAGCATGATTTTTTTTGAATAGTCTAATAAATATAAAATCATTGCCAGTGTTATCAGTTGCAAGTGTGTATGTGTTGTAATAATGACAAAAACATAATACATTTCACAGTAATTATAATAACAAATAAAAAAGATTTCCTTAAAAAAGTATGATTCGTCATCACGCTCGTGACCCCAGCTCGCCGCCCGCTGATTTTGCAGCAGCTCTTTCCCTCAAGAACACAAACGAAACAGCTCTATAATGGCAGGCAAACATTTTTTACTTGACTTCTTTTCTAAAAAGAATATAATTCACGAGAAGAAAAAGGCTATCAGCACTACTACAAGTGAAGCTGCTACTAGTACTACATCATCAGAAGAGCCGCCTAAAGAAGTGGATAATGCTAGCACTAACGTTAACGTTAGCTGCGCTAGCAACGTTCCCCTGGCTAGCTCAAGCTCACCTTTCCCAGAAGAATGGACGGAGGAGATGTGGTAGAGGAAACAAGATACCCGTGGATAGACTGCAAAGCTGGGAAACTGGGCTGCAAAGTTTGTTCATCCATTACGGATTTATCAGTCTTCAAAACGCAAGGTTCAAGATTGGCAGATGAATGGCGTTCATACACCGTCACTTACAGTGGAAAAGACAAGAGCGGCATGTTGACGTCCCTCAGAATTATTTTAGTTCAACACAAAGAATCAAATGAACACACTGCTGCACAGTGGATTCAAGACAACGCAAAAAAGGAAACACTTGAGAAGGTCTGTGACAATATGCAACCCAGTCTCACGGCATTTCGTGTTATAGTCACAACATTTAATCTATTGATTCGTAGGGGTGTAACGGTTCACAAACATTTCGGTTCGGTACGTACCTCGGTTTTTAGGTCACGGTTCGGTACGTTTTCGGTACAGCAGAAAAAATGATCACAAAACATCTTTTGGGGGTTTTTAATTATTATTAAACTGTAAATAATGTATTCACTCAAATAAATGCAAAATATAATAAAATAAACATTAAGGTGCAGCATTTCGATGAACTGGAATAATCTGTATTTGAACTTTACTGTACTAGTACTCACAAAACATAAAATATTGATTTTGGGTTTTTAACCTGTTAAGCACTGAGCCTGTTTTTCAGGTCTCAGGCTCGAAAATGACATTCCCAGAACAAATGACCATATCTTCCCTTCTAAAAGGGTTAAATTAATAATCTCTATTCTCAAAGCAAGGTTACATCTGTGAGTTGGATGTAGAAGTGTCAGAACTAATATAGATGTTTTTTATTTTAAAGAAAATTCAGATTGAACATAGTAAAAAACTGTAAATTATAGTGTCCGTCCAAAAATCCTTTTTTACTTATAGTGAAAACTACCCTTGGATGATGGGTTAGTAGACTAAAAGCTTTAGGAATCCAAAGTACAACATATAATAAGTACCCTGTATCAGGATTGATGCAAAACAAGTTAAATCTGACCTTTATAGAGAGATTTAGCCAAAGAAAAACACTTCTGGGGTCATTTGGGTGGATTTGACCTATCTCTGGCCCCCCTTGCTCGATTTTGATGAGTAAAATCTCTTTATAACCGCTAGAGCCAATGGAATCGAGGGAAAGTTATATACACACCAACACGTTAACAAATAAGGAGTGAGAGTGACACGTGACCAAAACCGGAAGCTGCATACACTCTGGTGGCTACCATTAGCAGCTAACTTTTTCGCTCCGATTTTTACATAGAAATGGAATTATGGATTATAAATAATTTTTTCAAAGGCACAGATACATTATTAACCTATGGATCAACAGTTGTAGCATTTATTTTTTTCGTTTTAATGCCATTGAACACGTCTTTTGATCAGATTGACAGCTACGGTGAGACGATCTCCCGTAAAAGCTCCGTAAAGGTACGTGTTGTGATGTCTGTGTTTGCTTCCCCTGTCGCAAATTCGGATCGCTCAGTGATGATACTATACCTAATAATCTGTGGAGTCTCAGCTTTAATCGGATATATTGTATGTGCAGCTACGATAAATAATAAGGGTATCTTTATCTTGAGTTGTGTGCTAAAGTGCGTTAGCATTTTTTCGCTTAGTGCTAATTCAGAGACTTGGTATTACCCTTGTGTTTTGTTTTGGTAAAAATGGTTCATATCTTCAGTTAGCTGAGATTTTTCCCGTTAATCTCGTGCTACACATTAATAGTTTCATAAATGTTAAGAAGCCCTGAGACACAGTCTCGAAAAAAAAACGGTGGGAGGGGTCCAATGGGGGGAGCGTCCTCCTTAACCTCTTAAGCACGGCGGTCCCCCCATTGGACCCCTCCCACCGTTTTTTTCTTAACATTTATGAAACTATTAATGTGTAGTACCAGATTAACGGGAAGAATCTCAGCTAACTGAAGATATGAACTATTTTTACCAAAACAAAACACAAGTCTCATAAGAAGCGTCTAAATGACCCCTGAGCGAAAAAATTCTAACGCACTGCGACACACAATTCAAGATAAAGATACCCTTATTACTTATCGTAGCTGCACATACAATATATCCGATTAAAGCTGAGACTCCACAGATTATATAGGTATAGTATCATCACTGAGCGATCCGAATTTGCGACAGGGGAAGCAAACACAGACATCACAACACGTACCTTTACGGAGCTTTTACGGCAGATCGTCTCACCGTAGCTGTCAATTAGGTCAAAAGACGTGTTCAATGGCATTAAATCGAAAAAATAAAATGCTACAACTGTTGATCCATAGGTTGATAATGTACCTGTGCCTTTGAAAAAATTATTTATAATCCATAATTCCATTTTTTATGTAAAAATCGGAGCGGAAAAGTTAGCTGCTAATGGTAGCCACCAGAGTGTATGCAGCTTCCGGTTTTGGTAACGCGTCACTCTCACTCCTTATTTGTTAACGTTTTAGTGTGTATATAACTTTCCCTCGATTCCATTGGCTCTAGCGGTTATAAAGAGATTTCATTCATCAACATCGAGCAAGGGGGGCCAGAGATAGGTCAAATCCACCCAAATGACCCCAGAAGTGGGTTTTTTTGGCTAAATCTCTCTAAAAAGGTCAAACTTCACTTGTTTTGCATCAATCTTGATACAGGGTACTTATTATATGTTGTACTTTGGATTCCTAAAGCTTTTAGTCTACTAACCCATCATCCAAGGGTAGTTTTCACTATAAGTAAAAAAGAATTTTTGGACGGACACTATAATTTACAGTTTTTTACTATGTTCAATCTGAATTTTCTTTAAAATAAAAAACATCTATATTGATTCTGACTTTTCTACATCCAACTCACAGGTTTATCATTACTTTGAGAATACAGATTATTAATTTAACCCCTTTTAGAAGGGAAGATATGGTCATTTGTTCTGGGAATGTCATTTTCGAGCCTGAGACCTGAAAAACAGGCTCAGGGCTTAAGAGGTTAAGAGGTTAATTATTATTAAACTGTGAATATTCACTCAAATAAATACAAAATATAATAAAATAAACATTAAGGTGCAGCATTTCGATGAACTGAAATAATCTGTACTGTACTAGTACTCACCGAAGCAGCCAGCTTGACACTAGGACTTGCTTGCTTGTCATTGTATTTTCATGTTTTTTTTAAAGAAAGATGAACTTGTCCACATTGCTTGCCGAAAGGGCAGATCTGCTGGCACTAACAATATCTCCTGCTGTGTGGAGAACACCCTCTCGCTAGGGACAGAGGTAGCAGTCAGATACAGCCAGGTAGCGCTTCGCTAACATGGCTACATTAGGATATTTGACGTTTGTAATAGCTTTGGCTCAGTCTGAACTTTTTGCGAGTGGTGGAGGCTTAAATGCTAGTGGGAGTTGGGTTTGCACTTCAGTTATTTTTCTTTTGGTACCGGTGATATTCACGTTCGTGTGATGCCTTTTCAAATGAGTGTGCAAGTTTGATGTATTGCCAGCCGCATAATAATAATAATAAATAATAATACATTTGATTTATATAGCACACTTTAAAAACAACGTCATCTCAAGGTGCTTCACAAAGCTATAAGGAACAATAAGTAAAAAGTTATCTAAAGGAGCATATTGGATAAAATATGGCAGTATAAAAATAAAAATAAAAGGTTAAGAGCCTAGAAGGTTTAAAAAATAAATAAAGTAAAGGACAGTCAGTAAAATGCGGTGTGGAACAGGTGGGTCTTGAGGCATTTCCTAAAAACTGAGAGTGATGCTGAGGTCCGTATGTTCTCTGGAAGCTGATTCCACAGACGTGGACCCAGGGAGGAGAAAGCACGGTTTCCCATGGTGACCAGTTTTGTCCGCGGGACAGCCAGGAGATTGGAGCTGTCTGACCTGAGTGTGCGTGAGGTATGTGAATGTTTTCTTGTTAGCAGTTCCTGTAGGTAGGTGGGGCCAGTGTGGTTGATGGCGTTGAAGACCATTATGAGGACTTTCTAGTTGATCCGGTGTGTTACAGGGAGCCAGTGGAGTGAGTGAAGGATGGGGGTGATGTGCTCTGATTTGCGTGTTTTTGTGAGTATCCGGGCGGCACAGTTTTGTATATATTGTAGTCTCTGAGTGGTTTTTGCTGGAAGGCCTGCAAGCAGAGAATTGCAGTAATCAATGCGGGAGGTGATGAAGGCATGGACCAGTTTTTCTGCATCCGGTTTGGTGAGGGAGTGTCGCATTTTGGAGATGTTTCTTAGGTGGTAGTATGAGGCTTGGCAGACCGTCTTTATGTGTGCTTGTAATGAAAGGGATGAGTCCAGTTTCACACCTAGGCTCGTTACAAGCGGGGAGAGGGGAATGGAGTGGCCATTGATGCTGATATGAGGGATATCAGTTTTTTGTTCCAATCAGAATGGCCTCTGATTTGCTGCTATTTAGTTGGAGGGAGTTGTTGCTCATCCAGTGGTGTATGTGTTCCAGGCATCTTGAGACATTTGAAAGTGCCAGATGTTTATCCGGGGCAGTTTGGAAATAAATCTGTGTGTCATCAGCATATGTGTGGAAGCTGATGTTATAGCTCCTCAGTATTTGTCCCAGGGGCAACATGTAAATTAAAAAGAGCAGTGGGCCAACGACTGACCCTTGGGGTACACCAGAGGTGACACAGTGTGTGTCGGAGGTAACCAATTTTAGTTGAACAATGCCGACAAACAGCTTTGGTTCGGTCCACCTGTCTTTGTCCGTCATCCTTGTACGTAACTGCGAAACCAAAATGTTCCCAAACCGGAGACTTCAATGATGCTGGAGGATTTTCGAGCTCAACTTTATCTGCGTTCGCCATTTCGACAGTTCCTCAAATTACTGACTACATTTGAACACATCCCTGTGACCAGCTCTCATACAGTAGTATGCCTCTCGTCCAATGAAATGACTTGGTCGCTCTATGACACGTTGAACCCAATGTGAGCAAATTACTCTGAATGCTGCGACGCAGCACCTAAAATTACTTTCAAAAAGTTGTTTGTGTTCTCAATTTTTTACGTTTAACGTTATATTCGTTCGGTACACTTCAGTACACACGTGTACCGAACCGAAGGGCCCATACCGAATATTTTCGGTACGAATACGTATACCGTTACACCCCTATTGATTCGTGTTCACCAACACGATTTTCCCCTTTTTTTCGTGTCACACAGAACGATTTATTTTAAAAGCAATGTATTTCTATTGGTAGTGTGTTTCGTGCCTGCAACACGTCTTTCTGTCCGGTCGGGTCTTGGAAGACCGGAAGCTGTGTGGTTCATAAAAACATGTTCTTACTCAATATCAAGCCACGATTATTGTTTTTATTTTAAATCGTATAATGTCTGACTTTTTTTGCCGTCTGTGAGGAAAAGAAATGGGGCTCAGAGCCTCAGAATACTGAAATCTGTAATTTTCTACTTCTAAATTCCTAATTTGTTATTCTTTTCTAAATAACACACTGTTATTTACTCAACAATAACACACAATTATCCTTGGTTTTATTTATTTGTTTAATTCTATAATCCCGGGCTTTTTTGGCGTCCGTCAGGAACTGAATTTCAAAATAAAATAACCGGAAACAGACGTAGGCCTATATGGGACATTTCGAGCATTATTGCGATACACACCCACTGAACTGATTACCCAAGATCCTCAGCTATGGTTTAAGCTCGGTGATTGGATGTTTTAGCCGCGTGCACGTTGGGATATGGTGTTAATGCGATGTTAATGTTAACTCCGAAAAACATTTTGGAGTTTAGGATGGCCGAAGACACTACACTACCGATAATCCTCAGCTATCGTTTGGGACTACAGTCCCCATGATTAATCTTCAAGCTCTGGGATTGGATGTTGGAGTGGCAGTGCGCCAAGGTTACGCCGAGCGTCAAACAGCTCTTTGAAATGGAACGAAACCACGGCAGACTATCCAAAACTGGACTCGAACAGGACCAGAATTTTACAGGATATTGCTATATTATTTCACATGTTTTACTTCTACACATTAATATCTGATTTGTAAAACATCACAGACAGAAAGGTATATCCGTCATTTAATGGTAAGCTATTGAAATTCTGATTCCATAGATGTGTCTCCCATCACCCAAAACCCCTGACTATTCTTTCAACTTTTTATATTCAAAGAAAATCAGTAATATCTTTAAAAAGTCCTTTTATATCAGCTGTGCACCGTTATGGTGTAAATATAACCTATCTACCAATTGGATCAAATATAAAAGTCAGCCGAATTAGTGTTGATACTGCAAGGAGACGTATTGTGTGAAAAGAAATGTAAGATGTTGTTTAATTGCCGATATATTTATGATCCACGTTACATATTCAGTTTTGGTGGCAGTTCATCCTGTTTGTCTAGAAGTCTTCTCATCAGGGCTCTATAAATAGAGAACTACGGCAGATGTGTAATATTTAATGCAGCCGAACCGTGTATTACAATGCCGTTATGTGATGACTTTCAAAGAGAAAAGCAAGCACACTCGGATTAAAGTATTCTTTTTATTTATTTGTTTATGTTTTACGGATTTCATATCGCATTAACATCATATCCCAACGTGCATTGCGGCTAAACAATCCAATCACCGAGCTTAAACCATAGCTGAGGATCTTGGGTAATCAGTTCAGTGGGTGTGTATCTGTTTCCGGTTATTTTATTTTGAAATTCAGTTCCTGACGGACGCCAAAAAAGCCAGAGATTATAGAATTAAACAAATAAATAAAAACAAGGATAATTGTGTGTTATTGTTGAGGAAAAAAATATTTAAAAAATACAGATTTCAGTATTCTGAGGCTCTAAGCCCCATTTATTTTCCTTGCGGACGGCAAAAAAAGTCCGACATTGTACGATTTAAAATAAAAACAATAATCGTGGCTTGATATTGAATATATATGAATGCATCAAAGCTGAAAAGCTACATGTGCTGTATTCCGGTCTGCTTACTACTTGGCACAGAACGACAGGCCATATTTGGACAACTATGGATTACTAGAGTTACAAGATGAAAATGGGGTTGACATAGGCATCGGTTTGCACTCCAGGTACAGTGCAGCACAGATAAGTGACCATATAAGTTCAGAGATGCGTAAAAAAGTATGCCAAAGAATCCAAGCTATAGAAGGTAAAGTTTATATTCTTATAGATGAGTCAACGAGTCTGGGATGTAAAACTACATTGATTGTGTACCTCAAATGTGAAACGGACAAGAGCTGCGAACCACATTTTATGATTCTGGATTTGATTGAACTTCCAGACCAGAGAGCCGACACAATTACGCAGCACTTGTTGAAATGCCTCCAAGGAAATGGCTTCGATGACGCTTACTTGAAGAAGCATTTAATTTAATTTGCAAGCGTCATGTTGGGACGAAAATCAGGTGTAGCCAAACAGCTTTCTGAACTGTACCCTAATAGTCACCTGGCATTGCCTAAATCATCGTTTGGAGCTGGCTGTGGGGGACACGGTGTCTGACGTGAGTGGTGTGAACCATTTCCAGGCGTTTATGGACAAATGATACACTGTGTACAGCAGATCACCCTTAAACCAACGAGAACTGGCAAAGTGTGCTGCTGAGTTGCATCAACAAATAGGAAAAATAGGCCGTGTGTTGAGCACGAGATGGGTGGCCAGTTCTTATCGCACAGTATCCGCTGTTTGGAACAACTTTGAGTCACTGTGTGCACACTTTAGCTTTGTGATGACAGATGAGAAACGATCAGCAAACGTTAGAAAGCTGTATCAAGGTCCGTTAAAGCGGCTGACTTCAAAGCAGTTTCTTTTAGATTTAGCGCTTATGTGTGATACACTGAATGAGTTAGCCCTGTTGTCAGAATGTTTGCAAAAGCGCACAACATCAGTAGCCTACGCCGACAAACTGATCCACCAGAGCATTCGTTTTATCAATGGACTGGGGGAGCGACCTGGGACCAAGGTCCTTGCAGCTGAAAATGCCATATCAGAAGGCAGACTGGGCACAGTTGTGCTCACAGACAACTCCAAAATCATCACCATCAATGGTCAACAATTTCTCCGGAGTCTAAGCATCAACCTTAGCCATAGAATGTTCACTACTGCATCATCTCGTGGAGCAGCCTCGCAGGCCCAGTCGGACTCAGACTATGTTAACTTGCTCGCTCAAGTAAAAGTCCTGGAACGCGACAACTGGCCACCAGCTCAGACCATGCCGCCTGGCTATGGAGAGGTGCAAGTGAGTGAACTGCGCCAACGATTCAGGCTGCCGACTGTAAGTGTAATAAATGCATTCCGAGACTTTGTCGAGAGCACTGTGGACGATGCTACACCTGCCGAGCTCAGGCCCTTGATGAACTGCACTAGACTCATACCATGCAGCACGGCAGAATGTGAAAGGGGATTCAGACTGATCATCACCCCAACGCGAAACAGGTTGCTGATTGAACGGGTATCCACCTTGATGTCCATCAAGCTACATGGGCCACCTCTAACCCAGTGGGATCCGACAGGATATGTGACAACTTCGCTGAGACGACATCGCTCAGCTGAAGACAAGAGGACACGACAGGCTGCAGCCGAATCTCGCAAGGATCCAGACCCACTGTGGCGTTTCCTCTGACTGACATCAACAACGGTGAGTAACACTGATTTTTTAGGCAGTGCCGCTGCTTATTACTGTTTCTTTATAGTCCATGATTTGAAGCCTGTGTGTGTGAAGGGCAGCGCCGTGTTTGTGTGTGTGTGTGTGTGTGTGTGTGTGTGCGTGCGTGCGTGCGTGCGTGCGTGCGTGCGTGCGTGCGTGCGTGCGTGCGTGCGTGCGTGCGTGCGTGCGTGCGTGTGTGAGAGGGAGGGAGGGAGAGGGAGAGAAGCAGCGCTGTCTGCTTATTTGCAATGTAGGCTAGGCCTAATCAGAATACTTTCAAGTCCAGATTCAATGTTGTTTGCATAGGTAGGCTATATTTTTCGTTTCGTTCATTTAATAAGTTAATTTCAGGACAACTTTGGGAATTTTGTTTGTTTGTTTGTTATGAGTTTTAAATAGATTTTGAAAGTGGAGATAGAGAGAGAGAGAGAGAGAGAGAAGCAGCGGTGTCTGATTAGATGCAAATACTGTAGCTCAAGCATTTATGCAATTTAGGCCTATACATTGTTTATGTAACTTATGTGCCGGTGTGTCCATGGTTTTGAGTCTGTGTGTGTGTGTGTGTGTGTGCGTGTGTGTGTGTGTGTGTGTGTGTGTGTGTGTGTGTGTGTGTGTGTGTGTGTGTGTGTGTGTGTGTGTGTGTGTGTGTGTGTGTGTGTGTGTGTGTGTGTTGAGCGCAGCGCCGTCTGCTTTTTGCAGTACAGTAACTAAAGTAGGACTAAGCATACCGGTAGTTTCTGTAGACCTGTCTGCCCGTTTTGTGAGTGCAATGCGCACTTGTGGCATTGTTTGGGATGACCTAATTAAAATTGTACACCCAGTAAGAAAATCCCCACTACACCACTGTCAGTTGCGTAGTAAATGTGCACATGACTTGTGTTTAAAGTTTATAGTCCGTTTGAGTTTTGCCCGTGTGAACGCAAACCGAACCTTCTGAAAAATGAAACAAACTGTAGTCAGAGAAGCGGACTATTCGGTTTGAATGAGACCTTAGAATGTTTTTCATCTAAATAAATAATTAAAATGAACCTTGTTTTGACTTTGCCTCTTTTGTTGATATTTGTGGTTTATGCTACAATGTGCACCAATTGTGTAAAAAAGGTGTGCTATGTATGATATGAATACAAATGTTATTATTGATTGGTGATGGGGATTTTATGATTTTCTTATGGCTGCTTATCCTCCAGGACTTTTTCAAGGCTGCAAACAGAAGGAGAACGTTTTATGTTAGTTTAGTGGTTCTGTCCTGGAGAGATGATCATTTTTACAAAATACAGTTACTCAAGTACATCTTCGATCTTCGCAGATCAGTTATGAGTCTTCAAACGAATCGCGCTCAATTTAAGGCGGGGCCTTTAATATGACGCACACCTGCACACTTGCTAGCCTGTTCCATTCTTCGTTCTCCGATTGCCAGGAAGGATTCTTGCCTAGCCTCTGAAGGACCTGACTCAGAAGACATGTCCTACCAAGGAAGCGTCATTGACATTGAGAAACACCCTATAAGTCCCAGAGGGAGGATTACGCAAATGAAGCCGCTGACGTCACTTCTTCTTCTTCTGCTTTGGGTTTACTGGCAGGCCGCAAACAACTTAACGGTGTATACTGCCGCCCGAAGTCCCCGGCCGGAAGTCCCCGGAGTTGGGGACTGGCTTCAGTAGAAGCCGCTGGGACTCCCAGCAGCTTCTACTGAAGCCTTCCGAGTAAATCGCCAGAAGCGCCGACACCTCCTCATCTCCACCGCTCCCATGTTTTCTTTTGTGTTGCCATAAGTTAGTCTCTCTCCGTTGGTGCGCTGGGCTAATGCTAATGCTAATGCGAGCAAATAAAATGGCGGCTTCACCAAAACTTTTCTGAGTTTTACGGGGCGTGGTTTTGCAATTCGCCCAGCCAATCAGAAATTGGAACCTTTTCCTCCCCAGGAAAGTACCACCTCTCTAGCAGGGACTGAAAAGGGGTGAAAAGGTTCCCGAAAAAAAGTTCTAGTTCCAGATATTTTTGGTGTGAACGCAAAATCCCAGGAACTATCGGAACTATTCCTGGGAAAAGTACTCCGGTGTGAAAGCGCCTAATTGCAGAAAAACTCTAAATGTAAAGTACTTTAAATATTTTAAAGCAAAAGCAGCAAATCTTCGCATTCAAGAAGCAAAATGACTTCCAATTACTTTTCTGTACAACTTTTGACTACAAAATGTAGTGGATTAGAAGTATAAAGTAGTATAAAATGAAAATACTCAGGTAAAGTACAAGTACCTGAAATGTGCAGCAGTAATACTGTAAATTGGTCCAAAGAAAAGCTATAAGCACTTTAGCGTTCACCAACCTGTGTGTCTGTAGCTGATGACCCCTGCAGTGATGTCTGCCTGTAGGAAGCGATCCACCACCACAGAGCTCCGGAGAACCACACCATGGTACGGCTGTCGGGCGATCAGGAAGGTCAGGCCGCTGTTGTCACTGTCTGCATCAGCAGCGTAGATATACTCAGCTGTGATGACCACTTCCTGTCCCTCTGCACAGCTGAGAACAGGTTTCAAACCAGCAACCAACACTGGGACTTCATCATTGATAGGCATCACCTGCAGATGACATGCAAGGCAGTTTAGTTAAACAATGAATGGTTCAGTTTTCACTGACGTTTTTCTTACTGTAAAGCAGAACACAGAATTTAAGGTCAAAAAGCTTGTCCAGTTCTATTACCTTCACTTGCAGGACAAAACTGACCGAGTTGGTGCCATCTGTTGCAGTAAATTCAATGTTGTCCTCTAAAGTTTCTGAGCTGTCGTGCTTGTACCTGATTGACAAATGAGAGACAACATTAAGACTTGCTAAGTGATGAAATAAACTGAACGCTTGATGTAAGAATTTTATTAAATGAATGTTCTACACAGCTTTGGTATTTCATTGCTGTTGCATGGCTTCTTAATTCCATACATTTTCTGTTAACCCACTTTTGGTTTTAGTTGTTTAAATATAATGTTGGATAGTTTTATCTATACATTGTAAAATAACATATTTAGTTTGTAAAAATGTGAAATTCAAAATGTAGTAGAGAAAGTAGTATACAATGAAAATACTCAAGTGCCTCAAATGTGTATTTGAGTACAGTACTTGAGTACATGTAGTTAGTTACTCTTCAACACTGAAGCTGATTAATGGCAGTCCAATATTCACCAGTCTTTTAGCTCTGTCAGTTTGATTGCTAGCACATTAGAGATGATAGCCTTTAACTTGAATATACATTAAGGCTCTCTTTGTACTGCCATCTAGGGGTCAGAGCTTTCTGACAATTGATTCTGATGAGGGTGAGATACAACTTGGCAAATGCAATCCATCAGCCATGTGTACATTTTAGTGTTCAGTTTATTTTGACACAGTGTCAGAGATTTGTTGGAGCCCTGAGAGTCAAGTCACACAGTCATAACAGTTTTCTCCATGTGTTAAAGGGGACCTATCATGCAAAATGCACTTTTGTACGTCTTTTATACATGAATATGTGTCCCCGGTGTTCCAGGGAACCCACAAAGTGTCAGAAAACACAACCCTCTCTATTTTCCTCCATACCCAAATCTCTAAAAAAGGGGCTGCAACGGATCTGATAAAAACTGATCCAGATTTGAACACTGTCCTGATGTCAGGACAGTGGCGCTACGGCTATTGGGCCAACTCCACCAATCAGGAGGAGACCGCCACGGCCATTGCCGTTCAAAAGCGCTGGAGACGATGTAGTACATATGCCAGGCCTGTAGGTGGTGCTGTTCTCACAGAATCAGCCCTTGCAAAAATAGGGCTATATAAATGCAAATTGAGCGAAATGAGGCATGGCTAAAATGCATGATCTGTTTGGTATTTTGAAAAAAAAAAAGTATAAATATGCCTTATATAGGTATGGTCCTACACTATGTTATTATAATATAGCATGATAGGTCCACTTTAAGTAAAAAAGTGTTTTACTATAATCTTTCTATGTTCCTTTTTCCAGGTTTAATTATACTTTTTCGGAAGGCGAAAAATGGTCTGCCCAATTTAGAAATAGAGGTAGTGGAGCTTTTGTGGAGGAAAAACCCTTTATCTATATTTGCTACTTCTCACACTTCTTAGCTAAACTTGGGAAAATTCCGTATTAAGAAGATTTGTTGCAATGTTGTTAGTTTCACTCTATGTGCACCAACAGTATGACCTTCAACTCAGGTGAACTGAGAACATCCTGATATGGCCTCCCTAACTCCCTAACTTCCTAAATGCTCCTTTCATTATCCCCAAGCTTCCCCCCTCCCTTTCTCCTCTCTCTGTGTTATTATATGCAACCCAAACTCTACTCTTGTCTTTCACTCTGCAGACTGTATGCTCTCTGTATGACTGACTGGACTTTCTTGCAAGAAATACAATACGACAAAGACAGCTGAATGGTTTGATTCTCTATCCACATTTGATAAATAAATTCCCGCCACAGTTACCTAGTATGATTTTCCATGTGTAATCTGTTTTTTCACCTATTCTAGGCAAAAAAACCGTTTTTGATCAATTTAGATATGTATAACAAGATTGATTTCCCACTTGAATGTCAGTGCTTCCATAGAGAGGAGTTTATACAATTCTATGCATGTGTTGTAAAGGTGTTTCCATTTTTGCGTTGTGAATCCCACATGAAATGAACAAACAAATGATGTCTGACCTCACTTTAAGGCTCTTCACGTGTTGCACAGTGAAAGCGCTGCCTGGCTTTAGTGGGAGGCCCCCCAGCTGCAGAGCTCCATGCTGCGGGTCCCTCTGAAGCACCACCTGCAGGGCTTCCTCCAAGGAGTCCACGTCTGACAGCCGCAGATGTTCAGGCCCGATCCAGCCACCCCCTCCCTCATCTACTGTCAGAGGGTTGGTAATAACCTACAACAGAACGTATCCACACTTTTTCTAGATATTCAAACATATCGACGTAAGAAATGAGGAACACATACAATACATTGAATATTCTCCCTCACCTGTGGCGGCTGGTTGTCCACTGGCACCACAGTGATGTTAAAGCAGATCCCAGTGACTGTTTTGCCCAGGTGGTTGGTGACAGAGAGAACAAATTGTACATACTGAGGGTAAGGGCCAATGTCCATGACCGGAGGCATGTAGGCCACTTTCATGAAGTTCACTGCATGCTGGAAAAAACATAAAAATAAAGATTTATTTGGATGAGTCTCACTAAATGTACCTATAATGTATTCGTAAACAAATAACTAAAATGTGTACCTGTGTGAAGAGCCTCAGCACTGGTGCGTTGGAGTCTTTGGAGAATTTGGCTATACTGTCGACTAAAAACAACCTCCCAGCATCAGGCCTGCTGCTCATGAAGACAACAGAATGTCAATTACACAAAAGGTTTTCACGCTGGTTTCCCTTGTAATTTTCAGAAGGTGAGGACATACTAACCTGTGAGGACCAGTGAAGAAAGGCGGAGTTGTAACCGTAAAAGTGAGCTCACTGTCTGGAGACTCCTGGTCTACAAAGTGCAGCTGTTGCCGTGTTATATGGACCACTTCTGTTTCTTTGATCACAACACAGCGACTGGAACCAGGAACCTCTTTGGGTGGTTGGTCTGGAACAGGCTCTATGTGCACCATCACCACCTGCACCGCATGAAACCATAATAGATCACTGGATCCGAAATCAATCAATACTGTAATGCAATTTAATAGTAATACTACAAATCCTAGACCAAAGCTGTTTTTTCCAATGGATTTTTTCATTACCTCTTTTTTAGCCATGCTAGTGTTATAATAGTAGGGTCAAGCAAAGTAAGGGCGCCTATCCATTCAAGAGAGAGAGAGGGTGGTACGTGTGTGGCGAGTGATGGAGTATATATATGGAAGTGAACGGGACTAGCAGAAGCTATCAATCTGTAAACAAACTTAGCTAAATTGCAAATAAATACATTGGCCTCCGAAGATAAAGCTTGACTGCCTGCCTCATTGAGTGTGTTATTGAACCCCTGGACCACTATCCCCACCAGTGCTGTAAGAAGTACTTAGATCTTACACTTAAGTCAAAGTTATATACTGTGTAGAAAAAATGTGGTACAAGTAAAAGTCCTGCATTCAAAATGGTATACTTATGTATGACATCTAAAAGTACTTGTTATCCAAAGTTATTTTTGCAGTTGGTTAAGGATAAAATAACTTCAATGACTTGTTATACTGCCAGGTTCCTCCATCAATAATAGTATCATAATGGATTAGTTGATTACATTTTTTAATTAATAATAACTAATCTTGTCAAATAAATGTAAGTGAGTAAAAAATACAATATTTGCTGCTAAAATGTAGTGGTACAAAGTAGCATAAATTGACAATACTCAAGTAAAGTACAAGTATCTCATAAATGTACTTAAAGGTAGGGTAGATACGTTTGAGAAACCGGCTCGAGATACACTTTTTGTTATATTCCATGGAATGCTCTTAACATCCCGATAGCAATGAATATCTTAAGTGCTGTGACAAAAAATCCATAAAAAAATGTCATCTGTGGAAGCCGTAATACTGTAAAAAGCACGACCAATCATTTTAGCCGGCCTGGCTAAAATAACTGGATGGCCTACCTGCCTGTCAGCCTTCCATCTGTGCACAAACTTATCTCGTGCCCTCATTGGTCATGTGCGCGTTCGTGTGTGTTGGAGGAGGGGCTCTGTAAGGAAGTGGCAGATTTTCTCCGGTTGTGTATTTTCAAATTCTAGCGCACTCGAGCCGGTTTCTCAAACTTACCTACCCTACCTTTAAGTACAGTACTGCAGTATATGTTACTTTCCAGCACTGTATGTTACCCACTTGAGGCTCTGACAGGTTGGGGGGGTCATGGAAATCTGACAGCACCACCTCAAAGGAGTCATCAAACACCTTGTTTCCTAGGTGACGATAGTAAACCATGGACTGAGACAGGTCTTTCTGCAGAAAGTGGCTGACAGGATAACCTGGGTTAAAAACAATGAAAACGTGACCTGGTTAGGAAACAGAAACAAACTCCATGTAGGATAAATAGTGAAACAATCCATCTTCTGACCTGTGAGACCTGTTGGGGGCATCTTCATGACTTCTCCTGCCTGAGGGGGACGGGTGATGTTAAACAGGATGTAGTCGTCGCTGGAGTCCATGTCTGAGGCCTGGAGGGTGGAGCCTCTGAGCAGAGCCAGCTGGCCCTCAGACACCTCCAGCAGCATGTTGGTGATGAGGAACGGAGGGCTGTCGTCCTTCGGCAGGATCTTGATCGGGAACTTGTGTCGAGTCTGATGGAGGCCGTCAGTGATGCGGAAGATGATGAAGTCTTTGGTGGAGTCGCTGTCATCGTGGTGATAGCGAACCACGCCCGCTTTGAGGTCATTGACAGTGAACATGAAGCCCTTTCCCCCTGGATTTTAAATGAAACAACCAAATAAAACGACTTGATGGTTTTCCACTACTTATTTGTACAATCGACTCCCGTCTTTAAACCGTAAACCTTGTCACTTTTGTTGAGCAGTTTATACTACCACTGAGCAGGATTATATAAAGTGGAATGTGCAATACAGCTGACTTTTCTGGATTCTTCTGGAGCGGTGGGCACTGTCATGGTCCCGTATAGGTGAATGACATACACATTTTGGTTTCGCGAAAGTTGAAGTCAATGTGCATGTTTGTCAGATTTGTATCTAGAATGTTGCTGTTTTAAAGGTCACCTATTATGCAAATCCTTTTTTATGTCTTTTATACATAAATGTTTTCCCCAGTACGTTAAGAGATTCGGAAGTTTCAGGAAAAAATATTCTCTCCCCTTTTCTCCTGATCCATCTATATAAAATCCTGTCTGAAAATGAATTAATGAGATTTGGCCACTTTGTGATGTCACTATGTTTTTTGGGTTGTGTAACCACCAGCTAATAACCAACTAGTAACACTAGAGCATTGTGTTCTTTTTAACCAAAAATCTCTCAGAGGGGCGTGGCCAGCAGCAGCTCATTAGCATTTCAAGCGACAGTCACAGAATCAGCACTATTGGAACAGGGCTGAAAGAGAGGGGTTTATGGCATACTACATGACATTACATTACATATCATTTAGCTGACGCTGTTTTCCAAAGTGACTTACAATAAGTGAAAAAACAATAAAGAAACAAACACCGAACAACAAGGAAAGTACAGATATAATAATCGAATTGAATCACTTCAAGCAAGATCATACCATATTAAGCGCTGGTGAATCAGTTATAAGACCTGAATAAACTCAACAAGTGCTTCTTTTTTTCTTTTCTTCCAGCAATAACTTAATTGCCAAGGTACACTCGAAATAGATGTGTTTTCAGTTTGCAACGGAAGATATGCAGAGTTTCTGCTGTCCTGATGTCAATGGGGAGCTCATTCCACCATTTAGGAGCCAGTATAGCAAACAGGCGTGTTTTTGAGGGTACCTGGGTAGCAAGCCGATTGGCTGACGCAGCTACATGCTACAATGCATGATCTGTTTGGTATTGGGTCAAATAAAATAAAAAGGAGCACTCAGAAATGTCCTTGTTGTTCTGACTTTGAATCCTCATGGTTTATTGCACTTATTGTAAGTTGCTTTGGACAACAGCGTCAGCTAAATGCAATGTTATGCAATGTATTTCAAGCCAAACACTTTAGAGATGTTGTGCGTATATCTGAGACCTATAATATAGTGTTGAAAAAGAGTATAATAAGGGACCTTTAAATGCTGTGAAAAGACTGGATATGATTTGGTTAATTAACAATATAATCATGCCATTGTTCAAACCTTGTCACTGTTATCTTATAGTTAAGGCACCGTGCCTGCTGATGCATCAACTCATATTATATTGACAAATCTGCATCATACACAGACAGATTCTTGGAGGAATGTACTTTAACTTTGATTTCTGGCCTTATATGAGTTTTTCCTGTGTCCACTGGCAGTCGTGTTCATACCTCTGACAGTGAGCCGTCCGTGCTGCAGGCCGTCCACAGTGATGATACGAACAGCATTTATGTTATCGTTGTCCACAATCTGGAACTGCTCCCACATGATTGGTCGAGACTGACCCTCCAACAGACTGAGGCCTAAACAAATAAACAACTTAATTTCTTCAATGCATTTGAAAGACCTTTGTGTGTTTTTAAGGTGACGATGCTAACATACCCATGTTCCAGGACACTCTGGGTGCATTCGTATCTGCATTCCTAACAGACATGTGAACCGTCATTGATGGGCTCTTCTCAAAGAAAAAATCATGAACCTCCAATTCCACCTATATGGGAGGGGTACAACGATTTTCAGAAACCATTGACTAAACCAAACTACATTTTGTAAAAGAAAGGTCAATTCTACCTCGTAATTCCTGCGCTGGGTATGTGAGGAATTGGGAGGTTGATACCCAATGAGCATGTCGTTGAGATCGAGCCATGTGAAGGAGGAGATTGGGCGAGTGTGATCGGACAGATGGGTGATGAAACCGTCCACAGGCGGTTTGGTGATGTTAAAAACTAGAAGCTGTTGGGGAGTTTCCTCGTCCTCAGAGTCGAGAGTAGCAGTGGAGAGCGGAGTGAGGATGAACTGATCCACCTCCAGGATAAACATGGACATGAAGGACGGCTTGGGAGGCTGGTTGGGCGTCGCACCAACAACCCGGACTGGAATCCAGGCCTGTTCAGACTTCACAAAGAAAGCAAAACAACCAGAACTTATAACACATATTTCTTATGTAGGGTCTTTACTCGTACTCGTTATGTAAAAAGGCACATTCAAACATCAGGTATATAATATGAATTATTTTGTTGAAGTGACTGGTGCAATAATGTGTTAATGATTTTAATTTTGTACTTGAGAAAGGTGGGGATTATTGAGATGAATGTATACACTACCATTAAGCTCAATCTAAAATAATATATGATAATGCATGGGTCAATTTATATTTTGTATCAACCTAAATCTGCAAAGTTACTAATAACTAAATATCTCAAATAAATCTAGTGCAGTAGAAAGTACAACATTTGCCAAAAATATTTAGTGAAGAACGGTACTCAAGTAAAGTACAACTACCTCAATTTTTTTACTTAAAGTGGACCTATCATGCTATATTTAAATGATATATTGTAGGGCCATACCTATATAAGGTATATTTATAAGTTTCTGTTTTCAAAATACCAAACAGATCATGCATTTTAGCCATGCCTCATTTCGCTCTATGTGCTGTTTGCTGTCTACGGGTCTGATTCTGCTGACCACGCCCCCCTGCAGGAGAGGGGAGACGTGCTCTGATCAGCTGCTGGGCTGTCAGAAGAGGGGGAGAAAAAGAGATCTCCGTCCTCCGTGTTTTATTATATAGAGTCGTTATTCATTTGTTTTAAAGCTCAATAAATAATAAAGAAGACCTTTGACCGGCACTTTTCTAATTTTGTCCGGAAGATTTAAACTTTAACGGACATCTTGACCGGCGAAAGAAACTGAAACTGAAACTCTGCCGCACGGTCCCCTCGTTCCTTGGAAGAGGCGGAGAGGTGGGTGTTTGTCATCTGCTGGTGGACTAACCGGAGAGAATTACAGTGCTTGCCTCGACGGGGAGGGATTGCATTGAATTAAAGCAGCGGGAGCAAACGCTTGCCTCGGGGAGGGAGAAAGAAAGCCACAGCGGAGAATAAACAGAAGGGTAACCATGGTAACTATGGGCAGGAAGTCTTCTTCGCTGCTTTTGTGGCAGACTACAGCGCCACTTACAGGCCTGGCATATGTACTACAGCGTCTCCAGCGCTTTCGAGCGGCAATGGCCGGCCGTGGCCCAACCCCACATTCCCCTGATAGGTGGAGAGTTGGCCCAATAGCCGTAGCGCCACTTTACTGACGTCAGGACAGTGTTCAAATCTGGATCAGTTTTTATCAGATCCGTTGCAGACCCTTTTTTAGAGATTTGGGTATGGAGGAAAATAGAGAGGGTTGTGTTTTCTGACACTTGGTGAGTTCCCTGGAACACCGGGGACACATATTCATGTATAAAAGACGTACAAAAGTGCATTTTGCATGATAGGTCCCCTTTAAGTAAAGTACTTGAGTAAATGTACTTGGTTACATTACACCACTGCATTCAACAAATGTTTGAAGCAAAAATGTGACACTGTTAACCCAAAATATTGCTTTTGCCTAATAAGATCTGGAAAAATACACTCATGTAAAATCCAAATTGTAGGACTAAAGAAAGGAATATAAAAGTTGTTTTATCAAAACAAAAACAAAAAGCCAAACTACCTGATATATGCTGCCGCTCCTGAGGTCCTTCAGGTCCAGTCTGATTGCGATGTAGTCCATGTCTGGAGATGGAGGGTCTATGTGCTGATACCTCAGCCCCATCATCAGGAAGTCATCACATGGAATTTTTGTGAATTTGACCCGCTTCAGACCCTTCAGGCAGTCCTCAGATTTACACATTGCTCTGGCTTTATTTTCTGAAAACACAATCCAAGAGGATTTGTATTCTTCTTTTATCTTCACTTATCACAGCCAATTCACCAATGGCTCACTCAACTGATTTCACGCTTACCCAAAGGGATAAACCAACGTTTCCAAACCAAGCTATCTTTGTATCAGTAGTTGGGTGGCTGCATATCATTACTTTCTTTATTCTATTGCAATTTGTATGCATCTTATTCTTCTCAGACACACATCCATACTTGAGCATCTTACTCGCTTTACAGTTTACAAATACAATAGGTGTGTCATGTCACTAACATATGGACTGAACACATTTTAACTAGGATATTGAATATAAACAGACATGTATGGCATCATAATAATATAATAGAAGTTAAAGTCACATGTGATTTTGCAGATAGGGGATTTATTGTTTGATTTTCTACATCTACAGGATAATGCTTAGTTTATTGTTACAACAAATTAGGACTTAAAGTACAAAGAATACATGATAACACCCTTACTACTCAGCTATTATTTCTGAATCATTTCAAATAAAGCATTTGTAAACTATTACTCTTACTACATTTTTTATATGAAATATCTTGGTTTCTTCTTTTCTAAGGTTACATTGTTAAGTAAAAAAAACGTCTCATTGTTATTTATGTTCTATTTGTTTTAAATTGCATTGCATATGATATTAGGGTAATCCAAAAATAATGGAAAGTAATCAGGTTACATTACTTTTATATTTTGATCGTCAGATTAGGTTACTGATGGCATTTTTTGACATTTAATTGTTTTGTAACAGATTGCATTATTAATTTAACCCCCCTAAACCGGCTGAAAAATTAAATCTGTAGAAAACGAACCTGTTTGATAAATGCATGTTTTGTTCAGCCGGATCATCTCCACATGTCTACCCTACTTTTATCATTTTCGAATCATAAATCTAATCTGATATATGATCGATAGATTTATGATTCGAAAATTATTTTTACAATATTCCAAAATCCTATGGAGAAATCCCATTGTGCTTTTTTGTCGAGGGAACCCATGCGCAGCTTACTTCCGGGTCGGCCTACAAAAATACGTCATCACTGCACCGCTCTATTAACC
Source organism: Trematomus bernacchii (assembly GCF_902827165.1). Classification (NCBI taxonomy): domain Eukaryota; kingdom Metazoa; phylum Chordata; class Actinopteri; order Perciformes; family Nototheniidae; genus Trematomus; species Trematomus bernacchii. The sequence goes on from NW_022987605.1 coordinate 1,217,293, forward strand.
AGCTGTTATTTCTGAATCAAGTTCATTTTTTATTTGTGGATTTTCTTTCTATCGATGGATGAAGTTAGCATATGTTACCTAGCTGCTGGCGGAGGTCGATGAAGCTCTCCGGCTCGTCCCCTCTTACAGTAGCTCTCTCTGGCTCTCCGGTCACCAGCTGTCCGTGGGCTGGCAGGTGGGTGTCATAGTTACTCATATGGACAGTACACTCCAGGCTGGACCTCTTCTCATAGTGGAAGGACACCACATTGCCATTCACAGCATCAGAGAGGCTGTAGAACTCAGGAACCTCCAAGAACTTTGGCCCCAGCTTTATGATGCTGCAATCAGGTTCAATAATGTCCACATGGAGAGAAAACACCTCCATGTATGTCTCTGTCTCTGTGAACCTGGTCAAAATAAAAACACATGGTCAGGAACATGAAAGAAAGATATATAATATATGATCATATGTTTCCTATTTGAAGGACAGCCTACCTGTACAGGCGCAGCTTCACATCGTCCTCCTTTAACAATGGACAGCCATTATGGACATACTTCACCTCATCAGCCAGATAGTGGCAATCAAATACCTGCACAAATAAAGGGAGACATTTTAATGTAATGAGTAACTCAGCTACTATTATATGCAAACGTACATGGCTTAGCAAAGTTAACTGTTTACATTTCACAAAATATTGTAGATAGTGGTGGAATGTAACTATGTACATGTACAATTTGGAGGTACTTGTAAATTATGCTACTTTATACTTTTACATAACTACAATTAGGAGGAATTGTTTTTATTTTTTACTCCACTAAATCCTTTTTACAAATGTAGTTACTAGTCAGAATAAAAAATCAACCAATAAATCATTATGTTTTATTATAGGTTAAGCTACCCAGCAGTATATAAAGTAATTTAAATAATCCACACCTTGACCAAGTTCATTGACATTAATGCATTCATTATTATAATTTGTACTTGAAGTATATTTTGATGCCACAACTTTTGTTTTGAATACAGGACCTTTAATTGTAACAGAGTATGTTCACAATGTAGTATTGCTACTTATACTTCAGTAAAGGTCTGAGTTCTTGTTACACCTCCGATATGCTTATTTTTGATGAGAATTACATATTTACCACATGGTAACATTAAAGGTGGGGTAGGTAAGTTTGAGAAACCGGCTCGAGATCGCTAGAATTTGAAAATACACAACCGGAGAAAATCTGCCACTTCCTTACAGAGCCCCTCCTCCAACACACACGAACGTGCACATGACCAATGAGGGCACGAGATAAGTTTGTGCACAGATGGAAGGCTGACAGGCAGGCAGGCCATCCAGTTATTTTAGCCGGGCCGGCTAAAATGTTTGGTCGTGCTTTTTACAGTCCTACGGCTTCCACAGATGATATTTTTTTATGGATTTTTTGTCAAAGCACTTAAGATATTCATTGCTATCGGGATGTTAAGAGCATTCCATGGAATATAACAAAAAGTGTATCTCGAGCCGGATTCTCAAACTTACCTACCCCACCTTTAAATACCACTTCATCTGCCAAGGAACAATAAAATAGCAAAACAGATATTAAAGTAATAATGTATTACAGGTCAGTCATTTTGAAATACTCCCTCTATACTCCGTAACCTTTTATAACGTTTTCTTTCTGTACTTACTGAGAAAATAGAGACAGTGTTAACTAATTTAATTCAATATAATTTAAAATTGTTAATTGCAATCAATTGCTAGCATAACATAAACAGTCTTCTAGTCAGAACACATTAGGTCCAAAGTACATGAAATGTGTCTTTTCCACCAGCAAGAACACAATTCAATATATTTACAGTACACAGTTTTCAATGTTCTGAATGAAAAGGCTTATTGGCAGATGATGACCTGATCAAATGTTAATAACAAACTGTCTCAAATCATACTAATAGTTGAATTCAACAGTGTACATTAATTGTCACTTCCTCATAACTAAACTCATGATTCATGTCACTTTGTTGTGTGCATACTAATGGCATGATTCAACTTTAATACTTAACTTTTTTCCTTTTAGCATGAACCATAAGTCATTCCTGACATTCAACAGATCACTGTATGTGTCAGCATGGAGTCATTGGAGAGAAGACTGCCTGGCCTCCACAGGTCTCAATAAAAGACTTGAGAAATGAAAATATATCTCCAAGCCAGATGTGTAAGGGATAGACAGACATAAACCCAAGTGTACAGAGAGCCTAACATTGCTTAAACCATTAGGCTTAACACTTAAGAGACCTAGATTATCCATTTCTAAATGTCGGCTCGCAGTTTTTGTTGATTTGGGCATATTTCCTGGACAGGCTACTTTGTACAGACAAAGTTAATAATAATTGTAATATCCCAGTTATAAACGACATGAATCAAAGATGTGTTGCTGTATTTTAGTGGTAAAAAAATGCATTCATCATCATAATTATTCTATATACATAATTTACACAGTGCCTGTAAACCGGAGGAGAACGCTGGCATTTCTCCTCCTACTTGAAAGACTACGGAGGGATAGGGTCTGCAAAATTAGGTTATTGTGGGGATGGCCCGGATGCTCTGACCGGTCCACTTCCTGCCCGGCGCCTCTGCAACGCCTCGCGTCGCGTCGAAAAATAGACTTGAATCCTATTTTGAGCGGAGCCCAGCGCCGAGACGCTTCTGGGACGCTTCTGAGCCGTAACGCGTCTGGTGGAATAGCACCCATTGACTAGAGTGGCCGCGATCTTTGCGAACGCCGCGGTGCAGCCGTAACGCAGCCGTAACGCGGCCGTAACGCGGCCGTAACGCGGCCGTAACACGACGCAGACGGACCCGGTGGAATCTAGGGGTTACACCTGCTACTAGGTTCAGAAGGCACTTATAATGTATTCACATGGTTGATAACTCTAGTGGCTATAGTAAATATGACCGGAGCAAAGTCAAGGGCAGTAGTTCAAAATACCATTAAGTTAAGTGTAAACGTAGTTCATTCAATTCAAACCATCTTATCCTAACCAAGCTTTTAGTTGTTTTTTATAACAAAAGAAATAAAATGAAAATAGGTAGGCTATTTAAAACTGGGATCGTCTTGTTTTCACGAAATGCAGGTAGGTTTGCTGATTACATTTCAAAACAGCTGGTTAATTACATGTATAATATATTGCCACTGGAGCATACAGTACCACCCAGCACTGAGCCCTTGTTATCATCACCAAAGGACTAATCATATATGACATGCTTTCCTACATGTTCGCAGTTTAACAGTGCTATGAAGCATGCCTTCATCCTGATTTTACTACACCTAGTAAATGGTTTCTTTCCATTACCTGAGGCATGAGTGTTCCAACTCGTTGAGTAATGGGCTCATTTAACACCACCTCCACTTTGCAAGCATCCTTCTGACGGGGGATATGGAACTGCAGGTCACCGTCCTGGAGGAAGGCCGACTGACCTCGTTTCACCTTTAAACCTTTATTGACTTTCACAAGGGAACTGTGCGAGGAGCAGGTCAATCCCAGCAGAAGAACTGGAAGCCAGGTCCAGGCCAGTGTTAGACCCCGTGAACCCATCGCTGTCCGTCACGTTCAAGGAGTAGCTCCAAACTGAAGCTTTCCCAAACACACAGTTAATGAAGTAAACCACGGTGTATTTCTCTTAAGAGGAAGCTTCATTTCCCTTTGGCTTAACCAGTTCACATGATCGGTCAGAAGCTGTGAAGAAATGAAAAGAGTTTCAGTCAAAGGCATGTTTCATTTGTATGAAAAACATCTGACTCTCTATCGATCCTTTTTTTAGGTGGAGAGAATAACATTTCTTAAAGCAAATAATAAATAAAACAAAAACAACATTTGAGGGAGCATGTAAATGTATTTCATTTCATAAATTAAAACACAAGATTCAGTAGTAAGTGACAATTCAAATATAATGGAATCATTTGCAGGAAAGCTATCAGACATTATGCATAGTTTTTAATCATTTTCAAAATGTCTCATTTATAGTTATCCCTTTTGTAAACAGACTTGTAGGCATGTATTACTTTTTATATAATATATTTTGGGAAGTGGCACGTGATAGTAAGATCTCTGGTGTTCCACTATTTTGTTAAAACTGCACACATTTTATTTTGGTCCCTTGAGGACAGCCAAACCAGCAACATGTACATGTGATCCCCTCATAAAGCTAATATGGCTAACATCAACAACTCATTTATACATCCAGCAGACACAGATCATGATCATTTCTTTGTGTCCACCTGATGAATCTAACATTTGATCTCCACCGAGTCCTGCTGGTTGCCATCTTTGACTCCAATATGTAACTTAGCAGCAAGTTGGTTTATCATCACAGCTTTGATACTGCTGCCTGCTGCTGGAAACACGTTGCTAACAGTTTCAGGCCTTAAACCAAAACAAGCAGGCTAACGTTCTGTATAGCTGATAGCAGAGTTTGGGATTAAGTGATGCCTTTAAAAGTGCATTAGCCATATCAAACATCAGTGTTCCATCACAAAGACCATGTTTTATTTGATAAGCAGCCAATACCACAGGAAAAAAAGGAGTTACAAAAAACGAAGGATAAATGCGCACCAATAAAAACATGTACAGGAAAACACTGGTTTATGATAACGACCCTGAATGCAAAGTTGTTGTTCATTGTTTTTTTTAATAGATGTGCATTTTACTACCAGCTTTAGGCATGTTCCACATCTCTATTTGTACACCGTGTGACTGCTCTGCTTGCCAGGAAATATGTTCATTACGGACAAGCGCTGGCCTTTCCCCGAGGCTAACACGCTCTCTCTAATGACACCATGTTTCTCAATGACCTTTGACATTAATAAACAGTCTCCCTAAGCCTTTCAATAAAGAAGACTTACATTCTCTGCTGCATAATTATTAAAAGCAGAATGGGACAAACATCCTGTAAAATCCTCTTTAAACATTATTATTACAACCTAAGGGTGCCTTTCATTGTTACAATTATACATTTTCATTCTATTTTCTGTTTTGCTGTTGGCTCTAAGTACCTTTTTTCTCTTTTCTTCACAGCTATTAATAAAGTTTCATCTTATCTCACCCTGAATCCCGGTGAGGATGCATGGTGTAGCTGTTTTGTTTTTGAAAAAAAGCTTCAGATGTCATTCGGCTACATTCTTTCAACACTTCCGCCTCCAGACCGCACACAGAAAGCACCTTGAACAGGAACCACCTTATAATCAGTCTCTGCCTTGGGGAACATGTTATAGCTTGTCCCCATGAACAATGCTAGTCTTCAGAGAACCGGAAAGATCATGTTCTAGGAGCTGAGTGTAAAAACAGGACTTTAAATGCTGACAACCGCCTTTCAAATAGTAGCAAAAAGTGTCCTTATCACACATCCAGTGGCACAGGGCACTAAAAGCATATATTGGGATTTGTCCAACTGTTTATCAGCTCTTACTTGGTCTGCCTGCTGTTTGTTGATGGGTCGCTAGCGTACAGTGGATTCATCTGAGCTTTTTTTTTGTGCTGAATCAAAAGAGTCAACCTGCAAGTTTTGCATTTTTGCAAAAAGTATTTGAAGAATCCTCATTTGGCCTGTGTTTAATAGATACTTTTTATTAGATAATTATCCTACAATTTTCAACAAAGGGAGGTTTTTGACAAAAGTTTTATTTTTTGTGTCAAAAGTTCTGGTTTGGTCCTTTCCTGGTAAAACATGATATATAAAAAAGCTCCATAAAGAAAGGATTTTGGTGTGGAAGAACTTGACTGGTCAGCACAGAGCCCTGAACTCAACTTGAACACTGACCGAGAGCCAAACAATAAACATCCAGAAGTGTTTGACTGATTCTTTTAATGCATAGTTTTGGACACACAATGATAAGCCAAGTTTTAATTACTGAAACACAGTAAAAAAAAGTAAATCTTAAGGACCAGTTCGAGAAAAATGTCATCTAAAAAAGTGTGTTTTGAGACAGATTTGAAAGAAGAAACCAAGGAAGCCTGAATCCAAAGGGTGTCCTCTGAAACCCTTAACCTAGAATTAACAGACTGCTGCCGGAAGATCTGAGGCTGCATTCAGGTAAGACGTTAGTGATATAATCAGGGACAAGCTCAAATGTGTCTTAAAAGTAATCATTAAAGTCTAAAACGCAGGGGAAGCCAGTGTGGAGATGCTAAAATAGGCAAATGTAGAGCAAACCAAAGTCCAGCTGAGATTTGAGCAGATAACACGTCTGCAGCATTGTGTCACACGAGAACTCACTGATAACAAACTGTCAGTGTAAGGTCACAAAGGCCTCCCCAATCTGTCCTGTTAAAGACTGATGTGAGTGGCAGTGGGTGGGCTGCAGACGATGGGGGTGCTGGGAAAGGTCCTCATGTTAAGCTGCCTGGAGGACTCGGAGGCTCCTCTCCATGTTTGCAGTTGATCTCTTCCTGTTTTGTTAGGGCTTCATGTTACAGTCGCAATAGAGTATGTCAACAAACCAGGGAAGCCGTCCTATTTCCTGACATGTTGGGTGATGTGGATTAGCCAGACAGAAGAGGACCACCACCTTCCCGTTGGGTTAACCTCACGTCAGGGGTGAGATGTTTTCTGACATGTCCTTCAGGAGGAGGCTCAGCATCTGCTCAGTGTCTAATGACAGACCACATTTACATACCATAAGCCTGTGGTAGTACAACATGCACTCCCTAACCCAGACCTAAAGAAAACATCAGGGCAGGGGGGTACGGCACCACTCTCTCCAGCTGATTCACACACACACTGAAACATTGACTTTAATTCAATGTATTATGTCATCATTTCACATACTGTATGAGTTTTTTGAAACCAATAATATTTATATTTCAACTTAATGTTATTGCTTTCAACCAACCTAATACAGTTATGTGACATTTGCTCCCATAATACATTTAATTAAAGTCAATGTTTTTTCAGTGCCGAGTACTCCACAGATTTCAAAAGGAGTTCTTCTCGTACTGGGAAAACGTTTTTTCTGTGGCACTACATGGAATCTACCAAGGTCTGGTTACAGAAGCATTAAGACAGCAAAGCTTTAGGGCGAAATCATTTCATTAAAATGGAGTTGATACGATCAGTGCATCAGTTCACTTTTCCCAAACATTTACTTGCCAAACTCAAGACAAAAAATTGGAAGACCACTGAAGAAACCAAATATATGCTCCTGTGTCTTCCACCAAGCGCACGCGTAAATCCAAAGTTGCGAAGGTCAAATAACATCTCATAAATCCATCCTCATAATAAGTTACCCTACCCTAACCTGGCAGAATGATATCCTGCCTATCCCAACACACAAACTGTCAGTGAACACAAAACACACAGCTGTGAGGGAATGTGATGTGTCATTTAACAAGTGGCTTTCCTCCACAGCTGGGAATGCCTGTTATATCCATTCACAGCTTCTTCTTCTAATCTTAATAATGACAGGGTCCTTAGCAGCCAGCAATTTTCAAAGAAAGACGGACCATCGGGGAAGAAGAAGGCATTCTGCTGAAAACATGAGAGGATAGCATTTGGCTGCCGTCCAGAAGCAGAGTCCAGAGTGTGAGACAGAAACCTCGGGAGGCTCCCAAATACTCCCTAACTTCCAGAAACCAGAGCTGTGGTGTGATACATGTTTAGTGCACCAATCCATGGAACAGCTAGAGAAACAAAAGAGCACGTATGTGCTTTTTCAAAACGTTTTTCACTTTAAATCACTGATGATTGAGACCACATTTCTTTAAAAACAAATGTCTTGCTGTGTTCATTAAATACCATGCAGATGAATCTGATTCAAGTAATTCAGAAAAAATACATGGGAACAAAAGAAAATGACAAGGAAACATTTTCCATAAACAAGAGAAGTCCCCAGCAGAGATCTGCACATATAGACATGTCCTTACCTGGTCTCTGACATCTGGCACTTCTTCTTCTTCACTACCTGTCCGCTCTCCTCTGCTTTACACTGCAACTCCCTCATTGACAGACTATTGCTCGCTCCTCAGGGACAAACTCCACCCACAGCACAATGAGATGAGTGAGGGGTTGTACTTCCTCCTCTTGTTGCTGCTGCTGTGGGATCAGTAATCGGAGCGGAAAAACCTAAAGACAAACACCGGGCTCTGAGATCAAAGTCTTGTCCAAAGTGCCTGGTGGTCCAAGAAACAGCTTTGTCATTATTGAACAGAAAAGGGGCAAAGATAAAAGCCACCACAGTGCTCTAATGGAAGGGAAACACCAAAGGACAGATAATGGACCTCATGTACTTTATAAAAGGATTCATAACCTGCAAGTCTTCACAAAGTGGTGGAAATCTGAAGGTGGTATAAAAAAAGGGTTTTGCACCAGAAGACAGGAAACAAAAAAAGAAGATGTTATGTCCTCTATGCTCTAAACCAGGGGTCTCCAACCTTCTTTAGGATGAGAGCTACTTTCAAAAAATAAAACAAGTCGTGAGCTACTTTTACTCCTCTTTTTTGCAGTGTATATATTTAGCACATTTAAATGTTGAAGTTAAATGCATCAATCTGGAGCACTTTGAGTACAAAATGAATGTATGGATACAGCTCTCAACACTCATATGAAAGGGAGCTGTATACTTTTCAATAATCCAAACATCTTTAGAATATGATCACAACCAATAACAAATCATTTAAACTTGTTTATTCTTATCTTATGTTACCTAGTTAGCATTTTTTTTTACTGTCCTATAGTACACATTGGAATGATTTCTTACTTTATTTTTTACAACTATATTAAAGTGGACCTATCATGCTATATTTAAATGATATATTGTAGGGCCATACCTATATAAGGTATATTTATACGTTTCTGTTTTCAAAATACCAAACAGATCATGCATTTTAGCCATGCCTCATTTCGCTCTATGTGCTGTTTGCTGTCTACGGGTCTGATTCTGCTGACCACGCCCCCCTGCAGGAGAGGTGAGCCGTGCTCTGATCAGCTGCTCGGCTGTCAGAAGAGGGGGAGAAAAAGAGATCTCCGTCCTCCGTGTTTTATTATATAGAGTCGTTATTCATTTGTTTTAAAGCTCAATAAATAACAAAGAAGACCTTTGACCGGCACTTTTCTAATTTTGTCCGGAATATTTAAACTTTAACGGACAACTTGACCGGCGAAAGAAACTGAAACTGAAACTCTGCCGCACGGTCCCCTCATTCCTTGGAAGAGGTGGAGAGGTGGGTGTTTGTCATCTGCTGGTGGACTAACCAGAGAGAATTACAGTGCTTGCCTCGACGGGGAGGGATTGCATTGAATTAAAGCAGCAGGAGCAAACGCTTGCCTCGGGGAGGGAGAAAAAAAGCCACAGCGGAGAATAAACAGAAGGGTAACCATGGTAACTATGGGCGGGAAGTCTTCTTCGCTGCTTTTGTGGCAGACTACAGCGCCACTTACAGGCCTGGCCAGTGGCGGCGCCAGAGCATTTTTGTTGGGTAATCTATGGTAGGGCTAACCCATACAGTGGTGGTGCTCAAGTCAGTATTTGCAATGTAATTACATACACACTATATCGCCCCCCTTGACAGTGAAACGCCATGCGTGAGGTTTAGATTATTTCCCTGTCTCAATCAAAATGGAGCTGTATGAAATAAAACGGCACATTTGTCTTGTAGTAAATAAAAAGGGATCACTGTGAACGTGACGTATGATAGTACACGTTGAAGATCCAATGGGGATACTGAATGGCGGTTTCGATTGATCTCAATCAATAAGGCATGACGCAGATCCAACGTTGCGTTGCTCTGATTGGCTGTAGGTCTATTCAAATTGCATTCGGAGGCATTTTGATCTGACCGCGGCCGCGCTGATATTATAACGCCAGAGAATTTCCACACCTTTAGTGTATAAAACTCCCCCACTACTTAGACTATTCCTTGCACCCCTCTTATAGCATAAGCCCGAATGGTCTCAACCATATTGCATCAGTAACGTGCACTTGTTGTTACAGCAGGATCAGTTTGTGTGCTGTGGACACGACCCGTATATTTTCGCAATCCGTGTTCTCAACATTTAGCATTTCGCTTATTATTTAATTGAATTTGCATCACTTTTCATGGTGGGGCTAAGGTGGGGCTAAGCCATTTCTTGGTATGGCTGTAGCCTACCCCAGCCATACCCTGGCGCCGCCACTGGGCCTGGCATATGTACTACAGCGTCTCCAGCGCTTTCGAGCGGCAATGGCCGGCCGTGGCCCAACCCCACATTCCCCTGATAGGTGGAGAGTTGGCCCAATAGCCGTAGCGCCACTTCTGTGACGTCATAGAAGTGTTCAAATCTGGATCAGTCTGTATCAGATCCGTTGCAGCCCCTTTTTTAGAGATTTGGGTATGGAGGAAAATAGAGAGGGTTGTGTTTTCTGACACTTGGTGAGTTCCCTGGAACACCGGGGACACATATTCATGTATAAAAGACGTACAAAAGCGCATTTTGCATGATAGGTCCCCTTTAAGTAGATAAAGGTGTGCTCTCTCTAGCTCTCTCGCTCTCTCTCTCTCTGTCTCGCTCGCTCACAGAGGATGTGTGCTCCTCCGTGGCGATGACGGCTTGCGTTAAAAAATAATAATAAACATATTTGTAAAGTGGGGGGACACAAACAGGATTTTGAAAAGCGGGGGGGACATGCCCATCCCCAGTGGAAATTACGCCATTCGTGTGTTTGCGTCAAGTGCAATAAATAAATATGCAAGTTGCAACACACACACAGTAAAACTCTGCCCCCCATGTGTTGTATAGGCTGGCATGATAGGCTGTTCAATGGGGCTGATGTGTTGTGTAGATTCTGCCAGAAGGAAAATCACGGTCACACTCCTTATGAAGCGGTGAGCTGCCGCTCCACATTGCTTTTCTTCTCGACTGCAACGCTGGTCCCGCAAATCCAGCAAGAACGTGATTGGTCGATATTCATTGTGGGGGGTGGGGGGAGGAGGGGTGTTAGGTAGATATAGAGTTGGAGTAAGTAGATAGAGTTCGCTATGATTGAGGTTTCGTTTATGCATAGGGTAGATTCTTTTAATTACATTTCCTTTTTTTGTGTATTCTTTACATTTTGGATTTGCTTGGCGAGCTACTTATTGAGGGCTTGCGAGCTACCGGTAGCTTGCGATCGACGTGTTGGCGACCCCTGCTCTAAAGTCTTTTAACTTTTAACTTACGCGGACCAGAGTCCGGTTGTTTAGTTCACATCAGAGGTCTCGGACTGCGTTCACACCAACCCAAACGAACCGCACCAAGCGGTTAAACGCACCAGGGTTCGATTCAACCGAACTAAACCAGGCTGGTGGGATGAACTAGAACGGAGAGTCAGGTCGCATTCACACCTAATAGTCCGCTTCTCTGGTGCGCACCAGACGACAGTTTGTTACATTGTTTCATTTTTCAGATGGTTCGTTTGCGTTCACACAGGCAAAATTCAAACGGATTATAAAACTTTAAACATAAGTCATGTGCTCGGAAATGCTGTTCAACAATTGGTCAGAAATTAAGGGGGTAAAAACGCAAATCCCAGCAATTTCTACCGGAGCCTCCGCCATGGAGCATCGGCAGGTTATTTTCATGCTGCTGTTAATCTGGAGAGCATATCAACAGATTCTAGCAACAATATGATTATATAATCAGACAACGTGCGATAAAAAACATTATAACACATATGAGAGACGTTCTGCAGTAAGGAGGGGGTTTCACCGACGGCAGGTGGCTCTGACTTTTATGTATAGTTTTTTGTTTGATAGTTGTTTTTACTTTACACGACACTGTTCAACACTTCATTCTGCTTCACTCTTTCGCTAACGATTTTGAAGACACCCACGTTCTTGTGACACGTACTGTAAATACTACACTTCCTATGTTTTGGTGCGGACTGCATTCACACCAGCGATGAACCGCTCCAGAGTTCACTAGCAAGCGGTCCGAGACCACCTCTTTTAGGCGGATCAGAGTCCGGTTGTTTAGTTCACTTCAGAGGTCTCGGACTGCGTTCACACCAACCCAAACGAACCGCACCAAGCAGCTAAACGCACCAGGGTTCGATTCAACCGGACTATACAAGGCTGGTGTGAATGCGACCTCAGGCCCTCTCGTCCAACATCAGTGTCTGACCTCACAAATGCTCGTCTGGATGAATGGGCAAACATTCCCACAGACACACTCCAAAGTCTTGTAGAAAGCCTTCCCAGAAGAGTGGAAGCTGTTATAGCTGCAAAGGGGGGACCAACTTCATGTTAATGCCTAAGAATTTGGAATGGGATGTCATAAAAGCTCCTGTAGGTGTAATGTGTAGGTGTTCCAATACTTTTGTCTATATAGTTTACGTGAGAATGCTAAAGCTTTCAACACCATTGTGCCCTCCAAGCCCCTCATCAAGCTCAGGGACCTCGGGCTCAACAGCGCCCCCTGTGGTTGGATCCTGAACTTCCTGACGGGCAAACCCCAGGCACTGCGGGTGGGAAACATCACATCCTCCACCCCGATCCTCAACACTGGAGCCCCTCAGGGCTGCGTGCTCAGCCCTCTCCTCTACTCCCTGTTCACACACGACTGCGTGGCCACACACAGCTCCAACACCATCGTGAAGTTTGCTGATGACACAACCGTCATCATCCTGATCACCGACGGCAACAAAACGGTGTACAGAGAGGAGGTCGGAAACCTGACATCTTGGTGCCAGGATAACAACCTCCATCTCAACGTCAGCAAAACCAAGGAGCTGATTGTGGATTCCAGGAAGCAGCAGAGAGAGGGACACGCCCCCATCGCCATCAATGGGACTACGGTAGGGCTGCACGATTTTGGGAAAAAATCGAATTGCGATTTTTCTGACAAATATTGCGATTGCGATTCGATTTGCGATATTTGTTTTTAAGCGACCCAACGGAAGTTTATTGTAAAGTGCGGCCATATCTCCGGCTGGGAAGGTCGCATCAACATGCTCCCGTCTCTAGCACCCCCGCAGCCCGAGCTACGAGTGAAAGAACTAAACTTACATGAAACTTCCGTTGGGTTGCTTTAAAGTCAAGCTTCAGTTTCAGATTCACCCTGTAATAGAAACATGTGATGGATCATTACTAACCTGACTCAGGTGGTTCACCAAACCATCTAGGAAAGCTCCATTAGCCGCGTTCACACCAAGTACTTTCCTGTACTTAGTTCCGGCACTAAGAGCCCTGGCGCTTTTAACCCCAGGGCACTTAGTACAGATCGCGTTCACACCGGAGTACTTTTCCCTGAGGGAAGATTACAAGTACAGTAGGTGGCGGTAAGCACCTTAAAGTTGTTTGCAATCCGCTACAAAACAAGAGAAGAAGAAGAAAAACTTCCCGCGTATACTGTCTGTTGTTTACCTTCCGACCTCAGACATGATGGAGATGGAGTCGACTGAAGTTGTGCTGTTTGTGCTCATGTTATACAGCTTTGTAACTTCGTTAATGCGGCCAGAGCCTGAGCCTATTAGGCGTCCGACAAAAATCCGGAGCCGCCACACGTCGAATGCTATAATCGCAAAGTTTCTTCAGCATCAAAAGCTTTAGGAAAAGGATTGGCCGACGGAAAGCACACGATTGCCATGTTTCACCGTAGGATGGCTGATACAGGATCTGTTTAATCGCCATGTCGGTTTTCTTTATTGCACTCTCAAGACATAACATTAAATAGAAATATTTTAAATGTAACTAAAGTGTCAGTTGTACATGTCAGTAAACATTGTCAATATAAAATAAAGTGTCAGTTGTACTATATAATAACAGTAATAACAATATAAACTCCCAGGTGTAGGGAGTCTCAGCAGCAAACCCACCTTTATTATATATCTTCCTGAGACCCACTGCATCCGTCTGCCATAAACACTATGCAAACATACATGTTAGTTTTGGCCCATAGTGGACTCCATGTTGTGTTGTGTGAAATGGGGGGGAATTAAAAGTTTAGGTCAAATAATATTTAAAATGATATAAATTATCATATTTGTGTATGTGCCGCTGCCATTCCCCCACAAGGTTGCAACATTGATGATAAATAAATGACAAATAAAGCTTTGCCAGTTTATAACCGATGAAACATGATGGTATCAGAATAATCACTTACATGTGATGTATAGGATGCTACACAGGTCACAAAAGATAAAGTGTCAGGAGAAATAAGCTTAATCGCCATGTCGGTTTTCTTTATTGCACTCTCAAGACATAAGATTAAATAGAACAATTTTAAATGTAAATAAAGTGTCAGTTGTACATGTCAGTAAACATTATATATAAAATAAAGTCATAACAGTAATAACAATATAAAATAAACTGTCCCAGGTGTAGGGATAGTCTCAGCAGCATACACACCTTAGTGCAACGTTGTGTGTCGTGTGTCAGTATTTACAAAAACTATACCAAATAAACTGTTATTAAATGCAGTTTGTCGCTCATCCTGCCGCTGCGCCGACGCTTCCTCATGGCGCAGCGCCCACACTTCATCCTGGTGCTGCTGGCGCTCCATCTGCTGCTTGAACACTTCTGCCTGGCGCTCCATCGAGGTGAGCATCTTGTCCTCCGTTTCCTGGGCCTTGGTGAACAGCACCATCTGATCTCCACGCAGCGACTCATTCACCACGGCACGCCGGTCCTCCAACGCCTGGGCGGTGTCAAAGAAATTCGCATCCCGTGTCCGCTTTCCTAAGAGGGGAAAATAAGCAATATACAAGATCTTAGTCGCCATGTAGTTTTACAACATACTAGGAATGTGTTTTTTGTATTTTCACAAATAGAATTAAGGTTTCACAAATCTGAAACTGTTATAAAGAATCTTTTGACTCTCTGGGATAATCCAGTCCAGATTTGATGAGTCTAGGTATAGTGGTTTTAGATCAGGACCTGGTCTAATGTGGTCTACATGTAAAAAAAGCATTGAAATCTCCCTTTTTTGTATTTTCACAAATAGAATTAAGGTTTCACAAATCTGAAACTGTGTTATAAAGAATGTTTGGCCTCTCTGGGATAATCCAGTCCAAATAAATCGGCTATGCAGCGATTCAAGAGGTTCAAACACGGAGGATCGTTCCTTTTTGAAGAGTGCTTCATGTATGCTTGAACTTTGTTTAATGTTGTTGAGGCAAGTTAAACATAAAATATGATGAATATTATGAAATAAACATGATTGTGAACATCAGTTCGATGCGTAACGTTCTTTCAAGACAAAGTTACAGTGTGTGTACCTTTGCGTTTGGTTGCTGGTAAGGAGGACGACCAAGAACTGTGATCTAGAATGCAAAGCTCGCTTGTTTCCAATCCCGAGAGTTGTCCATCCTCGCCTGAAACAGACGATTAGTGCCATGAGTTAGTGAAGCAAATTACAGAAACACTGCACAGTTATTCACAAGTCAAAACGTTTTCATACAGCGGAGAATATCTAGCTAGCTAGATGTAGCTAGCCGGGGCCGGTGTTAGCCTATTATGGCTAGCATGGCTAGCTTGATCTACTGAGCAAATAAAAGTACATCTGAGACCATTATTGTGCAGATTAAAACCCCAGTGCATGTAGTTGATTTTACCTTCATCGTGGTAGTCATCGTTGGCCACTGAATCCGCCGTTTGTAGTCCTGAGTTTCTTTATATTTAGCCGGCTGTGCACAATTCCCAGGTCGAGTGAAAGCTACCGAACTGGCTTCAGTAGCATTCCTTGGGTCGCGTCCTCGGCGTAGATCTCCAGAAGCGCCGACACCTCCTCATCATTTCTTGATGCTTGCCATAACTGCTTTCAAAAACAAACACAACGCACGGAGCGTTGTGTTTTTGTAGCGAGGAAAAACAATGGCGTCTCCACACAACATTTTCAGAGTTGTACGGGCGTGGTTTGCAATTCGCCCAGCCAATCAGCACTGGGGAACTTTTGGAGCACTTTTCACCCACAGAAAAGTACGCTCTCTGAGCTGGCTCTAAAAATGGGGGTAAAAGTACCCGAGATTAAGTACGATTTTTGGTGTGAACGCGACATAAGGGGTACTCACGGAACTAAAACGCGAAAAGTACGGTGAAAGTACTCCGGTGTGAACGCGGCTATTGGAAGCCATTTGGAAAGGGCAGGTACTTTCAAAAATACTTGGCAGGTGATTGGATCAATCTGTCTATCACCTTCTATCATGGGCCACTTCTGATTGGTTAACAATGGCTGGTACATGTGGAGCACAGCACTTCTGATTGGTGTGGATGACTGACACACAAGAAGAACAAAAAAACAATGTAAAACTAATCGCAGGCTTTGCGATTTGATAATCGCATCATTTAAAATCGCGGTTTCGATTTCAAATCGATTAATCGCTCAGCCCTAGACTACGGTGGAGAGAGTCAGCAGCTTCAGGTTCCTCTGTGTCCAAATTACCTGACATGGACTCATCACACAAACACCATCACCAAAAGAGTTCGACAGCTGCTCTTCTTCCTCCGTAGGCTGCGGAGGTTCAACATGGACTCTAGGATACTCTGCAACATCTACAGGTGCACCATAGAGAGGATCCTGACCTTCTGGTGCACCATAGAGAGGATCCTGACCTTCTACAGGTGCACCATAGAGAGTATCCTGACCTTCTACAGGTGCACCATAGAGAGTATCCTGACCTTCTACAGGTGCACCATAGAGAGCATCCTGACCTTCTACAGGTGCACCATAGAGAGCATCCTGACCTTCTACAGGTGCACCATAGAGAGCATCCTGACCTTCTACAGGTGCAGCATAGAGAGCATCCTGACCTTCTACAGGTACACCATAGAGAGCATCCTGACCTACAGGTGCACCATAGAGAGCATCCTGACCTTCTACAGGTGCACCATAGAGAGCATCCTGACCTTCTACAGGTGCACCATAGAGAGGGTCCTGACCTTCTACAGGTGCACCATAGAGAGGATCCTGACCTTCTACAGGTGCACCATAGAGAGCATCCTGACCTTCTACAGGTGCACCATAGAGAGGGTCCTGACCTTCTACAGGTGCACCATAGAGAGCATCCTGACCTTCTACAGGTGACCATAGAGAGCATCCTGACCTTCTACAGGTGCACCATAGAGAGCATCCTGACCTTCTACAGGTGCACCATAGAGAGGATCCTGACCTTCTACAGGTGCACCATAGAGAGGATCCTGACCTTCTACAGGTGCACCATAGAGAGGATCCTGACCTTCTACAGGTGCACCATAGAGAGGATCCTGACTGGCTGCATCACGGCATGGTACGGCAGTTGCACCGCCCTCAACCGTAAGACTCTACAGAGGGTGGTGAAAACTGCACAGCACATCACCAGGACGGAGCTGCCCTCCATGGAGGACCTTTACTCCCAGCGGCTCAGGAAGAAAGCCCTCAGGATTATCAAAGACCCCCATCACCCCAGCCACAAACTGTTCTGTCTGCTGCCGTCTTTGCCGTTTGCCCTGCTTGTAGTAATATGCTAGTCATTCAAATGCTATTCCTTTTAGCACAGGAATGAACATCCCCTTCATCAGGCCTTTATTTTATTGCCTTACAGTTTATGCTGTCTAAAGTATGTTCAATAGTGTAACGTTTACATCAGTCTTAAAATGCTCGCCATTACTGTAAATACTGAATACCTTAGCCTTTATCTTTAATGTGCTATATTACACTGCATTTAACTGCTTATTTGCCATCTGATAAGATGCAAAAGCTGATTATACAGGTGCTTCTCAAAAAATTACTATATCATAGAACTATTTTTCTGTAATTTATTCCAAAATGAAACATTCATAGATTCTAGATTCATTATACATAAAGTGAAATATTTCAAGCCTTTTTTGTTTTAATTATGATGATTACAGATTACAGATCATGAAAATCACTAATCCTGTATCTCAAAATAGTATAATATTAGATAAAACCAATCAAAACAGGATTTTTTTTGATTTTTTAATATTTTGGGTCACCTGCAGACCTTCTCCACCTGAGCACAGCACTGCAGCAGCATCAATTATACTGTATATTAGGTTATTTATACTGTAGTTTACTATATTTAGAATATATTATAATTTGTTGTGTCTGCTCTAATTTGTCACCTTATTTGTATTGTATTTATAATTCATTTTATGTTACTTGGTTTTGTATTTAGGTTAAGTAACCTTTCATCATTCATCAATAATTAACATTAATAGAACGTTATATTGATAATGTACTCACTGAACTTACGATTCATTTAACTTATTTTCTTCCACAATGTAATTATCCAAAGCCTCTGTACACCCCCTTCTATTTACGTCATCGGCACTTTCCAGCAGAGAGTGAGAGCATGTGGAAGGGATGCTAGTACTTACGTGTGTTGTGTACCATGACTCAACGACTAACAAAGTCAGGCTTTCAAAAAAGAAAAGAAAGGAGAGAAAGACAAGAGAGAGGGACTAAAGGGCGACAGTATGTCACCCAGTTTTTCAAAAGAAAAGGTGGGTGTCCATGAGTGGTGGAAATGTGTCTGTTAGCTAAGCGTAGTCCATTGTAAATAATAATGTACCAAGCTGACATTAAGTACTGTTACTTCACATAAAATGCAGAGGTTTTTCATTTCACTGCTCTTTTAGCTGACATTTAATAAATGCAAGTACATCTTTAGCAGCTATTCATACTAAATCAGTTGTCCCTCCCCCTGGTGCCAGGACCAACAGATCCATCTCTAGGCTCAGCAGCCCTGTCCCCCCATAATGCTGAACCTGAACCAGCTTTTCTCCCAACTGAAGGAGGTGAGCAGCATTGTGTTGAATGCCATGCCACTTCACATATCTGAAGGGAGACTGGAATACAATATATATATATATATATATCAAAACAAAAAGCTAACATCTCATTTCAATTGTACATTTCAAACACAGTATTTATATTTAAGTTATATTTATTTGGATTTATGCATTCATGTTGAGAATGTTCCATTCAAAAATATTATTATTAAAAAGGCATTTACACCATAAAAGATGACTATTGAAATCTATTGTCAGGAATGTTAGTCATATATCAAATAGTGAATTCTACTGCAGCAGAATGTTGCACGTCTGCACAGTGTTATATTTTCACAGCTCAGTGTCAGTAAATATTGTGCGGTTACGGCCCGTCCACACAGCGGCGTGCGTTGAAGCTTGCCGGCGGGCGTGTCTGAAACTCGACCAACAACCAATCACATGAATCTCCCGCCCCGGACACACAAGCAGCGGTTTGATTGGCTAGAGCTTGTACTGGCATATGATTCGATTGGCTGACGCTTCTGCCGAGGCTTCAAAAGTTGAACATTGCTCAACTTTTGCAGCGAGCCACGCCAGCAAAGCTCTGCTTCGCTTCCCACAATGCAGTTCGGCGAAAAGTGACGTCACCCCATTCAAAGTGAATGGTGAAGCTTTCAACGCAGTGTGGACGGGCCGTTAGTATTGGACTACAAGATAGATGCAAGCCTGTACAGGTAGAGTTATTTAAAGCATAAATGAGTCGGTTGGTTTCTGGAGGTGTGGTTACAGTGATTGTGCTTGGTTGGCGTGGCCTGTGCCTGGTGGTGGGGCCCAATGTGATATATTTTCATGGGGCCCAAAATCCCTGGCGGCGCCCCTGCATCGTTCTTCAGTGCCCTACGCTGTACATATCCGCCATGAATCGCTGCAAGGTTTGTGAAGCTTTGGTCCGTGAAATGCCACGCACACAGTAAAATACCGGCTCGAACATCTGAAGGAACAGTGTTAAAAATACATTTCAACCACTGACTTCGTCGTGGTTCTGCCCTCGGTAAGGCATGCATAGAAGATTTCCCCTCACAATACAGGACACAGACCCTCGTTGGCATGACTGGATACAATTTTGAACTGAACCTGAACTTCCAACAGTGTATATGTTCTGCTGGCAGAGGGTGTGGCCTCTGGGTGTTCACACGTCACAGAACCCAGGAAGTAAACAATGGAAAATGAGAAATGTCCAACGAGGCGTTCTGGGGCAGCATAGACAGGTCTTTTCTGTGTTAGAGTTTTACTCCCTACAGGGTGTACTTTGAGGGATTGTGACTCTGCAGACCGTTTACATGCATAAAAACCTTCATAACACACAAGGGGACGGGTAATAACCGGAAAAGCATGACATGGGCCCTTTAACAACCTATGTGTCATACCCACTTAACGGGAAGAAACTCAGCTATCAGACAATATTAAATTAGTTAGTGCTAAATTAGCACTAACTATCTGCACATACTAGATATCATATGAATCGACCAATGGGTTCCAGAGATACGGCAAATACACCCAAATGTACCCAGAGGTGAGTCCGCCTGGACTTACTTTTTCTAAACCTCTCTAAAAAGGTCACATTTAACTTGTTTTGCATCAATCTTGATACAGGGTACTTATGTTATAGTTTGGATTCCTAAAGGTTTTTGGCTACTATCACATCATTCAAGGGTGGTTTTCACTACAAGTAATGTTTTTTTTTTAGACCGCAACTATAATTTTTACTATGTTCAATCTGAATTTACTTTAAAATAAATACATCTATATTGATGACACTCCTACAGCCAACTCACAGGTGTATCATTGCTTTGTGAAAAAAGATTATTCATTTGCCCCTTTTAGAAGTGAAGATATAGTCATTTGTTCTGGGCATGTCATTTTCGAGCCTGAGGCCTGAAAAACAGGCACAGGGCTTAATAGGTTAAAGGATCTGCACACATCCACCCCGTTTAAAACAAAAGGGCAGGGCTTGTGGGCCTTCTGTACCTTCACACCTGCACACACAGACAGTCCCCCAGCACCACACGCTGCCCCTTTGTAGCGAGTCATTGTCATTAGCCCCGCCCACGTGTTCTTGGTGTCAGAGCCTCTGAAGTCAGACTCTACTTTTTCTTTGTAGTGTCTCTTTGCACTGCTCATGGTTCTCAGGAGCGCGTACCTAGACTTCCTGTACTCGTCCAAATCTCCTAGTCTGTGCTTTCAGCTTGGCACGGACCTCGCCGTTTAACCAGGGCTTCTGGTTCGGGAATGTTC
Organism: Trematomus bernacchii; assembly: GCF_902827165.1. NCBI lineage: Eukaryota > Metazoa > Chordata > Actinopteri > Perciformes > Nototheniidae > Trematomus > Trematomus bernacchii. The sequence goes on from NW_022987605.1 coordinate 1,238,273, forward strand.
TTACAGTAATCTTCGGTACTACTTCATTGATGTATTTTCCAATGTAGCAAATGATCGCGTCCAAATTACTTTTACTTGTAACAGAACATTCCTACACTTAATTACACGTACTTCTAATTTTACTCAAGTACAAGATCTTGTTACGACTGAATAAACGGGTTTGAACTCAAATGCACGACTCACACAGGTCTTAACAAAAAAAGGTTTATTCAAACCAAAGCTCTACTACAGAGGTCAAAAAGGAAATAACTCAACGAGGAAAAACAGTTTCAAAACAAAGTCACTCTTAATGAGGAAAACACTAACAAAACAAAATCACTTCAATGAGGAAAAAAACACTAGGAGCATGGATAACTAAATACTCAGATAAGACGTGGCTCAAAGCTCTGCTTGGGATTATTCCTGGCATGATACACTGGTAGTTAGTCACAGGAAACGAAACGAACTGGCACAGGACAAAGGGAGACGAGGACAATAAATACACCAGGTAATGGGGAACAGGTGGAAACAATCAGGGGCGGGGTCGACAATCACAGGTGTGGGACACACACAAGGAAGGGAGGTCAGAGTATCTGAAACGAGAGGGAAGGTTACTATTAAAAAATAAAGGGGAAAATCACTAGACAAAGACAAAAACACTAAATTAACATAATTTGCGAGAGATGACAGTACTCCCCCCTCTAGGGCCGACTCCTGACGGCCCAGGAACCTGAGGGTGCTGGCGAAAAAAGTCATTAATGAGAGTCTGATCCTCGATAAATCTTGATGGGATCCAGGAGCGTTCTTCTGGTCCATAACCCTCCCAGTCAACCAGGAACTGTCTCCCTTTGCCTCTGTTCCGGACCGCCAACAGGCGCTTGACCGTATAGACCAGGCCGCCGTCGAGCATTCGGGGGGGTGGAGGGGGTTTGGCTGCGGGAACCATGGGGCTTTCCTTTACCGGCTTCAGTCGTCCCACATGGAAAGTGGGATGAACCCTCAGAGACCTGGGTAGACGGAGGTGGACAGAGACAGGGTTAATGACTTTGGTCACTGGGAATGGGCCTACGAACCTAGGTGCCAATATTCGTGACACCACATGAAGGGGAAGATCCCTGGTAGAAAGCCAGACCCTCTGGCCGGGCCTGTACTCCGGAGCTGGCCGACGCTTCCGATCTGCCGCCACCTTCATGCGTTCCCCACTCCTAAGAAGAGCCCTGCGGGTGGCGGACCAGATCCGGTGACAACGCCGAACCAGGGCGTGGGCGGACGGGACTGTGACTTCCTTCTCGAGATCCGGGAAGGTAGGAGGTTGATACCCATAGGCAGCCTGGAAGGGAGTCAACCCAGTAGGGGCCGTGGGGAGCGTGTTGTGGGCGTACTCTACCCATGTGAGATGCCTGCTCCAGGAGGAAGGATTCTGGGAGATGAGGCAGCGGAGCCCAGTTTCTAATTCCTGATTAAGGCGTTCGGTCTGGCCATTGGACTCCGGATGGTACCCGGATGACAGGCTCACCGACGCCCCGATGAGGTTGCAGAACTCCCTCCAGAAGCGTGAGATGAACTGCGGACCCCGGTCTGAGACAATATCTTTGGGGAAACCATGGATACGGAACACATGCGTCATCATGATCTCTGCCGTCTCTTTGGCAGACGGCAGCTTGGGTAAGGCAATATAATGAACCATCTTAGAAAAACGGTCCACCACCGTGAGTACGGTGGTGTTACCTTCTGACACCGGGAGCCCCGTGACGAAATCCACGGAAATCTCAGACCAGGGCCGGCTGGGAACCGGGAGCGGCCGGAGCAGCCCATCTGTGCCCTGGAGGATGTCTTGTTGCGGGCGCAGACAGGACAGGCCTCCACATACTCTCGGACCTCACGCTCCATGGATCTCCACCAAAAACGTTGCTTGATAAAGAATATGGTCCTCTTGACCCCAGGATGGCAGGTGAGCAGCGATGAGTGAGCCCAATGGACGACCTGTGGACGTGCAGTAACAGGCACAAACAGACGGTTTGGCGGACAACCACTAGGTGCCGGGCTCTCACCGTTAGCTTGCTTAACCACAGATTCTATTTGCCAAGTGACCGCCCCTACCACACGGTTCAGTGGCAGGCTTCTTGGCAACCGGCTCGGGGTCAAACAAACGGGACAGGGCATCCGGCTTGGCGTTCTGGGACCCCGGCCTGTAAGACAGAGTGAAGTTAAAATGGTTAAAAAACAGAGACCATCTTGATTGGCGAGAATTTAGTCTTTTAGCCTTCCTAATGTACTCAAGATTCTTGTGGTCGGTCCATACTATAAAAGGAAGCTGAGCCCCCTCCAACCAATGTCTCCATTCCTCCAGAGCAATCTTTACCGCCAACAACTCACGGTTCCCCACGTCGTAGTTCCGCTCTGCAGAGGAGAGTTTCTTGGAGAGAAAGGCGCAGGGATGAAGTTTGTTGTCTTCCTTGGACTGCTGTGACAGGACAGCCCCCACCCCTTCATTTGAGGCATCAACCTCTACCACGAACTGACGAGTTGGGTCGGGGACGATGAGGATGGGGGCTGAGGTGAACCTCTCCTTGAGACGGCGGAAAGCCTCCTCGGCCTGAGGAGACCACACAAAAGGCACCTGAGGGGACGTGAGAACATGAAGGGGAGAAGCAATGGCACTGAAACTTCTGATGAAGCGCCTGTAAAAGTTCGCAAAGCACAGAAAACGTTGCACCCCCTTGCGGTTGTCTGGCGTAGGCCACTTAGCCACCGCACTGAGTTTGGCCGGGTCCATCTGGATCAGACCAGGAGCTATGATAAACCCTAGGAAGGATACAGTCTTAGCATGAAACTCACATTTCTCTGCCTTCACATACAGTTTGTTCTCCAGGAGTTTTTGGAGGACCTGACGTACATGGTGAACATGAGAGTCTTTGTCAGGTGAGTATATTAAAATATCGTCAAGATATACAAACACAAAACGGTTTAAAAACTCCCTTAAAACATCGTTGATGAGAGCTTGAAAAACTCCTGGAGCATTGGTGAGACAAAATGGCATGACGAGATACTCATAGTGCCCTGTGGGTGTGTTAAAACCGGTCTTCCACTCATCCCCCTCACGAATTCTCACCAGATGGTAGGCATTACGCAAGTCTAACTTGGTAAAAATGTTAGAGTCTTGAAGTTGTTCAAAAGCAGTAGCCATGAGGGGGAGCGGATACCTGTTCTTAACCGTAATGTCATTTAAAGGAGAATAATCAATGCATGGCCTAAGGGATCCGTCCTTTTTTCCCCACAAACAAAAAACCCGCCCCAGCCGGGGAGGAAGACGGGCGGATCAGACCTGCACGAATAGAGGTGTCAATGTACTCCTTCATAGCCTCCTTCTCAGGACCCGAGATGGAGTATAACCTACCCTTCGGAATTGGAGCCCCAGGTAACAGATTGATGGCACAATCATACGGCCTATGAGGAGGAAGGGAGGTGGCGCGCACTTTACAAAATACCTTGGCCAGGTCATCGTAACAGGGAGGAACAGAAGTTAAATCTGGGGTTTGAGTATTAGTAACCTGATCGGTACTACGTTCCCCAGAAACCCCTCCTACTGCCATGTTTCCCACACACTTAAAACAATCCTGTGAACACTCCTGCCCCCACCCCTTAATTTTACCTGACCACCAATCAACATAGGGGTTATGCTTGGTTAGCCAGGGAAAACCTAGGATGAGAGGATGTTGAGCAGAATTAAACAGGTGAAACGACATGAGTTCACAATGATCATCAATCATGATAGTGACGGGTTCGGTCTTGTGTGTGACATGAAATAGAAGTTTGCCATCCAGAGCACTGGCTTTCAAAGGGGATGACAAAAGTTCAGTTTTAAGTCTCAGTTCATGTGCTAATCCCCAATCCATCAGGCTTTCGTCAGCCCCAGAGTCAATTAACACTTTTTGAGAGTTACTTCTTTCATGGCAGATTACCTTTATGTTGGTCAACTTGCGGGAAGGAGAGTCTGCCGTAGAAAGACGGCTCACCAGTGCCCTCCCTTTCACTGGTGAGCCCCGTCTTTTACCGGGCATCCAGAGAGAAGATGACCTTGTTGGCCGCAGTAAAAACATCTTCCCTCCAGCAGGCGGCGGCGGCGCTCCTCCGTAGACAGCTTGGCACGTCCCAGCTGCATTGGCTCCTCGGCCTTGTTGGGAGACGCTGATCTCTGGGATGGAAGGAAAGAGGAATGTGGCATGGCAGTCTCCTGAGAGTGAGAAGAGTAGGGGTGCCCTCTAGGGTGGAAATAGGGTAGTGCAGCCCTGTCCTTCTCCCGTTTCCTCTCAGCAAGTCTGTTATCAATCCTAATGGACATGGCAATGACCGAGTCTAGTTCCACAGGCAGCTCCAAGGGCGCCAGCTGATCCTTAATAGGGTCAGAAAGTCCATTAATGAAGGCATCGAACAAAGCAGAAGAATTCCAGCCACTATCGGCCGCAATGGTGCGAAATTCCACTGCGTAGTCTGACACACTGCGTCTTCCTTGACTTAACTTGTAAAGGACCCGAGCTGCTTCTCTGCCTGGGGATGTGTGGTCAAAAATGTTCGTCAGGGAGTCCGTAAACTGTCCCAAAGACTCGCATATCGGCGAGTCACGTGACCATTCAGCCGTAGCCCACGCCGCCGCTCGTCCGGTGAGATGGGAAATCATAAAAGCCACCTTGGATCTCTCTGTGGGAAAGGCTGTCGGAAGTTGACTAACGTAGGCTGCAATTCACCAGAAAGGGACGGCAGACATGGGATTCCCCGGAAAACTTCTCAGGCGGAGCCAGACGGATTGACACGGTGTGGGAAGCGGGCGCCGGGTCCGCATTCGCTTCGGGTCCGGCCGGAGGTGGGGGTGAGGGCTCAGCCTTGAGGTGAGTGAGCAGGTGGTGAACCTGCCCCGCCAGGTGGTTAATCTGGTTTGTTACAGATGACTCAAACTCCCTCTGGCTGTCTGTGACGTGCGATATTCCCTGCTGGATGGCCGTTAAATGATCCTCCTGTTGAGCGAGGCGGCCTGCCTGAGAGCGAAGCGCTGTTTTCAGCTGTTCAGAGTCGGCTGAGTTCCTGTTTTGGCCAGTTCGTACTGTTACGACTGAATAAACGGGTTTGAACTCAAATGCACGACTCACACAGGTTTTAACAAAAAAGGTTTATTCAAACCAAAGCTCTACTACAGAGGTCAAAAACGAAATAACTCTTAACGAGGAAAAACAGTTTCAAAACAAAGTCACTCTTAATGAGGAAAACACTAACAAAACAAAATCACTTCGATGAGGAAAAAAACACTAGGAGCATGGATAACTAAATACTCAGATAAGACGTGGCTCAAAGCTCTGCTTGGGATTATTCCTGGCATGATACACTGGTAGTAATACCCCTTTCACACCAACGGTGTTTCAGGGCCGGTTCGGTGCTGGTGCTTGAAAAGCACCGGGTTTTCCTGTTCACACCGCAGCGGAGCAGCGTCATAGCTCCGGAATCCGGTTCGTTTCGAGCACCAAAAAGTTGTCCGTCTAGAAGCAAGAACCGCATACGTCACGCTTACGTCGGAGGGGGGCGAGATTAACCTGAGCTAACACTTAAGGCGAGTACGGCAAATAAAAGTTGTAACAAGCAGTAGTGCTGAGCAAAGTGACTAGAACGCAACCACACACTTGTTAAAAAAAACACACTTTATAA